>NC_056629.2:127606292-127981292 GCF_002870075.4 Lactuca sativa
AAGCACTTCTTGTTGATGAGTTAAACTGTTAATGATTCACGTTGATTTTACCTCAGTAGGACTAAAACAATCCATTCTTTCCACAAGTCTTCTAATACAAAACTTGATGGTTCATGTAAAACCATACACTAATAAAAGTTCAAAAGTCTTTATCGATAGTTAGTCTATGTAACCAAGGCTATCACATGCACCAATCCATTCCTGCCCTTATATTATTCTTTAAAGTTTTATGATTCAACGTAATGTACTATACGTTGATGAGAGCTTAACAAATCTATGATGATGCGTATATTATTGTCCATGATATATTACACGCACCTATCCACTCTTTCCATTTTTCTTGTAATAAAAGAGATTTATGATTTAGCGTATGAAACCACACGCTGATGAGATCTCGTAATACTATGTCAGTGAATGGTATTTTAAGCCCCCACTATCAGGGGACATCACAATCTTACTAGACTACAATTTGAAACTCTATTATGCTTGATGTTAGTTTTTGATGTCAAAAATAGGGAGAAAATCTTGGTAAAGCTGAAAATCTCGCTACTAGAACTATAGAAAAGCACATTCTAAAAGGGAGTCGAGTCAAGCTGACGCCAATGTTCTCAGCTCAGCTCAAGCTCATTAACTATTCGTCTGTCGTCTACTGCAATTCATTAATGTTTGATAAGTCATTCATCTTCTTAGGGGGGTGCATTTGTTAAAACTGCAAGAGTCAAGATTTCATTCTTACTCTCAGGGGGGGAGCACGAGCCAAAAGCATTCCACTTATATACAGAAGAAGTTTAATTTTGACATCATTAGATAGGGGGAGATTGTAAGGTCACACCTTATGATCTGATGAGTCAAACACACGACATGCTGATAGATCAACGTCATCGTCTACTACATCTATAGTGCCAACATATCAACCTGACCAGCGTCAGCTTACAATTCAGTTATCTGATTCTAATCTTTTGTATATTGGGTAATAATATAGATAAGTATAGAATAGATCACAGATCCAGTATCTTATCGATAAGATGGGTTATTAGTATAGATTAGACGCAATTCCTTCAATCAAGGGATATACATGTATAGATTAGTATATATACAACGTTAGGGAAAACCCTAATGTTGTGATCGTGGATTTGTGTTAATCATCTTTGTGACAAACCTGTCTTCTATGTGAAGACAAAACTCTTTATTGGTGAGAGAACAATTTGGAGAACTTATGTGTTATCTACATTCTATTTATTATTTTGCTTAGATTAGTTTTATGTTTGTTATTCATACTAGAAGTATATCTGATCAATACAAACCTTCAACTTTCCATTGCCTTGTAGTTAGCCAGATCATCAAATTTACTAGTGTGTTATCACTGATAAACGTATCCCCATCTGTCATCATATGAAAACCATAAAACTCAAGTGGTGTGCTAACTCTACTGGATCGACGAAGAGGTATCAAATTATCAATAGGCACAATAGGTTCAGCCTCAGGTTGAGAGCTAGTGTCATTGAAGGTTCCTTCATTGGACGACTCTTGAATTTCTTCATGATCAATTGCACTCCTACTGTCCTCTTTGGATATAAGCTCTCTCTCACGAAAGACTCCCCTTCGAGCTAAAAAGACCATGTTCTCATTAGGTTTGTGGAACAAGTATCCAAAGAACTTTTGTGGATAGCCAATGAAAATACATCTCTCGATGTGGGTTAAAATTTATTTTTGTTCATGCGCCTAAAGAGAGACTCATAACCCCAGACCTTGATATGTGCGAGCGAGGGAGGTTTCCTTTATCCACATCTCATGAGGTGTTTTGGCAACCTTCTAGGTAGGAAAACGATTAAGGATTTGGGATGCTGTTTCTAAGGCATATCCCAAAAACGATATAAGGAGGGAAGCTCGACTCATCATGTAAAAAACCATGTCTAGCAAGGTTCGATTATGCCTCTCAGTTACATCATTAAGTTGTGGTGTGCTAAGAGGTGTCAAATGTGAAATAATTCCACATTCCTTTAGATAGTCTTTGTAACGACATAAATTTTCAAAACAACTTTTTTATTTTTAAAACATACTTTTATTCACAAGGTAATACCAAAACATAATGTATCCAATGTTATCATTACAAAGCATATCCTAGAATCTCAAGCACATAAATCTTAATCAGTGTGCACATATCATGCTGGCGCCTTACTGCGATCTTCGCTAGTACTTGAAACACATATCACATAACACGGTAAGCATAAATGCTTAGTGAGTTCCCCAAAATACCACATACAGCACATACGCCTTTCCAGGCCATAACATTGTGGAACCTTCCGGTCCAAGTGTCTCAGGGGATTTCCGTCCCGAATCCCGGTAGACCTTCCGGTCCTACCCACATCGACCTTTCGGTCCATGTCATCTCGACCTTCCAGTCCATATCATCTTGACCTTCCGGTCCTTATCATACATAGCATACATAACACATACATATCACATATAAGCATGTAGCACATATATCTCATAGCATATAAGACCTTTCGATCACACATAGGTACCCTTCCAGGTACAGTATAGTGAGAAGACTCACCTCAAATGAAGTCGGATAACTCTCATGCTCAACGTTCCGACCTAGCCTCCTCCTATCATCCAAATAACATTCCCGATCAATACTCCATGATAGTCTCATCTCCAAAGTTCTTCTTAGAAGGGTGAAAGACCCTTTTACCCCTCTTATGACTCAAAGATCCAACCATTGACTAAACCCTAAAACTCAACCAAAAGTCATCCCTCTGGGTTACGTTGCGCATACCAAAACTGTACGCTGGGCGTACCCGGCCACTCACAGAATCGGGGTGCGCGGCCCCCTACACTCCGTGTTCTAGGATTACGCCCCGCGTAACTCCCAGATTTATGCTCTTTGATCTTTGGGTCTTAAACGGTTAAGACACTTATCCAACTTTCAGAGGTGGCTTTCCTTAAGCCTCTTATTCCATAAAGTTGGTACCTTTAAGCCTTTGCATGGCTGTAAAGGTCACTAATCACTCTAACACCTCTCCTCTTTCCCCATAAAGCTTAGATCTCATGCATGACTTAAGATCCATGCCCAAGTTTGGATTTTTATGGACCCACAACTCATAATACTCTGAAATATAGAAGATCTAAGCTTATGGAGACCTTTTGCTCATAAAGTCTCCACCTTGGGACCAAAAACCCTAAAATTGGTCCAAGAAGCACACCACAATAACAACAAGGAAAGTTCTGAGCTTTTTACCTCCAAGTGAAGCTTTCCCCTCTCTAGAACTCGGATCCAAGCTTGCACTCCAACTTCTAGCCTTCCCAGGAATCTCCTCCTCTTCTTTACTAACACCCAAAGGCACTTTTAGCTCCAAAAACACTCACACAAGCTTAGAACGAAGGTTGGCTCTCTTTTAGGGTTTCATTCTCTCAAATGGTGGCTGAGGATAAGGCCATAGCCTTCCTTATAAAGGGCTCAAGTCTAAATTAGGGTTTTGAGTCTGGACCCACTATGCCCAGCATAGCTCAAGGTACGCCCAACATACTGGGTGGAGTCCGCGTCCAAAACACGCCCTTGAGTACGCGCAGCGTACTCCTTGGTACGCCCAGCATACTCGATTTCCTTGGTTCACTTTTATGGGCTAAACTTGACAACTTGGAAGAGAAGAAGGGTTTAAGAGATGTTCCTGAATTTTGGGATGTTACAATTCTCCTCCACTTGAAATAGATTTCGCCTCCGAAATCGCTCCTCAAACCATGTAGATAATAAAAATCAACCGCTCGAAAGGCACCACTAAGAGGTTCCCACACCAAAACGATATCTTTCTCCATGAATACCTAGTTCCGACCAGGAATTCCAAGTTTAGAACAAAACCGGCCCCTATGACGCTATAATACCCCTTCAGACCTTCCTAAACCCAGGAAAACTTTAGTGGCCTGGCCCGCCACTAGACCGCCCACTCGATATCATCATGATATTCGCTCCTCGAACATCGAACCCTGACAACTCACTACTCCTCTGATCTCACAAGACAAATCTGACAATCGGCTACCGATCACTCATACCAACGTACCAAAACATTCTTCTCCCACCAGGGCTCATCCACTGAACTACTATCAGAAACCATCCAAACAATAAACTTTCAACAACCTGTTCTTTGACACAAAAAAATTTAGGCCGGCTCAGAAGTCCTCAGACATCGAAAATCATAAGCCCCAGCTGCATTCCTCATACCCCCTTTTTAACACTGAGTACCAGGCCTAATCTTGACCCAATAGTTGCACCTCCAGTGCTATCCGTTGCGTTATCCCCACTGTCTCCATGGTTTCCTCTTACTATAACCACATCGGCCCAAGGTGTCACACAAGTAATGAAGTTCGCTTAACCCAAAGCGAATGCTACCCTCCCAAATGGGGATCGACTCAACCCCGACCTCTGTCATCTGTTACTCATCGATCCATGCAACTTGCGATACTTCCCGTACCCTAGTACTGACCCATATAGGTCTAAGACATCAGATGACAATAATACTCCTCAACATGGATCCCACCTCTGGATCCAAAATCTCATCTCAGTTATCCAACGTACCACCAGAGCCAAACTCAAACTCGAGAGTTTGGTCCGACCCAGAGTTGGAAACACTCATCCCAACGGAGCACTCAACTCAGAACTCATTCCCCGCAACCCATGCATACCTCACTTATCCTATTCTTTCGGATTGCGATGACCACACCTTACACAGAACATAACGATTCCCCATTATTAAGGAGACCCCGGTCTCGCCCCTGGTCCGACCACCAGGTTCCCAAAGACTCATAATGTAGGGTCACCCCATGCCTAAAACTCTTCTACGCTCTGCTCTGATCAAGGAGTACCTTACCATAACAACTTCTCGCTGACTAGTGTGTGGTACGCCTTCCCGTGGCATCACATCAACCTCCCACTAACTGGTGAGTACTACGGCTTCCCGCAGTATCACCGCAACCTCTCATTGACCGGTGAGTACCACGGGTTTCCGCGGTATCACCACACCCCTGACTAGTGAGTACTACGGCTTCTCGTAGCACCACAACAACCTCTAACTAGTGAGTACTATGGCTTCCCGTAGCATCACAACAACCTCTGACTAGTGAGTACTACGGCTTCCCGTAGCATCACAACAACCTCTGACTAGTGAGTAATACGGCTTCTCGTAGCATCACAACAACCTCTAACTAGTGATCCGCGGATCAAACATAGATAGGTGCATGCATTTACCCAAATTGTTCACCTCTATAGCTGGCAGAAATTGTCATAACAAAACACACTTCCCTGCTACACTCCATACTCTTGTACAATCTCACTTGCTGTCATTAATCGAAAGGACTTCCACTGGAATCATAGATGCTTGACTTACCACTTTCCATCTCCACTCAAGACTCAAAATCATCCGAAATCCAATGCATTAGATTCAGATACCTCGATACACCACCATAGAACCTCACGACATCTTGTCTCTTCCACTGATCTTCCTGTTCCACAACCTGAAATTGGTTGACTAATCAACTTCTGGTCTTCACAAACCGACTAGCACCCCCATCATTGAACCAAAATTTCTCAACCGACGAACTCACCCTTGAGTTTACGGCCGTGAACTCTTGACTTGGTGGTTTTGGGTGTTTTAAAGTGTTAAATGAATTCTAGAATAAGCCTAGCATTGGTGGTTTAATCCTTTAGGTAGTTTAGGGCCTTAGAATGCTCCTTTGAGGAGTTTACGGCCTAAAGACCATATCCCCAAGAGTTTATGGCCGTAAACTCCTATGGGGTGGGTGTTTTAATTCTTTTAAGCCTCTTGCACACAAAGGATAAATTTTAGACTTTTGTTTAAGGCTAAAGGGGACTTTAGGCACACTTTGGTGCCTTCACTTGGATTTTACGGCCCAAGAGCATTTTTTGGCCGTAAACTCCCTTTTAGGGATGATTTTGATGTGATTTACTCCCCCATTCAAGCTACAAGTAATAGAGGGTTATTGTCTTAAAGTCTTAGGAGTGTTTAGGGCACTTTAAGCCTTTGAAATTTGGTGTTTACGGTCCAAGAAGCTCTTGGGCCGTAAACTCCAAAAGCTAAGTGTTCTTGATTGTGTTCTAGCCTTAAAAGATCATACATAATGTCCTTAACTAGTTACCTAACAAGGAAATGGGACTAGGTAGCTTTTAGGCTTTGTTTTGGAGTTTACTCCCCAAGAACGTTCTTGGGCGGTAAACTCCCGGATCTTACAAATTGGACATGTAAACTATGTTATTAAGCATATAACATGCATTAAAACACAACTAGGAAAGTAGACTCACGATTTGGGATGAAAACCCGAAGATCCGTGAGAGAGAAATTGGCTTTTCTCTAGTTGGAAATGTGAATAATGAATAATTTAGTTCAAAAATCTATTTATAGTCCTGAAATATTTTGGCAAAAAATATTTTATTTTGGAATTGGACTCTAACATGATGAAGTGTTGAAATGCTCAAGTTTCACAAACCCATGAGCATCCACTCTCCTGATATCTCCTTAAATGTAAACCCTAATGTACACAAACTTATTCGGAAAAGTCTGAAGTTCATTGAAACTGGACTAGCTTCTATTGAATAGTTAGTGTTCGTACAAAATGGAAATTTCGGGTTGTCACATCATCCCCCGTTAGAAGGAATTTCGTCCCGAAATTAGAATTTAAGCAAACAAGAAGTTACAAATAATTAAGCGAAAAGATGAGGGTATTTCAGTTTTATCTGATCCTCGCGTTCCCAAGTGAATTCCGGTCCTTGCTTGGCGTTCCAGCGAACCTTCACGATAGGGATACGACTTTGCTTCGTCTGCTTGACCTCACGGTCCATGATTTCTACTGGTTCTTCCACGAAGTTGAGGCTCTCGTTGATCTCGATCTCGTCGAGTGGGATTACAAGAGTCTCGTTGGACAGACACTTTTTCAAGTTAGATACATGGAATGTAGAGTGTACGTTGTGAAGTGCGTCAGGTAGGTCGAGTTTGTAAGCTACGGGGCCAACTCTTGCAAGAATCTCGAAAGGCCCTATGTACCTCGGATTAAGCTTCCCACACTTGCCGAAGCGTATCAAGCCCTTCCAGGGTGAGACTTTGAGAAGGACTCTGTCTCCCACTTGAAACTCCAAAGGTTTTCTTCGTTTATCAGCGTAGCTCTTCTGTCGGTCTCTAGAGGCTTTTAATCGTTCACGGATCTGAACGATTTTCTCTGTTGTTTCCCGAATGATTTCCGGACCGGTGAGAGTACTGTCGGAAGCTTGACCCCTGGCTAATTGGGTATCACCCACCTCAGCCCAGCACAGAGGAGATCTGCACTTTCGGCCGTAGAGAGCTTCAAATGGAGCAGCCTTGATGCTCGTGTGATAACTGTTATTATAGGAAAACTCGACAAGGGGTAAATAAGTATCCCATGCCTTCCCAAAGTCAATCACGCAGGCTCGCAACATATCTTCCAGTGTTTGGATGGTCCTCTCACTCTGTCCGTCGGTCTGTGGATGGTAGGTTGTGCTCATGTCTAGCCTTGTTCCTAAGGAATGTTGTAGTGATTGCCAGAATCTTGAGGTGAACCTACTATCTCTATCGGAGATAATGGACATAGGTACACCATGAAGCCGTATGATTTCCCTAATGTATGTTCTCGTAAGTTTCTCCATCTTGTCAGTTTCTTTGATAGGCAGAAAGTGTGCAGACTTGGTCAATCTATCGACGATGACCCATATGGTATCAAGTCCACTCGTTGTCTTGGGCAACTTGGTTATGAAATCCATAGTGATCCACTCCCACTTCCATTCTAGAATCTCTGGTTGTTGCAGTAGACCAGAGGGCTTCTGGTACTCGACCTTAACCTTTGCACAAGTAAGACATTTACTGACGAAGGTAGCAATCTCTACTTTCATATTAGGCCACCAGTATAGCTTTTTAAGATCCAGATACATCTTATCTGAACCTGGGTGGATGGAATACCGAGTGTTGTGCACCTCGGTCATGACCAAGTCTCGGAAACCACCGTGTTTCGGTGTCCAGATTCGGTTCATGAAATATAAGGCTCCGTCACCCTTGGCTTCTAAATCCTTGTCCATTCCTCTAAGGGATTCACCCGTCACATTTTCAGGTTTCATGGCTTCAAGTTGGGCCGTCTGAATTTGCTTAGACAAGTGTGAATGGATGGTTATTGACAATGACTTGACTTTGCGACCAGAATATTCCTTCCGACTTAGGGCGTCTGCTACTACGTTGGATTTACCCGGATGATAACGAATATCGCATTCGTAGTCACTGAGTAGCTCGACCCACCGTCGTTGTCTCATGTTGAGCTCCTTCTGATCGAAAATGTGTTGTAAACTCTTGTGGTCGGTAAAGATAGTGCTTTTCGTTCCATACAAGTAATGTCTCCAGATCTTCAGATCAAACACCACTACTCCTAGTTCAAGATCGTGGGTCATGTAGTTAACCTCGTGTGTCTTCAACTGTCTCGAGGCATAGGCGATGACCTTACCTTGCTGCATCAGAACACACCCGAGTCCTTGATTGGATGCATCGCAATAGACTACGAAGTCTTCTATCCCTTTGGGGAGGGATAGTATTGGTGCGGTGCACAAGGCTCGTTTGAGCATTTGGAACGCTCTCTCTTGTTTCTCTTCCCAGTCAAAGGCCACGCCCTTCTGGGTCAAGGTTGTAAGGGGTTTCGCTATTCGGGAGAAGTTCTGAATGAATCTGCGTTAGTAGCCAGCGAGGCCTAGAAATTGACGAATTTCAGTAGGCGTCTTGGGTGCTGACCAGTTCTCAATGGCTTTAATTTTGGATGGGTCCACGTGAATTCCCTCTTCACTTACCACGTGTCCTAAGAATTATACTCTTCGGATCCAAAATTCACATTTCGAGAACTTCGCATAAAGTTTCTCCTTTCTTAATGTCCCTAGAACTTGTCGCAGGTGATCGCCATGCTCTTCCTTACTTCGGGAGTAGATCAGGATGTCGTCAATGAAAACGATGACGAACTGATCCAAGTAAGGTCGGCATACTCTATTCATCAGATCCATGAAGACTGCAGGCGCATTGGTCAATCCGAATGGCATCACCACGAACTCGTAATGTCCGTAACGAGTTTGGAAGGCTGTCTTCGGCACATCCTCCTCTAGTACTCGTAACTGGTGATATCCGGATCTCAGATCAATTTTGGAAAAATAATTCGCCCCTTGCAGTTGGTCAAAAAGATCGTCTATGCGAGGCAGAGGGTAACGATTCTTGACCGTCAGTTTGTTGAGTTCTCTGTAGTCAATACACATACATAATGATCCGTCTTTCTTCTTAAAGAACAAAACCGGTGCTCCCCAAGGTGAGAAGCTCGGCCTTATAAAGCCCTTGCTGAGGAGTTCGTTAAGTTGACCAGAGAGTTCCTGCATCTCAGCTGGTGCTAAGCGGTAGGGCGACTTGGCTACTGGGGTAGCTCCTAGGACTAAGTCGCTTCGGAACTCGACCTGCCGTTGTGGAGGTAATCCAGGTAGCTCTTCTGGGAAAATGTCGGGGAAGTCGCTCACTACTGGGATGTTCTTTAGTTCTTTCGTTTCGAGGCTCATGTCGACGACGTGAGCAAGGAATGCATGGTATTCTTTACGCAGATACTTCTGTGCTTGAATACTTGATATAATGCGAAGATTCGCACCAGGTTTGTCGTCGTAGACTATAAGAGTTTCGTTAGACGTAAGGTTTAGACGGACTACTTTCTCGAAGCACATGATGTCGGCGCGATGAAGACTTAACCAATCCATGCCGATGATAACGTCGAAGCTTTTAATTGAGACCGGCATGAGGTCGATTGGGAATGAATGGTTATCTAGAGTTAGGGTACAACCTAAGTATATGATATTTGTACTTTCAGTTTTTCCATTAGCCATTTCTACTGTGAATAGTTCTTTGAGTGCTTGTGGTGGTTGTTTAAGCATGCGAGCAAATTTATGGTTTACGAAGCTTCGCTCCGCTCCACTATCGAACAGAATGCATGCATAGGAGTTATCAAGGAGGAACATACCAGTCACCACTGTCGGGTCAAAAACTGCTTCCCCATGGCCTATAGCTAGTACCCTCCCTGCTCCACCAGCATTCTTTGCTTTGGGGCAGTCCCTCTTATAGTGGCCTGCTTCGCCACATCCATAGCAGGTCGGGCTCGCGCCAGAGCTAGGGACCTGGGTGATCGGTTGTGCCGAGAACTTACAGAATCAGACTGTGTGTCCTTTCCTGTTGCAGTTAGAGCACTGCATTTCACGGCAGGGGCCGTTGTGGTGGTAGTTGCATTTGTTGCACTTGGGCAAACTTCCAGCATACTGACCCACCGGAGCAGTAATAGCAGCAGCAGCAGGGGTTATTGCGGCATGCATTGCCACAATTTGCTGCTTTTTGGCAGCCCGTTGCTTCTTCTTTTCATCCTAGAATTTCCGCTTAGTGTCAGCGGGTTTGGAGGGTTCCGGGATGGCTATGGTTGTTGTTGTTGCAGGGGTTTTGACTCCATGGTCAATGAGTCGCTGTGCCAGTCGTTTGGCACTGTCGAAGGTAGCGGGGTTTGATGCTAGGACATTCCCCTGATACGGAGGCACTAGCCCCCATATGTACCTTTCGATCTTTTTCCCTTCAGTGGGAACCATATTGGGGCAGAGGGCCACCAGCTCGCTGAATCCGGCAGTGTAAGCGATTACGTTGGTTCCCTTCATAGTCAGGTTCCAAAGTTCCTGCTCCAATTTCTGGACTTCGCCCCTCGGGCAGTATTCCTCAATCATGAGGTCTTTCATCGTTTCCCAGCCAATGTCGTTGGCTATGACGAGGGTTAATGCCTTAACATGGCCGTTCCACCATGTCAGGGCCTTTCCTTCAAAGGTGCATGCGGCATACTTGACTTTACTCGCCGCAGGGCATGAATAGATTTCGAAGACTGATTCAGTCTTCTCGAACCATTGCGAGAGGGCAATGACTCCGCCGGTGCCATAGAAAGGCTTCGGCTTGCAATTGGTGAAATCCTTGTAGGAGCACTCTCTCGAGCGCACAGGGGTTTCAACCGGGGTTGATTCAATAGGGGTTCCACCTCTGCTGGCATCAGATGAGTGATACTGAGCCATGGCAGTTGCCACTGTTGCAGCTACGGCAGCATTCAGGGCTGCAGTATCGATGACCGGAGGCGGAGGAGGTGCAGGGTTATTCCTGGGAGATTTGCGAGGAGGCATCTTTCAGCTATAAGTTTATAAAGATAAGAAAGATGGTAAGAATCAATTTGTAAGCAACGTGAAAGTGACACATGGACTAACTAACCATAGCCCAATAGTTGAATGAGTGTTTGAGATCGCAACAAAGAATATTAGTAGGAAACACAAATGTATAGATTTTTCCCACATATTCGATAGATGTCAATAATACTGGTATTACCGATGTAATAAGTTCAGGGAAAATCGACCTATCAGTAGGTCTTACATCATACCATACAGAAAAGTTTGACAGTTTCTTAGATTCCTAATTAGAGTACTGAAAGTTAGGAATATTTTACAGATAAGTGCTACATAGAGCACAGATGTTAAAGGCTATTCCTTAACCAAAAGACAGAGATGTACTAGACATCATCTAACGGCGATGGGAAATCCTCGGGCGAGCCCTGAGGTCGGACACTTGACGAAACACCTCTTGAAGGTGTCGCTCCTGAGCCCTGTGACAGGCTCGAAGTTCCAAGACTTCAGCTCGTGAGGCAGCCAACTGTTGCTGCAGGGTTTCATTGGTCCTCCGGGTCCGTTCCATGTCTTCTTCAAGACGGCGGATGCGGACTGTGTTGACACCAGAGTTGGCATCAATCTCCATGACTCGGTCGATGGCTGCTCGACCTTGCTCAACATTACGAGCTATTCTGCAGATAATGACGGGCAGAGCTCGGTCAGCAGAACCACCTTCACTGACGTTATAAAATCTTCGGTCCCCAAAGTATGGTAAGGGTTGACCCTGTTCATCACTCCAGCGATTAAAGTTGGTTGCCCACAAGGGAGTAGGACCTGGAAAAGCTGGTCGGGGGTTGTTGTTTGGGGGTTGACCTACTAGCGGTAGGTTGTTGACTTCAGGCTTGGAGTCGGATCCATCAGAAAAGCCTTCTGCGAGGTGATCATCCAAAGGGATTGGATGCTCATCTTCGGGCTCTTCTTCGATCCACCCGGCATTGCCTTCATTTGGAAAGTACGGGTCGCCGTGATGGAATCCAGCCATTTAAATCTACGCGAGAAGAGAGGTATAAGAATATAGTATACATGTAACTAGTAGTACAAAATACACCTATAGTATTTTTAAGTTGAACTTCTACTGATCTTCTTGTGGTATTGTTGGTAAGTTTTTAGACTTGTTAACACATCACAACCATTCTAGGGCATATGCTAATCACTCCTCGGACCAGCATAGTTGATCAGGCTATGCCATTCCCAGGACTGACCATACATCCCCGAGCTCACTTGTGATATTTAACAATCGTAATACTTTTGTTCTTGTCATTGTGACACTGATTTTAGTATGAATGCAGACTAGTATACTTAATTAAATATTTTAATATTTAAAGTATAGATTCTGGGTCAGAGTGTTTTTAATCCCTAATGGGTTTATAGTTTAGTATATCTTTTATGGGTTGATATACTTGATTCACTATAAACAATGCTCTGATACCAATCTGTCACACCCCAAAACCAAGAACGGCGGAAACGTTCTGGGGCGGAGGACGTCATGTACAGTATCACAACACAGTAAATGTAAATAAGCAAACAACATCATCCATTGCATTAATTATATAATTTTAATACAAGCGTGTTCTGTACAGTTTTAGACACCAAAAATATAATGTAAATCAAAATAATATGATGAGTCTTGAAGGCGCTCCATCTTCTCAAAAGTCGGCATCGGTACCTGTCTACTGATGACCTGAGAATACAAGTTATTTTGAAAGATTTTATCAGCATTAAGCTGGTGAGTTCATAAGTATTTTAGTGTCGATGTTTGCTATCAAAACGTTTGAACGTGTCTCAAGTATAAGTTTATAAAATGTATGTAAGTGTTTGTAAAAGTTTGAATCTCTCAGAAAAACCTATATTTTCTATTAAAGTCGCCTTCTACCTAGGCTTAACTGTTTTGTATGCTCGTTTGTTGTAAAAGTGTGTAATTTCCCAAGTGTAACTATCATTTATCAAATATAGTTTGTACATTAATGTTTAAGTGAGGTTATCACTAAAAATATGTAATGGGTAAATCATTGTAGTACTGTAGTTTTGTATTATAGGAACTACTGATGTACTAACTACCTTAAACCGGATTTATATTAAGGTATAATGTGATAATTGCACCATACTATCGACTGGTAACAACGACATACGAATGGTCGTAATAACGGAATGACGTTTGGCACCCGCAGACCTGCAGGTCCGGCTGTAGCTAGCAGCAAGGTGCAGGATAGTCAATCCAGTATAGATCTATACGCAAACTCACGCTCTCCCTCCAAGAGAATTCTGGCTACAACTCGGGCCATGACATTTAAGGCATGCTCCGATCCAGTGGATCACAATTGTTATCGTATTCTTGTATATGTAATGTTTCTCGTTCTAGTATAGTTGTATATGTTCTCCTCCTAGTATAGTTGTATATGTTCTCCTTCTAGTATAATTGTATATGTTCTCCTTCTAGTATAGTTGTATATGTTCTCATCCTAGTATAGTTGTATATGTTCTCTTTCTAGTATAGTTGTATATGTTCTCATAGTAATGTAATGTATAGACTCATGAATGAACTGACTCATTGATCTAACAGTTGTAGTAGTATGATCCTGTGTTACCCTGATGGTAACTTACTAGTAATGTGTATAGTACGCATGAATATGGAAGTACTTTTATGTCTATATATGTATAATTGATATATAACTAATATTGAAACGACCTTCGGATGGTCACCCGAAATCCCACCAGACCACATCCAAATCGAGAAAAAGGAAATAGGGCAGATGGCCTTCCTAAGCCCTTTAAACATTGCTTATATATCTATGCATATATGGGCATGCAATTTATAAGAAGTATAACAAGTTTAAATAAAAGTATTTGGTAAGTAAAAGAGTTCGTAAAACATTTTGAAGTAAAGCAGTTTGATAAACAGTTTGAATAGTGATAAAATCATTGGTTTTCTAGTTATTAATCACATGTGATTAATGCAATCACATGTGATTGATTTCAATAACTATAAGAATTGAACTTGTATCCCCCCATAAAGTATTTAAAACATTTAAAGTATTTCAAAGGTTAATTTAAAGGGGTATGAACTCACATGTGGTGAGTGGTTTGGATTGTAGTGTCGGATACCGTGCTAGGTGGCAAACGGAAACTTGTTCACACGCACGAGCCTAGTTATCATATAATAAGCATATATATAACTATTTAGCCAAATAATAACTTAATGAAATAATTTGGGACACTTAGGAACATGTAAACACTTTGTATAAGTGTTATAGGTCCTAATGGTTGCATCTAAGTTGCTACGGGACAAGGCTAAAGGGGTTTAATGTACCAAATGACCTTGTATATGAGCTTACCACCCAACAAACCCCACCTTTGGAGTTTATGGTCGTAAACCCTTGAGTTTACGGCCGTGAACTCTTGACTTGGTGGTTTTGGGTGTTTTAAAGTGTTAAATGAATTCTAGAATAAGCCTAGCATTGGTGGTTTAATCCTTTAGGTAGTTTAGGGCCTTAGAATGCTCCTTTGAGGAGTTTACGGCCTAAAGACCATATCCCCTAGATTTTACGGCCGTAAACTTCTATGGGGTGGGTGTTTTAATTCTTTTAAGCCTCTTGCACACAAAGGATAAATTCTAGACTTTTGTTTAAGGCTAAAAGGGACTTTAGGCACACTTTGGTGCCTTCACTTGGAGTTTATGGCCCAAGAGCATTTCTTGGCCGTAAACTCCCTTTTAGGGATGATTTTGATGTGATTTACTCCCCATTCAAGCTACAAGTAATAGAGGGTTATTGTCTTAAAGTCTTAGGAGTGTTTAGGGCACTTTAAGCCTTTGAAATTTGGTGTTTACGGTCCAAGAAGCTCTTGGGCCATAAACTCCAAAAGCTAAGTGTTATTGATTGTTTTCTAGCCTTAAAAGATCATACATAATGTCCTTAACTAGTTACCTAACAAGGAAATGGGACTAGGTAGCTTTTAGGCTTCGTTTTGGAGTTTACTCCCCAAGAACGTTCTTGGGCGGTAAACTCCCGGATCTTACAAATTGGACATGTAAACTATGTTATTAAGCATATAACATGCATTAAAACACAACTAGGAAAGTAGACTCACGATTTGGGATGAAAACCCGAAGATCCGTGAGAGAGAAATTGGCTTTTCTCTAGTTGGAAATGTGAATAATGAATAATTTAGTTCAAAAATCTATTTATAGTCCTGAAATATTTTGGCAGAAAATATTTTATTCTGGAATTGGACTCTAACATGATGAAGTGTTGAAATGCTCAAGTTTCACAAACCCATGAGCATCCACTCTCCTGATATCTCCTTAAATGTAAACCCTAATGTACACAAACTTATTCGGAAAAGTCTGAAGTTCATTGAAACTGATCTTGCTTCTATTGAATAGTTAGTGTTCATACAAAATGGAAATTTCGGGTTGTCACAACTAACCTGCTCTCATGTATGGATATTGAGGGAACCAAATGCGACCCGAGCAAATCCATGCAAGCCGCTTAATTTACATTAAAGTTAGATCCTATCTGCGTGTTGTCATGCTATAGCAAATTTACTTGTTTGTTATGTTATGTTCTGGTATTGTTTGATTCTCTTTACAGTTTGTTGTGTTCTGTTTTGTTCTGTTCTGTTATGTTCTGTGTGTGCTTCATTGTACTAGAAGTAATGAATAACATTCTCCTAAACTATACCTATAATAGTTTACTAATGTTCTAATTGGACTGATACTGAAAAGACTCATTTATCTACAAAGTTATGCTTATACTTTAAAAATGGAGTTTTGTATAACTATAAAGTAACATAACCTTTAGAAGAGTTTTGAAATGTTTTAACAACTTATAAATAACATAAGTAACATTTTGAAAGAATGTTTAACAACAAATAATTACACAACTATCATTGTGTTCAACTTGTATCCCCCCCCCCCTTAAAACAATTAAAGTAGTTAAAAGATTCATTACGGGGTATGAACTCACCTGATGTGGGTGATTCAAACGGGTATGCGCGTACGGATGAGAAGTTCCACGAATGAAGTTCCGAGACACAATAAGTCCTAAAAGATATTTAAGGACACATAATGACATGAATATAGTGTTTATAAACAACTATACGAAAGGAAACACCTTCCGGGACTAGGAAACACCTTAACCAAGTGTTGGAATCACATGTGATTCAACCTAGGAGGGTATAAAGGCACTTAAATGAGTTTACTACCATGAGTTCATGGCCCAAGGGAGTTTACGGCCGTAAACTCATGGTTACTCATGGGTTTGTGCAAGTTTGAAGTCTAGGGGGTGATTTAGGGACATTAGCTTTAACCTAGGATGAGGAAGACCACATCTTTTGGCACTTTTGGGGTGTTTACGGCCCAAATGAGTTTACAACCGTAAAATCATGGCGAAATATTCTTATGAGGGTCCTAAAGGTCATAAAGAAGCATTCTAAATTCATGCCTAAGCCCTTGGAAGTGTTTGTGGCATCAAAACACCTCTATTTTGAGTTTACGGCCCAAAGACCATTTGATCATGTGTTTACGGCCGTAAACACTTTTGGAAGATGATATTTTGATTGTTTTGAGTCCTAAACACATCTAGGTAAAGTTCTATGCTTGTCTCTTGGGCTATGGAAGGCATTTAGGGCATTTTGGCACAATAAAATGGAGTTCACGGCCCAAGAACTTCGTTGGCAGTGAACTCACTTTTGGTCCTTGTTTTTAATTGATTTTGATGCCTAAACATGTCAAGGTTTGTCCAATGTTTGGTTTCCAAGGTCTAGGAGTCATTGGGCACACTTTGGCCCTTGAAATGGAGTTTACTCCCCAAGGTGTTCTTGGGCGGTAAACTCCTAAATCTTGGTGTTTTCCTATGATTTCTAGTGTATTAAGCATATATAAAGCTTTAAAACAACACTAGATAGAAGTACTCACTTTTCGGAACAAAAGTACGAAGATCCTTGAGAGAGAATTTGGCTTTTCTCTAGTTAGAATTGTAACTAATGAATAATTTGGTTCAGAATTCTATATATAGTCCTGGGATTTTTGGCAGAAAATATTTCTCTTCGAAGAACTCTTTCTCTTCTTCCCTCGTCCTTTCCCGATTGCCAAGACAGGGGCGGAGTTTGTAGGAGTAGGAGTAGTAACAACCGCCTTACCCTGAAGACCACTTTCCGCGGTCTTTAAGAGTCCTTGAAGTTTGCTGAGTGTGACCTCTTCCTTGTTCATGTGGTATGTCATGCAGAATTGATCATAACATGAAGGTAAGGAGTGCAAAATGATATCTATTGCAAGCTCCTCGGGGAAGTTCACATTAAGCTTCAGCAAACGGTCCACAAATCTTTGTATTTTCTGCATGTGGCCCGTGATGGGTTCACCATCCTTCATGCGAGTTGTTATCATGGAGGAGATGATTTCATACCTCTCTTGATGAGCACTTTGATGGTATCTTTCCATCAAGTCTTGGTGCATCTCATAGGGGTAGAAATCTTCATAGGAATTTTGGAGATCCGCGGTCATTGTGGCCATCATGATGCATGCCACTTTGGTGGCATCTCTTTCATGTGCCCTAAATTCAGCGATCTCTTGAGGAGTAGAAACTGACTCATCAATCTCCTTAAGTTCCTTATCAAGGACATATTCCTTGTCCTCGTAGCGAGTAATCATTCTGATGTTTCTGATCCATTCATTAAAGTTGGATCCATCAAAAGTAACTTTCCCACATAAGTTCATAAGGGTAAAGGAGCCATTGGGATTAGAGCCAGAAGCAGTAGTGTTTGCAGACATCTGAAAATGAAGAAAGAAGGTTTTAGTTTAGATATAGAGATAGTCCTTAATAAAACACCCAAATGTAGTATTAAGGCTAGGATCCAATCACAATATATTATAACTTAGAAGAGGTATGTCGTAGTCTAACTAATAACATATTTGAAAGGTAGGTGAATGACGATTCACCAATTTCCACCAAAAACGAAATATTAAATATTAAGTTTTTTTGATTTGGTACTTAGAAATTCCTAGATTCTTTTGAGATTCAATGAACTTTTCAAATGCATGTTTCAATCTCGAGTGTGCCCTCCAAGTTTTGTGACTGGGATGCCGAGGATCACAAAACGAGGTGTGAAGTAACCATGCAAATTACTTGGTACCCTTAATAAATTACCCCTCAATCGATGTGCCGATTAACCACACACGCTCCATCGATACTATGATAAATATTAAGTCACCCTTTACCTACCTTTGTTAAGTCCAAGTTAGTGTGCCGGTTAACCACACACGCTCCACTAACGACTTAGACAAAGTGTAAAGTGTAATTTCATGGATTAGCACCTTATTCACATTTTTCCTAACGTAACTAAGATTGGGAATTTAATAAAACATTTAGTTACTTTATAATATTCATCATACTTTTAATGAGAATTTATAAGTCCTTGTCTTACCCGTTCGGCTAACGACCCTCCACCGGTCAAGCAAGCGGTGGGTGAGAGTGGACACCCATTAAGTTGCCATTTTATAGGCAACAACCTTATACCCACCTTATAGACCGGCTTCGTGAATGTGGCGTACTAGCGGTAAGACGACTTTAATCTTACACATATATATATTATTAACTTATAATATTATAAGTATAAGGGTTGAATTTTAACTTTTAAAATTCTAAGGGTTGGAACTAAAGTTTTAATGACTTTACTTGTTCCAAAACTTGAGGGCAAGTTTTGTAAACTTTCAAAACTTTTCATTTCTTGTAACTTATGAGTTTAATAGAGTAATAAAAATGAAGACTCTTCATTTTTCTAACTCTTGTGTTCTTTTAATGGTTTTTTTAAATTCAAGTAACTTTTGGTTTTCCATAACTTGAGGACAAGTTATGGACTCCATTAAAACACATTATGATCAAGAATTAAACTACCACATAGGTTACAAATAATTCCTATGATCATCTAAACATCATAAGATCAAGAACATGAATATGAACACTTTCATGAATCAAAAATTACACATAAAACTTTGTAAAATTTTGATAACAAGTTGTTGTAAATGGATTAGTAAAGACATTACACCATCTAAAACAAGTTTTCAAGTACCAAAACGGTTTAGGGTAATGTTTCTAGTCCATTTCCAGCAACTAAAGTCGAAAATTTGCACTCTGTGGCTTCTACTCGCCGAGTGCATGAACCTACTCGGCGAGTAGGTTGAAGATACACATGAACTCGGCGAGTCCCCCCATGGACTCGGCGAGTTCATCAGGCAGACAACATGTTTTTCGACTTTTTCAACTATTTTGCATCAAGTATCAAACAAACAAGCCTAGGCTCTGATACCACTGTTGGGTTTTGAGCAATCTAACACTTCCTAAGTGTGCATGCAACCCTAATAAACCTTGGATCTATGTTTGTCTAAATACATGCAAAATAATAATTTTCCAAGGTTCATAACCTATCTAACATGGCATGGGGTACTTTTAAACATAAAAGAGTTAGAAGAGATTACATACCTTTTTTATGAGTTTGATTCTTAAGGAGTTTGAGGGCCAAGCACCAATAGTGTGAATGCCTCAAATGGAATCACAAATCACCACAAACTCTTGGAAAACTTTGAGAGAGTGTATACACACACTAATTTTCGGCCACACACAAGCACACACACTAGTTCACTAGTTGCCATTTCATGCACCATAAGCATGCTTATATAGTGTACATGGTTAGGGTGAAACCCTAATAACCCATGACCTTTCCTTTTCCAAGGACCCATGGGTTAAAAACTCCATGGATCATCCATGGACTTCCATCCAAGCCTAGCCCATTAACAAATGAGTGTTAGCCCACACCATATAAAACCAATAGCCCATAATCTAATTAGTCTTCCTTTTAATCTCTAAATTAATTCATAATTAATTTAAGACTAAGACTAATTAAATAACATAACTTCATATTAATATATTATAACTTATAATATATTAATAAACATATGTGTATAACTCTCATAAAATTATCCATAAATTGTTCGGGTGAAGTGCAACCCAAATGGACCATGCCGGGTCTTATCAAAACCATAACGATATCATTGTCTAAATAAAGCATGAAATGAAATTATGTTCCTTGTTATTTATGATGAATAACAACAATTTTTTAAATTAACCCTAATGGCTAACACTATCAAACATAATCTCATAAGTCCTAATCCCGGTAACAACTGACTTTTCCATATTACCCATGATCATGTTCAACTTCCCATGCTTGACCTTTTCACTTTCTTTTAGTCCTTGAATATCAGAACAAATGTGGCAACCACATCCCATATCAAGGACACAAGAATTTGAAATTGATTTTCATAGAGTACATACTAGATGAAGAGCCAAACACCTTGCCCTTGACTTATCTAACTTCTTTTAGGTACTTAGGGTAACTTCTTCTCCAATGTCCTTTTTGGCCACAGCGAAAGCACACGATTTCTTTTAGATCAGCAATAGGAGGAGCATCAAAGTTGGCATTATCCTTCGACCCACTAGACTCTCCAATGTGGGCTTTAACTTTCCACTTGGGTTGGGAGTGGGCATTTATGTTCTTTCACTTGTCTTGTTGAATAGCCATAACTAGCTTAGTTGTAAAATTGTTAGAATGAGACTTCTTCATTCATGCTTCAATTTTTTGCAACATATTGTGAAGCTCAATCAATGTGGTCCTAATATTATTCAAATGGTAGATCAAGATTAACAGATCAGAACTACTGAGCAAGGTTGAGCACCATGTCAATGGAAATCTCCTTGTCGAAGTTCAAATTGACTTTCTCCAATCTTTCCATGTGTCTCTACATCTTCTGCACATGAGCACACACATATTCCCCATCTTTTAATTTGCAGGTAATAAGGGACTAGACGACTTCATAATGATCTTGTCTAGAGAAACATTTTAAAGAGACCGGTTCATTTCATAAGTACGATAGTCCTCATAGGTCTTTTGGAGCTTAGGTGTCATGGTAGCAATCATAATGCATGCGACCTTGGTGGCATCATCCATGTGATGGTTATATTAATCCAATTCCCAGGAGTATTAGTTTATTTGCCAATTCCTCAGGAGTATTAATCCAATTCCTCATATCTCAATGTCATCTTCAAATTATGCATCCAGTCCATGTAGTTTGGACAAGTAATCATGTCCTTTGAGAGGATTGACAAGAGAGTAAAGTTGTGAGTGGTTGGAGGAGGAGGAAGAAGAAGATTACTATTTCCAAACATCTAAAACAAGAGATAAGATTTTAGTTAGTTGATTCAATCCATAATATTTTTACCAAGATTAATATTCAAGGCTAGGATCCATACATACAATTCGAAACTATGTAGAGGGATGTTGTAATCTAATTGTGAATTTATTTTAGGTATGTAAACCAATTTACCAATTTCAATATAATATTAGCTTCCTAGATATATTGAGATTCAATGAACTACTCAATGGCATCTTTAATTTCAGATTATGATCTTCAGTTTGTGACTGGGATGCCGAGGATCACAAACAAGATGTGAATAACCATGCAAACCCATGTGATATGCTCTAGATTGTTTATGATCTCATATTGATGTTTCGGTAACCACACATGCTCCATCAACAATCATAAATTCGAGTACGTGCCATCATTTTATATTTGTAGTCCCACAATGGTGTGTCGGTTAACCATGTACGCTTCACTAACGACTCACAAATAAATGATGTTCGTTTTCATGGATTATCATATAATTTCACATTTTTCTGAAGTAACCAAAGTGAGATTTTATATAAGGTTCTAGTACTTTATACATTATACTTTTCATGTAATTATGTCCTATCAAATCCATTCGACTAACGACCCTCCACCACACAAAGAAGCGGTGGGTGAAAAGGACACCCATTCAATGGTCATTTTATAGGTCGTTTCCTTATACCTCTTTTATAATATGGCTTCGTGAATGAAGTGTACTAGAGATTCGACTGACTTTTAGTTATACATATAGTAATATACATGCATGGGTGTATTTTAAAACTTTTTCAAAACACAATGTTTAAATTTAATTATGTTAATTAATTAATCATTTAAACCAATAATACATTTAATATTTATCTTTTAATTAAATTTTTAATTAAATATTATATTAAAATTCATTAAGGATGATTCCATTTAAATATCTTATAATTATATATTTTGTTTCCTTATTTACTTCCTCGAAATTCGAATGAAGGTTCAAAATATCTAACATTGATTTGTTCAGATTTTATAAAATAAAATAATAGATAATGACTAATAATTAACCTACTAATCAAACCAGGCAAGCAAAATTCAGAAATCGAATTTTTCAAAAGATGTGTCGCGCCCTGTGATATATATATATATATATATATATATATATATATATATATATATATATATATGTGTGTGTGTGTGTGTGTGTGTGTGTGTATGTTTTTCAGGTTTCATTTAATATATATATATATATATATATATATATATATATATATATATATATATATATATATATATATATGTGTGTGTGTGTGTGTGTGTATTTGTGTGTGTGTTTTTTTTTCAGGTTTCATCTATTATACACTATCTATTGAAAAGGCATGACTTTCATACCACTACTAGGGTTTTTAGGTTACAACTACATTGTACATGCGAAATTTCACTTAACTCTTAAGGTTGCATGCAATCTAAACTAGATCTGTCTTTTTCACTTTTAATAGCAACATACTTATGAAACCAAAACTAAAAAACATATGAAATCATATTTATGAGTAGAACCACATACCTTTGCTTGATTCGAAACAAGCTAATCAGAAACCTTGTAGTCTCGTTGGAAAACTAGCTCCAAAAGTATGGTAGCCTCTAACGCGTCACACCCAAAAACTCATGAAATCATAGGATTGAATAAGAGAGGGGAGAGGAGGGAGAAGTCTCAGATTTCTCTCGTGGTTAAGTGTTAGACCGAAAAATACAAGGGGTATGCCCCTTTGTATAGTTGTCTGATAATCCTAAAACTCTAGATTTAAACTTAAAATAATAATATTTCAAATAAGTTATTATCTAGTTACATTTTATCAGTTGGAGGCTTCCAAAAACCCTATCCAAGAGCCCTAAAACCATCCACCATATAAGAGGGTTCTAGATCCTCTATTTTGTCACCTATTGAACAATTACAACTGAACTCTTGCACATTTAATTAATTTTAATTAGCCCAAATTTAATTCCAAATTAATTATTACTATTTCTATTTAATATATTAATCATATAATATATTAATAAGTCATTTATCTCTCTCCTATAATCAATCCAAGCCATTTCCTGGTTATAACGGCAACCCACAAGGACTATAATTTTATTCATCAACATTATACGAATTTAGTTAGGACCTTAGACACCTTAATCCAAGAAAATGTGCATTAGAACTATTTCAACTTTCTTATCCTTGATGTGTATGCACCACCCCCTGACATCACGAAACGCGAGAAAACCCCTAGTTACACACTAAAATTGAACACACTAGAAATGACTAACCATTAAGTTCAAAACCCTATAAAAGTTAATGACTAATAAATCATAATTAAACACTAAAAATTAACACACTTTGAATTTATAAAAATACAAATGTACTCCGAAAGGCAAGTCTGAAATGTTTTTATGGGATTTCGGACTTCACTCCAAACATATTGTTCCAAAAAATGATCATTTTACCAAAAAAAAATGATTGTTTTTGTTAAAAAGACATTTACGTTGGTTAAAAGTATAAATATCATATGATTTCCTGTCAAGCATTGAAAACAATTCTTAAAAGGTGGTCGATCACCCCAGGTCTGTTGAATCATACCAAGGAACGTATAACTTTCAGACCAAGGAATGGATAACTTTCAGGAAGAGAGAACAAAGGGCAATACCAACTTCAAGAATTTTCTCTGTAAGGTTGTTGATGGGAATTTCACTGCAACAATGAAAGTATTATGCTACTCAGGTATGGCTCCATACAATAGTGATACTATCAAAGATTTGGAGGCTACACATCCATACAATCCACCCCCATCTATGCTAAGCACCATATATTATAAGCCTCTCATTGTAGTGGAGATTGACAATGTCCTTGGTTGCATTAAATTGTATCCTAAAGGAACTTCGTATGGGAGATACAGCTTGAGAACTCAATATATTTTATATGCTCTATGTAGCCACAAATCTCTTATGTTTCATCACCGCAATAGTTAATCTGTGGTTATGGGGAAGATGTCCATCATGTCTGGAAGGTTTTGTAGCACCTGTCACTCTTACTCTGCTCCTACGATCTGACAGTGGAATCCATCATACTGTCGTAGGCATTATATGGAGGCATTTGGGTTCCAACGTTGCTATGAAAAGTGTTGGTAAATAAATGAAACAATACCTTAATGATTTTCAATTTGGCATCGGTGTGTCGGTTGGTGCTAAGGCCATTCTTCATAGTGTCCACATGGTGTTGAGTGAACGTCATGATGATGGGTCTCTTGTAATGCTTATTGGGGATTTCTCAAATTCCTTTAATCTAGTGGATATATATGCCTTATTTCATGAGGCCAGGATAAGGTACCCTTCTATTTATTTATGAGCTTAATTTTTACATGGACATGCAATAAGGTTGTATTTGAGAGATACACATATTTGGTCCACTACTGGACTTTAGTAAAGAGATTGTAATGTTCTAATTTCTAGAATAAAATTTTCATTTTTAAACTAGAATAAATACACATTTTCATAAAGCTATGCTCAAGGTCCACTACTGGACTTTAGTAAAGAGATTGTAATGTTCCAATTTCTAGAATAAAATTTTCATTTTTAAACTAGAATAAATACACATTTTCATAAAGCTATGCTCAAGGTAAAAACCATTTGTTTGTAAAACTTAGTTCGAAATCAGATTTCTAAAGAAAAGTTCACAGACTCTCAATTCATTAAACTGCTGATGGGTGTGTATAATCATGCTTTTGCCTTCCCACTAACTAATAAAGAACATGAAAAACATTTAATCCACAACTATTAGCCAAATCTTAGTGTGTTCCCCAAATTACCTCGCATAATAATACACATACAATACATGCACACAAGGCCTGTATCATAAGGATGGACCGCCGCCTGCGCCTTCAACACAAGGCTAGATTTTCACCCCTTAGGCCTTCAACATAAAGTTGGACCACCCCCTTTGGGCCTTTAACATAAAGATGAATCGCCTGGGTATCTTGGCCTTTAGCACACAACTAGACCACCCTCAACCCACTCATACTATGTCAAGATATGCAATTAATAGACAATAACCAAACAAACAATTATTAACAAATTTACCTGCTTGACAGATCTCTACATCATACTAACATCTTAACATACATAGGATCTATACTATAGTACAAAGTATAGTGAGAAAACTCACTTGAATCATAGAACTAGAGAAATACAACCACACCCTTGAATCCTTGCACCGTTCAGACCTGTGAACCGTCTAATATCAAATAAAGGTCAAAACTCAATCCATAACTCTAATCCTTTAACTTTTACCCAAGATCAAATTGGTCAAAGGTCAATGGTCAAGGAAATTCAACAGTCAACAAAGTCAAAGGCCACTACGTCATGGTGAATCCTTGGTCACGTCATGGCCAAGTCTAGACAAAACAGACGCGAACGAAGCTCGTCGGCGTGTCGTAACCAGTCATCCACCACACCGTGGTGATTGTCAAAATTAGCTTAATGCATTAAGCTCTTAACCCTTAATCTCCATAACACAAAAGCTTAGATCTGATTAGTCTAATGATCTTAATAGATAATGTTTCCAACTTTATCCATTATCATGCCTATAATTCATCCAAAATCTAAACCTAACTTGTAAATGAACTACAACACAAGCTTGACCTCAAAAGAAAGCATGTAAACACACCTTTGCTCCCACATTCAACTCCAAAAGTTATTTGGGTTACTCAAAGGTCCAAGAATTTCTTAGCTTTAATGATGTCCAAGAAAGGAACTCCAAACCACTCAAAAGGAGCACAAACGCAGATCTAGAAAAAGAGTAAATTACACGAATGGTCCTTATGGTTTTGGGTAATTTGCACGCTTGGTCCCTAACTTATTTTTTTAACTTGGAAGGTCCCTACTGTTTGTTTTTGTTACACGCTTGGTCCCTACAATTTGTTTTTGTTACGCACTTGGTCCCTATCTTACCTAAAAAGACTATTATTTAAATATGGAAAAATGGTGAGGTAGGTAAGGTAAGGTGAGGGGGTGGGGTGGGGTTGGGGTGTGTGTTTATTTAAAGAAATTAGAAAATCAGGGAAAAATAGTCTTTTTAGGTAAGAAAGGGACCAAGCGCGTAACAGAAACAAATAGTAGGGACCTTCCAAGTTAAAAAATTAAGTTAGGGACCAAACGTGCAAATTACCCTAAACCATAGGGACCATTCATGTAATTTACTCCTAGAAAAAACAAATTTCAAGGTATGAACTATATAGCTCAAATAACTCATAATTCTAAAGTAGATGGTGGATCTAAGCTAGCTCTTTGCTTCCTTGCACCAAGATGGAGTTCCGTCTTCCTCAAGCTTCACAAACCAAGAGGACAAGCTCAAAATCAAGAGAGCAAGATCTATCATCAAGCACGGATGGAGGTTGTAGCACTCGCTATGTCGTAGCGACTACCTTATCATACAAAGGACACCAATCTGATGCGTTCCTCATTTAAGTGACGTGGCTACGCTGCGGTCCGCAACCTACCATGCCGTGGCAGAAGGTTGTTTTCTTCCCAAAACCTTATCTTTGAAACCCTTAAGTCGTCAACTGGTGAAATTGGGAAAATGGGTGTTACAACAGCCCTTTGGCACCACTTTTTTGCTCTTGTATTGCACCAACTTGTACATCAGATTAGAGATAATTACAAGCTTATTTTTCATGCTTGGTATCTTGATGATGGGATCGTCATTAGAGATTTAGAGGAGGTGGTTAGAGTATCGGACATTATTAGCATGACAGGTCTAGGATTGGGTCTTGAACTAAATATCATGAAAATTGAGCTATTTTGGATGTCATGTGACAGTAGGATGTAACATTCGGATTCCCGTGTATCTTATTTTAATTATTTATCTTGATTTTTATGGATGGACTCAGCGAGTAGACGCTAAGACTCACCAAGTAGGATCGCGAATTCTTGTCTGGATTAATGACCGGACTCGATGAGTCGATGAGTGGACTCGGCGAGTCCACGCGGAAAAGTGAAACCCTAAATCTCAGGGCCTGAACCCTATTTAAAGGCCCTTATGGTCGTCATTTGCGGCCACTACTCCCCTGTGAAAACCCTAGAAAGCAAAGAGAGCTTATAGAGCAATTTGGAGGCTAACTCTTCATCCTTTGGTGTGATCTTGCAAGAAGGAGTGGGAAAATCCAAGCTAGATCGTTTATGGAGCTTGGATCTATGTTGTTCACACTAAGATTCATGTTTTGAGGTACAAGTTCCTTCCCATTTCGTGTATTTGATAGATTCCTCGAATCTAGGGTTTCCTTTGCATAATTTTGAGTTAGATTGTGAAGCATATGAGGTCCCTTTGGGTATAGATGTTAGATCTGCACCTTGAGAGGTCCAAAAGGTCCCAAGCTTCCACCTTTATGAGGTTTCATGTGAGCCTTGAGAGTAGAACCCCATTTTAAAGGTTATTTCTCCATTTTTGGTCTTATAAGCATTGCATGAACGTAAAGTTTGAACCTTTACGTGACTTTTGAGTGTTAGAAGGTTAGATCTACTGGTTGGTGAAGCAGATCTGACCTCAAAAGATCGTTTAAGTGTTTTCATGGGAGGACCTCGCCAAGTCCATAAAGGACTCGACGAGTCGAGTCGGGTTGCTCCGCGATTCGCGACCTGTGATAACCCGTTGAGTGTAGGGTTGACTCAGCGAGTCGAGTGAGGACCAGGCGCGAAGAGGACATGCATGGACTCGCCGAGTCACACGAGTGCACTCGACGAGTCTGGTCAAAGTTTGACCATTGACTTTTGTTGACTTTTAGGGTTTGGTCAACAATTAGACTTGTGGACCATTTGAAGGGTAAAATGGTCTTTTAGCCTTCTTAGAGGACATGGAAGAGACTAGTCTAGCCTGGAGAGCCATTATTGATTTGAGATAATTGTTCATGTGTTTAGGCGGAGGCTAGATCAGTGTATACGTGTACGAGATTGTCCGAGATAGTCGAGGTAAGTCTTCTCACTATACTGTACTTGGAAGGGTACCTATGTGTGACCGGAATGTCTTATATGCTATGAGATGTATGTACTATATGTTGATATGTGATATGTATGTGTTATGTATGCTATGCATGATGAGGACCGGAAGGTCAAGATGATATGGACCGGAAGGTCAAGAGGACATGGACCGGAAGGCCAGGAGGTTACGGAACGGAAGGTCGATACAGGTAGGATTGGAAGGTCTACCAGGATTTGGGACGGAAGTCCCCTGAGACACTTGGACCGGAAGGTCCCACAGAGTTATGGGCTGGAAAGGCGTATGTGTTGTATGTGGTATTTTTGGGAACTCACTAAGCATTTATGCTTACAGTTGTTGTGTTGGGTGTTTCAGGTACTAGTGAGGACCACGGGAAGGCGCCGACATGATCCGTACACACTGAGAAGATTTACATATTTGACATCTTTTGAGATTCTGGGATTTGTTTGTTATGATGACATTGGATACAGT
This sequence comes from Lactuca sativa, assembly GCF_002870075.4. NCBI lineage: Eukaryota > Viridiplantae > Streptophyta > Magnoliopsida > Asterales > Asteraceae > Lactuca > Lactuca sativa. Next base: position 127,635,246 of record NC_056629.2, read on the forward strand.
TTGTTTGATATTGTTTTGATGATTGAAAATGTGATTTAAAAATGAAAAATTGTTTTGAAAATTCACGTTGTTACAAGTTGGTATCAGAATCTTGGTTTGAGGGATTCGGGTGCAACTTCGGATGTATCTGAACTCAAACTGAGGATTTGAGAAAGTTTTTGATAAATAAACAATTTTTCCAAGAGAGTAAAAGATTTTGAGAAAGGTAGAACAGAGCAGTGTGTACGATCAGCCAGCGCCCAAACAGTGATTTCCCAAAATACCCTTACATTATGTGTTATGAGATATGTTATGATATGATATGCATGCTAGAGTAGGCTAAGTATTCATGTTAGGACTAGAGTGGCCTGACTTGTGATGCCTTAGCCTAGGAAGATTTCTGCTGCTATTAGATGCTTGAGAGTGAGTAGGTAGCAGTGAGGAGCTTTTGAGAGGTCTACCAAAGGGTAGCCTTTGCTAGCGAGATGTAGAGTACTTGTGATATGGGATTCAAGGAGGAGGACTTGGGGTGAATACTGATGCGGTTAGGATGGTAGTATAAGGGCCCGTACTACCGAAGACATCGTATTAGTGCGCAGTCCAAGTAAGAATCCTTAGGGTACTAGGGAACAAGTAGGGTTGTGTTATCTAGTGCGAGTATGCTCGATCGGATCTCTGATATTTTATGTTGTATTTCAGAGACACATCATGGTTGGGACACGCCACACACCTAAGAGAAGTGGTGTTAGTGATGAGGAGATCCGCAGGTTGATTCATGAGGAGGTGGCTGCTGCCATCCGGGTCGAGATTCCAGAGATGTTTGGGTATATCAAGACCACATTGATCGAGACTTTTGATGAGCGGTATGCAGCAGTGACTGAGGCTGCGGGTGCTGCAGCTACTGCAGCTATCGCTACTACCAAGCCTCAGGGAGGTGACTCGTTGTTGTTTCGGGAGTTCAACAACATGAAGCCAACAGAGTTTGATGGGACGCAGGATCCGATCGCTGCGATGAGATGGATTTATGATATCAAGGGATGCTTCTACACTATCCATGTCCGGAGCATCTGAGGGTGCGGTTCGCACTGAACCAGCTTCTCTTGGGAGCGAAGGACTGGTGGAAGTTCGTGACGAAGAGCTTCACTCTTGAAAAGATTTCAGAGGTGACATGGGAGAGGTTCACCACCATGTTGAGAGACGAGTATGTTCCTCTTGTGGGGAGGGAACAGTTGGCTCAGGAGTTCTTGACCCTCAAGCAGGGTACATATTCTGTTACTGTGGTTACCAGGAAGTTTCATGAGAGGGCGATGTTCTGCCCTAAGTAGGTGTCTACTGAGCAGGCACGCATGAGCCAATATTTGGGCAATCTGAGGAGGGATATTCGGGAGTTCGTATCAAACTCAACTTATCGGATATTTTCCGAGCTCCAGGAAAATGCCCGGAAGAGGGAGGTTGAGTTGGAGACTCAGGCCAGGGAGGAGGCCGAGTCTCGGGGGATGGATCAGCGGCCGGCACAGTCTCAGCCGGCAGCCAAGCGGGCAAAGCCCGCCGATTCCAGATCTGGAGGACAGAAGGGCCGCACTTACGGAAAGTGCGGCAAGGGACATGAGGGGGTTTGTTGATCGGGTGCTTGCTACAAATGTGGCAAGGAGGAGCATATAGCCAAGGATTGACCCAAGGGATTCATGGTTTGCTTTTATTGTAACCATACGGGCCATCGGAAGGCCGAGTGTCCGCAACTGCGGGGGACATCACAGGGAGCACAGCAGGGATCTGCCCCTGCCGCCGTGCGAGCTACTAAGGTTCGGCCGGTGAAGGCCGAGGCACCGAAGGCTCGTGGGAGAGCCTTCCAGTTGACAGCAGAGGAGGTCCGCGCAGCGCCTGAAGTCGTGGCTGGTATGTATTCTTTCATTTATTTATGCTGTGTTTGAGGTGTTGTGCTTATATTATGATATGTGTAGGTACTTTTCTTGTGAATTATGTACCTGCTTTGGGGTTATTTGACTCGGGTGCGAGTCGGTCATTTGTTTCCTTAGCGTTTAGTCATCACTTCAGTATCTGACGAGAGGCGCTGAGTCGACCTCTGCGGGTTTCTATAGCTGACGAGCGAGCGGTGTATGCTACGTATGTGATTTGAGGATGTGTACTCGAGATCTTCAGTGTGGAGTTCCCGATAGATCTGGTCTCGATTGCAATGGGGGACGTGTGTGTCATAGTGGGCATGGATTGGTTGAGCCGATTTGGGCTGTTATTGACTGCGAGCGTCAGTTGGTGACGATACGAGACCCTAGTGGGGAGTACTTACGGTGTACGGCGAGGGTACCCGATGTGGGTCAGCGTTTTGTTCGGATGCCAGAGCGAGATAGAGTTTACAGCAGGGATGTAGCGGGTTTGTAGCCTATGAGATAGACACACGAGTGGTCGCTGGGAGGCCAAGTCCGATTGATGAGGTTCCGATAGTGCGCGAGTTCCCGAATGTTTTTCCCAAGGATTTGTCGGGTGTGCCTCCCGAGAGGTAGGTAGAGTTCCATATCGATTTGGTTCTGGGGGCAGCGCCTATCTCCAAGGCCCCTTATCGCCTTGCGCCGCCAGAGATGCAGGAGCTATCCTCGCAGCTTCAGAAGCTGTTGGGGAAGGGGTCTATTAGACCGAGTAGTTCCCCTTGGGGAGCACCGATCCTTTTTGTCAAGAAAAAGGATGGTTCACACCGGATGTGCATTGATTACCGGGAGTTGAACAAGTTGACGGTCAAGAACGGTTATCCTTTACCGAGGATCGACGATCTGTTCGATCAGTTGCAGGGAGTGTCTTGGTTCTCCAAGATAGACTTGAGGTCAGGAAATCATCAGATAAGAGTGCGGGATGAAGATATCCAGAAGACGGCGTTTAGAACTCGTTATGGGCATTACGAGTTCGTGGTGATGCCTTTTGGGCTCACCAATGCACCGGCAGCATTCATGGATCTCATGAACAGGGTGTGCAGGCCGATGCTGGATCGGTCGGTGATCGTGTTCATTGATGATATTTTGGTGTATTCGATATCTAGAGAGCAGCATGAGGAGCATCTGAGAGAGATTCTCGGGGTATTGAGGTCGGAGAGGCTTTTCGTCAAATTCTCCAAGTGTGATTTTTGGTTACGAGAGGTCTAGTTCTTGGGACACCTCGTTAACCAGAATGGGATATTGGTCGATCCGGCCAAGATTGAGGCGGTTATGAGATGGGAGGTGCCAAGATCACCCACCGAGATCAGGAGTTTTCTAGGATTGGCCGACTATTATCGGAGATTTATCAGGGATTTCTCCAAGATCATCGTGCCTCTCACCAGGTTGACCCGGAAGGGTGTTGCTTTTTCATGGGGTTCGGTGTGACAACCCGAAATTTCTATTCTGTACAACCATTCACTTCAATAGAAGTCAAAACTGTTTCTGCTAACTTTTAAGCTTTTTGGAGTCAGATTGAGTGTTCTAAAGCCTAGTAGTGCAAGAGATAACTGGAGAGAGGATACTTTAGGGTAAAGTGTGCAACATTTAAGTTCCAAAACTCCAAGAGTTTGGAGTTTACGTCCCAAATGGTATTGGGGTCGTAAACCCTAAAGACTATATAAGTGACACTTAGTCATTTTTATCACTTTTTCACATTTTCAAGTTTAGAAACCATTTCTCTCTCAAGTATCATCCAATTCTTCTTAAAAATCTTCAAGAAAGTAAGTTTTTCTTCCTTGATTAGTTGATCTCCTCCTTAATCTAGTGATCTTACATGATTTCATCCATGAAATCATTCCATTTGTTTAGATCTTCAAGCATTCTTCATTTCACCAAGAACACACACTAGTGTTCTTGGGCCATGAACACCCTTTCAAGCTCCTTTATTGTAAGTATTCTTACCCTAGTGTGTTATAAGGCTTGTTTCACTTCTTATTCAACTAGAAAACACAAATAAACACAAGATCAAAGGTGTTTACGGCCAAGACATGTTCTTGAGCCGTAAACCCAAATAGATGAGGCAAAGTGAGCCCTAGCCCTTCCTTAGCCTTGGATACTAGTCTAGATCACTTCCTTGAAGTGTTTAGGACCTTAAACATCAAAAAGATCAAGAACACATAGAGTTTACAGCCGTAAACTCATAGAGAAATGGTTCATGGGCCGCAAACTCTATAAAGTGGTGCCATTGTGCCACTAATGCTTCCTAAGCCTTAGACTTGAATTAAGGATACTTCTTTATGACTTATAAGACCTCAAAACACAAAATGGTACTTAATACCATGAGTTTGCGACCGTAAACTCATGGGGAAATGACCATGGTCCGTAAACTCATGAGTTGTTACCATTTGGACCATAAACTCCTTTGAGAGGCCCTACACCCCTTAGATGCAACCCTAATGTACTCCTATCACTTGAATCAAAGGGTTATCCATGTTTTAGGGTGTCTTTATTTGATTAATTAGTTGTTAATTAACTAATTGGATACATATATGTGTCAATATATGTTAAATAGGATCCGTGAGTGTGCTCAAGTCTTTACTTGACACTTAGCATCCTATACCATCCGTTCATCCAAACCACTCACTATACCCCTTAACCAACCTTTTAAATGTTTTTAAATGCTTTTATGGGGGGGGGGGGGGGGGGGAATACAAGCTGAATCATTATAGTTATTATATAAATCACATGTGATTAATAACTATCAAACTGTGGATTTACTACACTTTTAGTTGTTTTACCGAGCAAACACGTTTTTACATGTTAGACTCTTTATCAAACTTGTTTTATATACTAAATCTTTCCTTTCAAATTCTGTTACAATTATGTTTCAAACAAAGAATTCCTTATACTTTAAACTATTTATATCAAACAAACTGCTTTTAAATCGTTCCTCAAATGTTTCACAAAACTTCTTTACAAACTTTTATATTGCCAAATGCATGCCTATATATGTATAGTTGTGTAAGTAATGTTTAAAGGACTTAGGGATACTAACTCGCTTTAATCCCTTTTCCTTGTTTGGATGTGGCCTTGGGGTATCAGTTATTTGTCCGAATGTCTTCTAAATATTAGTTACATATTATGTATACATATGTAGACATAAAAGTTCTATTAGTCAGTTCAGTACCTTTAGGTAGCAAAGGCATACTTTCATTGAGTCATATACATACATTATTAGTAACTATAATAGGTATAGTTTAGGAGATACTACTTACTATTCCTAGTACAAGGAATCACACAAGAGTCAGTTCATTCATGAGTCTATACAAAAATACTACATACTATATGAAGAGATATTATTACATACTATATGAAGAGATACTATTACATACTATATGAAGAGATACTATTACATACTATATGAAGAGATACTACTACATACTATAAAGGAGAATTACTACATACTATACTATATACTATACAAAGAGAACATACAATACATGGAGACTACTACATACTATACGGGATTGACCATCCTACACCCGGCTGTTAGCTACAGTGGGAAATTGCACATCGACGGATGTCCTCGGTTGTACTGTTCGACGATTTACCGCATCGTGTTAATCCTAAGACAAAAGGATATGATTTCAATAACAATATAATTTTCCCTATTACTTTTATCTTATGACACATTCACATAAATGATGAGGTAGACTATATTTTGATAATACTAGTTATACAGGGGAAAAACCTTCATTCATACAGAGAAGCAAACTTTCAAAACAATTGGGTCTTGGTAGAAGACTACATTTTATACTAGTAGGAAATATGGTATTTTCTAGGGTTTTCATACTTATAGAAACTTATTCTTCAAACATTTACAAGTCTTTTCTTTATAGTTTTACTAATAAATGACACTAAAATACTTATGAATTCACCAACTTAAATGATGATCTACGCTTAATTTCAAAATAACTTGTATTCTCAGGTCACCAGTAGACAGGTACGACGACCAGGTTGTGAGAAGACGGAGCAGTCAAGACGCGTCTTTTATTTTTGATTACTTATTATCATCTTTTATTTTTTAAAAGAACACTCATGTATTAATATTTTACTATTAATGCAATGGATGATGTTGTTTCTTGTTTATTACTTTACACTATTGTGATACTTTACATGACGTCCTCCGCCCTAGAACGTTTCCGCCGTTCTTGGTTTTGGGGTGTGACATCCGGAGCAGCAGACCTCGTTTGAGACACTTCGCCAGAGATTATGCGAAGCCCCGGTCTTAGCCCTCCCGGAAGGGATGGAGGATTTTGTGGTGTATTGTGACGCATCGATATCAGGGCTGGGTGCAGTACTTATGCAGAGGGGGCATGTGATAGCATATGCATCGAATCTGCTAAAGCCTCATGAGACGAGGTATCCCACCCACGATCTGGAGTTGGGGGCAGTGATGTTCGCCCTCAAGATCTGGCGTCACTATTTGTATGGGTTTCGGTGTACCATATACACGGACCACAAGAGCTTGAAGTATTTGATGGTGTGACAACCCAAAATTTCTATTATGTACAACATATCAAGTCAATAGAAGTCAGAACAGTTACTGTTAATTTTCAGACATTTTAGAATAAGTTTGAGTATTTTAGTATTAACACTTTAGGAGATATCAGGAGAGAGGATGCACTAGGGTTTATTGTGCAACAATATTGTCCCGACACATCAAAATAATGGAGTTTACGGCCTAAACAATGGTGTTTACGACCGTAAACCCCAAGGAAGGGGGTATATAAGTGACACTTAGTCATTTATATCATTTTTCCACCTTTTCAAGAACAAATCCCAAACTCTCTCAAGCATCATCCAAGTTTTCTTCAAGATCTTCAATCTAGTAAGTGTTTCTAGCCCTTTTAAGTTAGTATATCACTTAATCTAGTGATTTAACACACTTTTATCCGTTAGATCTTTCCAAAAGGGTGAATCTTCAAGTTTCACCAAGAACACCAAGAACACACACTAGTGTTCTTGGACTTTTAGCTCATTTCAAGCTTCTATATTGTAAGTACTTCTATCCTAGAGTATCATAGAGCTTGTCATACTTCATTACATCAAGAAAAACACCAAGAAACACCAAGATCAAGGTGTTTACGGTCCAAGGTGTTCTTGGACCGTAAACCCTTCTTTAGGGGCCAAAGTGACCCTAGTCCCTTCCTATACCTTAGTAATTATCATGGATCCCTTCATTGATATGTTAAGGAGATGAAAACATCAAAATACCGTATTCCATGAGGGTTTACAACCGTAAACCCAAAGGGAAATGGTCTTAGGGCCGTAAACTCCTCAAAGGAGGGAAATGGTGCCCTAACTTCTTCCATGGGCTTATACTTCAAAGGGAAACACTTTTAAGGACTTGGAAACCTTCAAATCATCAAATGGTCAAAGGGGTGTGAGTTTACAGCCATAAACTCATGGGTTTACGACCATAAACTCATGGACTTATGGTCACAAAACCGTAAACTCAAGAAAGGGGTTCTTTTGAACCCTAAACCCAATAGCTTTGTCCTACAACACTTAAATGCACTCCTTGGGACTTATAACACTTATATAAGGTATTTAAATTGTCTTAGGATGTCTTAACCTTGTTAGTTAGTTGTTTAAAGACTAATTGGATACATATATGTGTATTTATATGTTAACTAGGATCATTGTGTGTGTACAAGTCTTCACTTGGCACCTAGCAATCCTATTTCTTCAGTTCATCCATACCACTCACTGCAGGTGAGTTCATACCCCTTAAATTGATCTTTTAAATGTTTTTAACTGCTTTTATGGGGGAGGGGGGGAATACAAGTTGAACAATTATAGTTATTATATCAATCACATGTGATTAATAACTACCAAACAAATGGTTTTCTTACTTTTCAAACTGTTTACCAAATTGTTTTACCTCAAACTGTTTTACAAACTCTTTTACTTGTCAAATACCTTTACTTAAACTCTTTTATACTTATATATTGTCAAATGCCTGCCTATATATGTATATTTATATAAGTAATGTTTAAAGGACTTAGGAAGGATAGCTCGCTTTAATTCCTTTTCCTTGTTTGGATGTGGTTTTAGGGCATCGTCTATTCGTCCAAAGGTATTTTAAATATTAATTGTATATCATGTATACATATATAGTCATAAAAGCTCTTTCATTCAGATCCATACCTTTGGGTAGCAAAGGTATATAAACAAGTTCATACATTGCTAGTAAGCTACTATAGGAGTAGTTTAGGAAGATACTAATACTAATACTAGAGCAATGAAACATACAATGAGTCAGTTCATACATGAGTCAATATATACATAGTGATGAGAAACAAACATAATACTATGATGAGAAAAAAACAATAGACACTATGATGAGAAACAAACATACAGGCTAGAGAGAGAAAGAACACACAACACAGCTAGCACACAAATACATTACATATACATTTATACATTTATGTGAGCCATTAAATGGGGCATGGCACTACCTGCCATGTCTGTTTTTTGTATCAGAATCTCCTTAATTGGGGAGCGTATGAGTTTGTGTATAGATATATAATGGATTGACTATCCTACACCTTGCTGCTCGCTACAGTGGGACTTGCAAGTCTACGGGTGCCAAACGTCATTTCTTACGGTGTCTTACATCGTCGTTTTACTATTGAGTCGGTAGCAAGATACAGGCCGATCACATGGTACCTTAAATAAGAATTGGCTTCAGGTAGTTAGTACAGCAGTAGCTACTTAATACAACACTACAGTACTATAATATTATTCCCATTACATTCACTTCGTGAACATTCACACGATGCACGGTAATGTAGAAACTATATTTTTGGTTAATGATAGTCGAATTTGGGAAAATACACACTCTTACAAGAGACACACACACAGATACTAGATGCCTTGCTAGAAGGCTACTTTTAGTAGGAAACATAGGGTTTTCTAGGAGAGTTCAAACAAATACAAAACTTTTACAAACATACACAGTACATTTTACAAAACATCTTACAAATGCTTTCATAAAAACAAACACTAATATACTTATGATCTCACCAGCTTTAAAACTGATAAACCCTTTCAAAATAACTAGTATTCTCAGGTCACCAGTAGACAGGTACCGGAGCCAGGTTTTAGGAAGATGGAGTTCGTTCAAGACTCATCTTATATTTTTGATGTATATTATTTTTTGTGTCTATATAACTTGACAGAACACACTTGTATGAAATTATATTATTAATGCAATGAATGATGTTGTTGCTGTTGGATAAGGTGTCTAAGTCCATAACTATTTCTGGTCAGTACTTGACCCGACCCGGCATGGTCCATTTGGGTTACATGGCACCATGCAATTGGATAGACTAAATGAGAGAAATAACACTTGGAGATTATTAATATATTATAAGTTCTAATATATTAATAATATTATTTGATTAGTTTGATCAAAGAATTAATTTAGAATTAATTAAGTGATCAAAAGATAACTAATTAAATATATGGGTTGATTATGTAACATCTTGTATAGTGGGCTAAGAGGCTCCATGGATTATCAAGTTGGGTTCCACCCATAGGATGCTCCATGGGAGTTACAAACCCATGGGTCATGGAAATGAAGAGTCATGACACATTAGGGCTTACATGTTGTAACCCTAGCTGTGTCGACACTATATAAGAATCCCATTCTCCACCAAAATCAGCTACACATATGAAACAAGAGGGCTAGGCCGATTTCAAGAAGTGTGTGTTCTCTCAAAAGTCTTTCCAAGAGCATTTGGTGTTGTGTGAAGCATTTGAGGCATCACACTTGGGGTGCTAGGCTCACAAGGTTTCAAGGAACATAAGCAACAACAAGGTAAGTTATTCTATCTTTCATCCAAGTTAAAAATTGTTCCCCATGTATGCTAGATAGGAATATAACCTTGGAATTCAACTTTGCATGATAATTAGACAAACATAGATCCAAGGTTATTAGGGTTGCATGTACACTTAGGAAGTGTTAGAATGCTCAAAACCCATCAGTGGTATCAGAGCCTAGGCTTGTTTGTTTGTTATTTGTGCTTAAAAGTTGGAAAAAGTCGAAAAACTTGTTGTCTGCCTGATGAACTCGCCGATTCCATGGGGAGACTCGCCGAGTTCACTTGTATCTTCAACCTACTCGCCGAGTAGGTTCATGCACTCGGCGAGTAGGAGCCACAGAGTGCAGATTTTCGACTTTAGTTGCTGGAAATGGACTAGAAACATTACCCTAAACTGTTTTGGTACTTGAAAACTTGTTTTAGATGGTGTAATGTCTTTGCTAATCCATTTACAACAACTAGTTATCAAAATTACAAAGTTTTAAGTGTAGTTTTGATTCATGAAAGTGTTCATGTTCATGTTCTTGATCTTATGATGTTTAGATGATCATAGGAATTATTTGTAACCTATGTGGTAGTTTAATTCTTGATCATAATGTGTTTTAATGGAGTCCATAACTTGTCCTCAAGTTATGGAAAACCAAAAGTCACTTGAGTTAAAACCATTAAAAGAACACAAGAGTTAGAAAAATGAAGAGTCTTCATTTTTATTACTCTAATAAACTCATAAGTTACAAGAAATGAAAAGTTTTGAAAGTTTACAAAACTTGCCCTCAAGTTTTGGAACAAGTAAAGTCATGCTAAAACTTTAGTTCCAACCCTTAGAATTTTGAAAGTTAAAATTCTATCCTTATACTTATAATATTATAAGTTAATAATGTATATATATATATATATATATATATATATATATATATATATATATATATATATATATATGGATGTATAAGATTAAAGTCGTCTTACCGCTAGTACGCCTCATTCACGAAGCCGGTCTATAAGGTGGGTATAAGGTTGTTGCCTATAAATTGGCAACTTAATGGGTATGGACACTCTCACCCACCGCTTGCTTGATTGGTGGAGGGTCGTTAGCCGAACGGGTAGGACAAGGACTTATAAATTCTCATTAAAAGTATGATGAATATTATGAAGTAACTAAATGTTTTATTAAATTCCCGATCTTAGTTACTTTAGGAAAAATGTGAATAAGGTGCTAATCCATGAAATTACACTTTACACTTTGTTTAAGTCGTTGGTGGAGCGTGTGTGGTTAACCGGCACACTAACTTGGACTTAACAAGGTAGGTAAAGGGTGACTTAAGGTTTATTATAGTATCGGTGGAGCGTGTGTGGTTTACCGGCACATTGATTGAGTGATAAACTTTAAGGGTACCAAGTGATTTGCATGGTTACTTCACACCTCGTTTTGTGATCCTCAGTATCCCAGTCACAAAACTTGGAGGGCACACTCGAGATTGAAACATGCCTTTGAAAAGTTCATTGAATCTCAAAGAATCTAGGAATTTCTAAGAACCAATCAAAAACCTAATATTTAATATTTCGGTTTTCGTGGTGGAAATTGGTGAATCGTCATTCACCTACCTTTCAAATATGTTATAGCTTGGATTACGGCATACCTCTTCTAAGTTATAATATATTGTGATTGGATCCTAGCCTTAATATTACATTTGGGTGTTTTATTAAAGACTCTCTAAATATCTAAAATAATCTTGTCCTTTTCCTTCAAATGTCTTCAAACAATGTTGCTTCTGGCTCTAATCCTAATGGCTCCTTTACCCTTATGAACTTGTGTGGGAAAGTCACTTTTGATGGATCCAACTTCAATGAATGGATCAGAAACATCAGGATGATTACCCGCTACGAGGACAAAGAATATGTCCTTGACAAGGAGCTTAAGGAGATTGATGAGACCACTGCAACTCCCTAGGAGATCGCTGACTTTCAGGCACATGAAAGGGATGCTACCAAGGTGGCATGCATCATGATGGCCACGATGACAGCAGAACTCCAAAAGTCCTATGAGGATTTCTACCCTTATGAAATGCACCAAGATCTGATGGAAAGATACCATAAAAGTGCACGACAAGAAAGGTATGAAATCATCTGCTCCATGATAACAACCATGATGAAGGATGGGGAATCCGTCACGAGCCACATGCAGAAAATGCAAAGGTATGTGGATCGATTGCTGAAGCTTAATGTGAACTTCCCTGAGGAGCTTGCAATAGATATCATTTTGCACTCCTTACCATCGTGCTATGATCAATTCCGCATGACATATCACATGAATAAGGATGAGGTCACACTCATCAAACTTCAGGGACTTCTCAAGACCGCAGAAACAGGTCTTAAGGGGAAGTCGGTTGTTAACACTCCTACTCCAAACTCTACTCCATTTTGGCAATCGGGAAAAGTCAAGGGAAGAAGAGAAAGAGCTCTTCAAAGGGTACCAAGGCTCGGATCCTTGATGGCTCTTCTTCAAATGGAAACAAGAAAGGTTTCGTTACTCCTTCTTCTGACCCAAAAGAGGCTGAATGCTTCTATTGCCATGAAAAATCACATTGGAAGCAGAACTGCCCAAAATACCAGCAAGATGTGAAGGATGGGAAAGTTAAACCCAACCATGCAGGTATTTACACTATCATTTCTAATAACTCACCCCATTCTAAATCTTGGGTCCTAGATACCGGTTGTGGTATTCACACTTGTTGTGACTTGCAGGGACTAAGAAAAAGTGAGAATGTGGAGCAAGGAAGAATAAACCTAATCATGGGGAATAGGAAAGCTTTACCTGTCACCAAGATTGGAGTTTATACTTTATCGCTAAGTAGTGGGTTTAGTTTAGATTTGAATAAGTGTTGTTATTCGCTAGAAATGGCAAGAAATATTATTTCCTTTCATGCATTGTATAAACAAGGTTTCACCTTTTCAATTGATAATGAAGTTGGTTCGATTAATGCTTTCTTTAATAATGTTCTTTATTTTAAAGCATTATCTTGTGATGGCGTGTATGAAACAGTATATGTGGTTGATAACTTAGGAAATAATGTATTGTGTATTGATTCTGTTAATAATAACTTGGATAAAGCATCATTATGGCATTGTCGTCTTGGACATATAAGGAAGAAACACATAGGACAACTCCAAAAGGATGGAGTCTTGGAGTCATTTGACCTAAAGTCAGATGATAGTTGCGAATCATGATTACTTGGAAAAATGACAAAGTCCACAGGCTCGTGTGAGAGGGGTGAAGGTTTGTTGGCCTTGTACACACGGATGTGTGTGGACCATTCAAACATGCCACAAGGGATGCTAATCGTTATTATTTGACTTTTACTGATGATTACAGTAGATATGGATATGTCTACTTGATCAAGCATAAGTCAGAGACTTTCAAAAGGTTTAAGGAATTTAAACAGGAAGTCGAGAATCAATTGGGCAGGAACATTAAGATGGTTCGATCCGATTGTGGTGGTGAGTATCTTAGTTCAGAGTTCCTTGACTATCTAAGGGAATGTGGGATAGTCTCACAATTGACACCTCCCAGGACACCATAGTTGAATGGTGTGGCTGAGAGGCGTAATTGAACCTTGTTGGATATGGTTTGTTCCATGATGAGTCGAGCTTCGCTACCAATCTCATTTTGGGGGTATGCCTTAGAGACTGCCGCCTATATCCTTAATCTAGTCCCTACAAAGAAAGTTGCCAAAACTCCTCACGAGATGTGGACTGGTAAAGTACCTAAACTAGACCACATCAAGATTTGGGGTTATGAGGCTTTCATGAGATGCGAGACTCATGATAAGCTCGAACCTCGAAGCGAGAGGTGTATTTTCATCGGCTACCCACATCAATCCTTTGGTTACCTCTTCTACAGACCTAGTAAAAATGTGGTCTTTGTAGCTAGGAGGGCTTTCTTTAGAGAGAGAGAGAGAGAGAGAGTTTATAAGCCAAGGAAACAGTGGGAGGCAAGTTGATCTTGAAGAAATTCAAGAGTCAAACGGTGAAGGAACTTCAAACCCTAGCACTCAACTTGAGGAGGAAACTCCTGTTGAGCCAATTGACAAGTCTGTACCTCTGAGGCGGTCCACAAGGGTTAGGAATGCTCCTAAGCATTACTATGGATTCCACATTACCGCAGAAGGTGATACACTTATCAGTGATGAGACACTGATAGGTTTGGATGAACCTAACAGTTACGCGGAAGCCATGGCAGGCCCTAAGTCAGCCAAGTGGAAAGAGGCAATGGATAGCGAAATACAGTCCATGTATGACTATCAAGTTTGGAACTTGGTTGAGAATGTACCAGGTCGTAAGACAGTAGGGTGCAAATGGGTCTTCAAGAAGAAGACCGACATGGATGGTAAAGTACACACTTATAAGGCTCGACTGGTTGCAAAGGGCTTCTCTCAAATTCTTGGAGTGGACTATGATGAGACCTTTTCTCCAGTAGCCAAGATTAAGTCTATTAGGGTTCTATTAGCCATAGCTGCATTTCATGACTATGAAATATGGCAAATGGATGTCAAAACCGCTTTCCTTAATGGAAAGTTGGCTGAAGATGTTTACATGAGTCAGCCAGAGGGTTTTGTCAGCAACGAGTACCCTAATAAAGTGTGTAAGCTTGAGAAATCCATTTATGGATTGAAGCAAGCACCTCGCAGATGGAATCTTTGCTTTGATGAAAAGGTCAAGGAATTTGGCTTTTCTAGGAGTGAAGATGAGTCTTGCGTGTAAGTCAAGGCTAGTAGGAGTATAGTTAGCTTTTTGGTATTGTATGTGGATGACATACTGCTCATAGGAAATGACATCCCAACTCTGCAGGAAGTTAAGTCCTGGCTTGGGAAGTGTTTCTCTATGAAGGACCTAGGAGAAGCTTCCTATATTCTAGGGATAAGGATCTTGAGAGATCGGAGTAAAAGACTAATTGGACTTAGTCAGAGTACCTACTTGGATAAGGTGCTGAAGAGATTCAGCATGCAGGACTCCAAGAAAGGAGAGTTACCCATCCAGAGTAACGCCAGATTGAGTAAGACATAAAGCCCTAGCACTGAGGCTGAGATTGCAGAAATGAGTCGAATATCTTATGCTTCGGCTGTAGGATCGATCATGTATGCAATGACGTGTACTCGACCTGATGTAGCCTTTGCACCGAGCATGGTTAGCAGGTATCAAGGGAACCCTGGAAAGGCACACTGGACTGTGGTAAAGAATATCCTCAAGTACCTACGGAGGACTAAGGACTGGGTCCTTACCCTCGGTGGGAGTGATGACTTCAGAGTTGTAGGGTATAGTGATGCTAGCTTCCAGACTGATAGGGATGATTACCGCTCTCAGTCGGGCTGGGTCTTTACCCTAAATGGAGGAGCAATTTCTTGGAAGAGTTCCAAGCAAGAGACAGTGGCTGATTCAACTTGTGAATCAGAGTATATTGCAGCTAGCGAGGCGGCAAAAGAGGCGATATGGCTGAAGAACTTCATTGGAGACCTTGGAGTTGTACCAGCTATTAAAGAGCCAATGGAAATGTTCTGTGATAGTGAAAGCGTTGTTGCCTTAGCCAAGGAACCAAGGGATCACGGGAGATCCAGACACATCAACAGAAAATACCATTTTATCAGACATCGGATAGAAGAAGGACTCCTCGTGGCAAAGAGGGTATCATCGGATGAGAACCCAGCACATCCCCTCACGAAGGGACTGACTCAGGTTAAGCATCTCCAGCATGCTCGAAGCATAGGGCTGAAGGATGATATTAGATTTAGTAGTTAGATAACCTAGAAATTTGTAAAGTGTAATTGACATTAGATGATGAATAAAAGGTGTTTTATTTATGAGTAAAGTGTTGCTATCTCTTGTTGATCGTTTACTATATTTCTTTTGCATGTGTTGACTTCCAGAATAATTTTTGTTTGGTATAAAAAATTATTCAAACCTCCACAGTCGGTCATATGTCGAAAGTAGGTATGAATCAAGACTGTCATGATTGGTTGCAGAGGTCTAAGGTGTTAGACAAGGCTACAACAATCACGAGTGCTCATAAGTTCTGAGCATTAGACTCAACCCACGCTCACTGGAATCACTTCATGGAATTTATCTTGAGTGATCGTGAGGCGGTAATATCATATAAGTCTTCAAACCTAGAGATATGATTTGTTACTTACAAGTTGGTTATGCATTGATTGTATGAAAACGCATTGGTAACTCGATGTTATAAAACGTGCTTTTGTGTATAATTCAATGAGTGGTAGAACAAACATATGAGTCAAAGTTTATTTGTTCCTTCTTGGATTAGAAGCTGATATCTGGGCCCCTCGATGATTTTGTTTTGACCTATGTATCGGGCCCGGTCAGAACTAAGTTGATGTGTTCAATTAAGTTCTTTGTCAAACAAATCGGAAATCGAGAAACAAACTGCTGGACAATAAGTAAGACATTGTTCCATGTATTTGTCCGGCTGATATCTAGAACAGAGGATTATATGATCACTTATGTTAAATGGCGTATCAACATCTTCTCAGTTCCGAGAGACCTTGAAAGAGCTACGATTGCCGGTTGGTTCCTGAAGTACTGGAGTTATAGTTATTACACTTATCCAAGTGGGAGACTGTTGGATAAGGTGTCTAAGTCCATAACTATTTCTGGTCAGTACTTGACCTGACCCGGCATGGTCCATTTGGGTTGCATGGCACCATGCAATTAGATAGACTAAATGAGAGAAGTAACACTTGGAGATTATTAATATATTATAAGTTCTAATATATTAATAATATTATTTGATTAGTTTGATCAAAGAATTAATTTAGAATTAATTAAGTGATCAAAAGATAACTAATTAAATATATGGGTTGATTATGTAATATCTTGTATAGTGGGCTAAGAGGCTCCATGGATTATCAAGTTGGGTTCCACCCATAGGATGCTCCATGGATGCTCCATGGGAGTTACAAACCCATGGGTCATGGAAATGAAGAGTCATGACACATTAGGGCTTACATGGTGTAACCCTAGATGTGTCAACACTATATAAGAATCCCATTCTCCACCAAAATCGGCTACACATATGAAACAAGAGGGCTAGGCCGATTTCAAGAAGTGTGTGTTCTCTCAAAAGTCTTTCCAAGAGAATTTGGTGTTGTGTGAAGCATTTGAGGCATCACACTTGGGGTGCTAGGCTCACAAGGTTTCAAGGAACATAAGCAACAACAAGGTAAGTTATTCTATCTTTCATCCAAGTTAAAAATTGTTCCCCGTGTATGCTAGATAGGAATATAACCTTGGAATTCAACTTTGCATGATAATTAGACAAACATGGATCCAAGTTTATTAGGGTTGCATGTACACTTAGGAAGTGTTAGAATGCTCAAAACCCATCAGTTGCTTGTTTACTACTTTGCATTGTTGTGATACTGCATATGACGTCCTCCACCCCAGAATGTTTCCGCCATTCAATAGGTTTTGGGGTGTGACAGATTGGTATCAGAGCATTGTTTATAGTGAATCAAGTGTATCAACCCATAAAAGATATACGAACTATAAACACAAGCGTGATTAAAATACTCTGATAAAGAGTTTATACTTTTAAATAATAAAATATTTAACCAAGTATACATACCTGCATTCATACTAAAATCAGTGTCACTAGGACAGAACAAAAGTATTACGATTGTTGGACAGCATAAGTAGACTTAGAGACATATGGTCAACCCTGGGAAGATGTAGCCTGATCAACTACATTATCCGAGGAGCGATTAGCATGTGCCTAAGTATGGTTGTGAGGTTGCAACAAGTCTAAAACCTTACCAACACTTCTACAACAAGAACAGTAGAACATAACATTAAACTTAAAATACTATAGGAGTATTTTGTGTTACTATAATTACTTATCTGAGAACTAAAGGTCTTTATTAGTATGTCGATAATTTTTGAGTGGATACATTACGGTTATATGTGCCTAGGACGTCATAGCCTTAGAATCTGTAAATCTTTGCTTTACTTCCTGTCCTTGTTTGGTTGTGGGTTTAAAGTTACGATTCACTTATTCGAAGGACTATCCTGTTTTTGAATACATATAACTGGTATGCACTGAACAAGTATTGGAGTAACTAACAAATATCATATTATAATTATCAAGTTAACTCGTCTATTGATTATTCCTTTATCCCTTTTCTCGCATAGATTTAATGGTTGTTTTCCATCTTCCAGAAGACCCGTACTACCTCAACCACGGCAATGCATGATGGCTGGAATAAGAACCAGAAGATGATCACCCAAGCCCTTTGGATGGTCATTAAGCTGAAGTCTTTTCTGATGGCTTTGACTCAGAGCCAGAAGTCAACAACCTACCCCCCAGCGGTTCATAACCCAAACCCTCGTCCAGCATTTCAAGGACCCGCACCTCTGTGGGCCACAAGCTTGAACAGATGGAGTCAAGAACAGGGGCAGCCCATGCCCTACGATGGAGACAAAAGCTTCTACAACCTCACTGAGGGAAGTTCAGCTGATAGAGTCCTACCCATCATAGTTCATAGGATTGCTCGGAACATAGAGCAAGGTCGAGCAGCTGTCGGCCAAGTCGTGGAGACTGACGCCAACTTTGGCATTAACACTGTCTGCATTCACCAATTAGAGTCTGCTCATGAAAGGACTCTGGTTCAAAATGCTGCTCTCCAGAGGGAACTCACAAAGACCCGAGCTGAAGTCAGAGAACTTCGAGCTCAGCAAGTTAGGTCTGATAGGCGTGTGAGGGACATTGAACGTCTTCTGTCGGATTCCAAGACTCACTCTAGCAGTTCTCGTCGTTGATAGAGTCTTATCGACTTCTCTTTTGGATATAACCTAGTTTGTGTAAAAACTCTAGTCTATTTTCCTATTCTTGTAAATCTTAGACCTGTTAGGTCTTGATTAGGTCGTAATTCTGTCAAAATTTTCCCATCTTGGTTGATGTAAGACCTACTTTTAGGTCATTTTTCCCAACTCATTACATCTGTAATTCCAGTATCTTTGACAGATATCTAATCTAATAGAAATTATTATCCAAATGCTTTCATCTTCATTTAAGTATTCATTCAATTATGCTGTTGGGCTATGGAGAGTTAGTCCATGAGTCATTCTCATCAATTTTCCTATCAAATGCTTATCAATATTTTTATCTTTCTAAACTTTCAGTTAAAAGATGCCTCCACGCAAATCACCAAGACACAATCCTCCACCACCACCTACTCCTCAGTTCGACTCAGCAGCCCTAAATGATGTTGTAGCTGCGGCTGTGGCTACAGCCATGGCTCAATATCATTCATCAGGTTCCACTGGAGGAGGAACCCCTGTCCTGTCTACTCATGGCAAAATCCCTATGTGCTTGAAAGAGTGCTCCTACAAGGACTTCACCAACTGCAAGCCATTGTCCTTCAAAGGGACTGGCAGAGTCATTGCCCTCTCGCAATGGTTCAAGAAAAACGAATCGGTTTTCAAAATTTGCTCCTGTCTGGAGGAGAGCAAGGTCAAGTTTGCTGCTTGCACCTTTGAAACGAAAGCCCTAACGTGGTGGAATAGCCATGCTAAGTCGCTATCTCTTATAGTGGCTAATGTTATGGGCTGGGAAACTTTGAAAGACCTCATGATTGAGGAGTACTGCCCGAGGGGCGAGATTCAGAAACTAGAGGAAGAACTATGGAGCCTAACCATGAAGGGCTCCAACGTAGTCACCTACACCGCTAGGTTCTATGAATTGGTTGCTCTCTGTCCCAACATGGTGCATACCGAGGGGAAGAAGATAGAGAGATAGATATGGGGGCTGATACCGCCATACTAGGGAAATGTTTTGGCATCACGCCCCACTACATTTGATAGTGCCAAGCGATTGGCACATCGGCTCATAGACCATGGGGTTCATACCCCGGCCGCAACAACCACCCTGGCCATCTCAGAACTCGCCAGAACCGCTGAGTCTAAGTGGAAGTTTTGGGACGACAAAAAGAAGGCAAAGGCTGCCAAAAAGCAGCAGGTCGTGGAAGTTCATGCTGCGATAGCACCTGCCGCTGCTGCTCCGGTCAAGCAGTACTCTGGGAGTTTGCCCAAGTGCAACAAATGCAACTTCCACCACGTGGGAGCCTACCAGGAAATGTAGTGTGTAAACTGCAACACGAAAGGGCACACTGCCCGTTTCTGCAAATCTCCGGCGAGGCCAATCACCCAAGTCCCCGGCGCTGGAGTGGGCTAAACTTGCTACAACTGTGGCGAGGTGGGCCACTACAAGAGGAACTGCCCGAGGGCAGGAAATGCCGGTGGAGTAGGAAGAGTTCTGGCTATAGGCCATGAGGAAGCGGTTGCCGACCCCACAGTGGTCACTGGTACGTTTCTCCTCGATAACTCTTATGCATTCATTCTACTTGATAGTGGAGCGGAGAGGAGTTTCGTGAACCAAAAATTTGCTCAGTTACTTAAGCAAATATCACGAGCACTCAAAGAGCCATTCACCGTAGAAATGGCAAATGGAAAGACAGAGAGCACTAGTAGTATATTCATAAGGTGTACCCTAACTTTAGATAGCCATTCATTTTCGATCGATCTCATGCCGGTTTCAATTAAAAGTTTCGACGTCATCATCGGCATGGATTGGTTGAGTCTTCATCGTGCCGATATCATGTGTTACGAAAAGGCTGTCCGCCTTAATCTACCGTCTAGCGAAACCCTCGTAGTTTATGGCGACAAACCCGGCACGAACCTTCGTATCATCTCGAGCATTCAAGCTCAGAAATTCTTGCGAAAGGAATGTCGCGCATTCTTTGCTCATGTGGTCGATGTGAGCCAAGAAACAAAGGACATTCAGAACATTCCAGTAGTACACGACTTTCACGACATTTTTCCAGAAGAGCTTCCAGGATTACCTCCGCAACGCCAAGTCGAGTTTCGAATCGACTTAGTTCCAGGGGCTACCCCCGTAGCCAAGTCGCCCTATCGTCTAGCACCTGCAGAGATGCAAGAACTGTCCAGTCAACTTAATGAACTGCGCGGCAAGGGCTTTATAAGACCAAGCTTCTCACCCTGGGGAGCTCCAGTCTTGTTCGTCAAGAAGAAAGACTGGTCATTTCGAATGTGCATAGACTACAGATAACTCAACAAACTGATCGTCAAGAATCATTATCCTTTGCCTCGGATCGACGATTTATTTGATCAACTTCAAGGGGTGAACTTCTTTTCAAAAATCGACTTGAGATCCGGGTATCACCAACTACGAGTGCTAGGGGAGGATGTTCCGAAGACAACCTTCTGAACTCGTTATGGGCACTACAAATTCGTAGTGATGTCGTTCGGATTAACAAACGCACCCGATGTATTCATGGATTTAATGAATAGGGTGTGTCGTCCTTACTTGGATCAGTTCGTCATCGTCTTCATCGATGACATACTTATCTACTCTCGTAGTAAGGAGGAGCATAGTCAGCATCTACGACAAGTCTTAGAAACCCTGCGCACATAGAAGCTTTACGCGAAGTTCTCAAAATGAGAATTTTGGATCCGAAGAGTCGAATTCTTAGGGCACGTGGTTAGCGAAGAGGGAATACACGTGGACCCATCTAAAATTAAAGCCATTGAGAGCTGGTCAGCACTGAAGACGCCTACAGAAATTCGTCAATTTCTAGGCCTCGCTGGCTACTATCGCAAGTTCATTCAGAATTTCTCCCGCATAGCGAAACCTCTTACAACACTTACCCAGAAGGGCGTATCCTTTGACTGGGAAGAAAAGCAGGAGAGAGCGTTCCAAACGCTCAAACGAGCCTTGTGTACCGCAACAATACTATCCCTCCCCGAAGGAATAGAAGACTTTGTTGTCTATTGCGATGCGTCAAACCAAGGTCTCGGATGTGTACTGATGCAACGAGGTAAGGTCATCGCCTATGCCTCGAGACAGCTAAAGACACATGGGGTCAACTACACTACCCACGATCTTGAACTAGGAGCAGCAGTATTCGCTCTGAAGATCTGGAGACACTACCTGTACGGTACGAAAAGCACAATCTTTACAGACCACAAGAGCCTACAACATATATTCGACTAGAAGGAGTTCAACATGAGACAACGACGGTGGGTCGAGCTACTCAGTGACTACGAATGCGAAATTCGTTATCATCCTGACAAGGCCAATGTAGTAGCTGACGTCGTGAGTCGGAAAGAATATTCTGGTTGTAGAGTCAAATCATTGACTATGACTATCCATTCACACTTATCCACACAAATACAGGCGGCTCAGCTCGACGCTTTGAAACCTAAAAATGTGACTAGTGAATCCCTGCGAGGGATGGATAAGAACTTGGAAGTCAAAGGTGGCGGAGCTTATTATCTCATGGACAGGATCTGGACCCCGAAACTTGGTGGTTTCAGAGACTTAGTCATGAATGAGGCGCGCAACACTCGTTATTCTGTCCACCCAGGTTCAGATAAGATGTATCTGGATCTTAAAAAGTTATACTGGTGGCCTAACATGAAAGCAGAAATTGCTACCTTCGTAAGTAAATGCCTTACATGCACGAAGGTCAAGGTCGAATACCAGAAACCGTGGGGTCTTCTACAACAGCCTGAGATCCCAGAATGGAAGTTGGAGCGGATCACGATGGATTTCATTACCAAGTTGCCCAAGACAACGGGTGGACTTGATACCATATGGGTCATTGTCGATAGATTGACCAAGTCTGCACACTTCTTGCCTATCAAGGAAACATAAAAGATGGAGAAACTCACAAGAACTTACATTAGAGAGGCTGTACGACTGCACGGTGTTCCCTTATCCACTATCTCAGACAGAGATAGTAGATTCACTTCGAGGTTCTGGCAGTTGTTACAAAGTTCCTTAGGAACTAGGCTGGACATGAGTACAGCCTACCATCCACAGACCGACGGGCAAAGTGAGAGAACTATCCAAACCTTGGAAGATATGTTGCGAGCCTGTGTGATCGACTTTGGGAAAGCATGGGATACTCATTTACCCCTGGTCGAATTTTCCTACAACAACAGCTATCACACAAGCATAAAGGCTGCTCCATTCGAGGCCCTCTATGGCCGTAAGTGCAGATCCCCTCTGTGCTGGGCTGAGGTGGGTGATACCCAGTTAGCTAAAGGGCGAGTCCCCGAAAGCACTCTCATAGGTCTAGAGATCATACGGGAAACGACGGAGAAAATCGTTCAGATCCGCGAACGATTGAAAGCCTCCAGAGACCGACAGGAAAGCTACACTGATAAACGAAGGAAACCTTTGGAATTCTAGGTGGGCGACCGTGTTCTATTGAAGGTCTCACCCTGGAAGGGCTTGATACGCTTTGAAAAGCGTGGAAAGCTAAATCCGAGGTACATAGGTGTAATAGCCCGAAATTCAGGTTCTACCATTTAACCCTTCATCCTTTCCAAGTTGTCATATTGGGTCCTTGGTGTTGGGTGTTAAGTTGGTGAGTACGTTGGGCGTACAAGTAGTACGCTGCGCGTACTCACGCGCCTAACTTGTACGCGGATTTCATCCGGGTACACTGGGCGTACCTAAGGTTACGTTGGGCGTAACCGGTCCAGAAAAGAAACCCTAATATGTTGAGCCTCCCTATTTAAGCAACCTTAAGGCTCTTTTGTTGGCCACCTTTTCCAGAGCTTTACCATTTCAAAACCCTAAATCTCGTTCATATAGCAAAGGAGTGTCTAGGAGGGCTTTGTATTGTGTTCTTGGCCATTTGGAGCAAAGTTATAGCCTTGGAAGAGGAAGAGTTGGAGCTCAAGCTTTTGGATCTGAGTCTAGCAGTGAAAGAAGCTTCATTTTAAGGTAAAAAGCTTCAAGCTTTGCATCTTTTATGTTCATGCTATGTAGAAAGAAGTTTTAGGGTTTTTGGTCCCCAAGTTCATAGCTTTTTGAGTGGTTGAGCTCATAGAAGCCGAGATCTGTCCCATACTAGCTCATTTAGTGTTGTTATGTCATAAAAATCCAGTCTTGGTTGTTAAAGGTTGTTAATGCATGAGATATGGACCTTTTAAGGTTGGAAATGGAGTGTTTTGAGTGTTGGTGACTTCCACAACCATGCAAAGGCTTAAAGTCACCAACTTTATGGATTAAGTCGTATTAGAGAAGCCAGATCTAGACTTTGGACGCAAGTCTTAACCGATTAAGACCTGAATGAAAAGGAGGAGAAAGTTGGGAGTAACGCTGGGCGTAATCCCCAGTATGCGCGGCGTAAGGGGCTGCGTACCCCGATTCTGTGAAGCCTCCGGGTACGCTCAGCGTACAGATCTGGTACGCGCCGCGTACCTCAGAAGGTTGACTTTTGTTGACTTTTAGGATTTGGTCAACTTTAGGATAGTTGAGCCATGAGAGGGGTAAAATGGTCTTTTACCCTTCTGAGAATGATAGGAAAGGAGAGGGTCTAGCCTTGGGGAAATGAATTAATGAAAAGTGTTTGTTGTGATTAGGCGGGGTTGGGCCGTCGTTTTGAGATTTGGAGATATCGAGCACGTGAGATTCTAGACTTCCCACGAGGTGAGTCTTCTCACTATACTGTACCTGGAAAGGTACCTATGTGTGACCGGAAGGTCGGATATGTTATGAGTTGTATGCATTGTATATGACTAAGTTAGCCGTTTGTATGTGCTATGTATGTTATGTTTGATATGGGCCGGAAGGCATTATGTTATGGGCCGGAAGGCATTATGTTATGGGCCGAAAGGCATTATTTTATGGGCCGGAAGGCATTATGTTATGGGCCGAAAGGCATTATGTTATGGGCCGAAGGGCATCATGTTATGGGCCGGAAGGCATTATGTTATGGGCCGGAAGGCGTTATGTTATGGTTCGGAAGGCATTTATATTATGGGCCAGAAGGCAGTTGTGATGTGGACTGAAAGGTCGATGCAGGTAGGATCGGAAGGTTTACCGGGTTGGGACGGAAGTCCCCTGAGACACATGGACCGGAAGGTCATGGCCTGGAAAGGCGTATGTGTGTAAGTAGTATTTTGGGGAACTCACTAAGCATTTATGCTTATAGTTGTTGTGTGGTGTGTTTCAGGTACCAGTGTTGTACGCGGGAAGGCGTCGGCATGATCAGTACACACACGGGATTTTTATGTTATGAGATCTTGGGATTGATATAGGTTATGAATTGAGTTTTAAACAATGATGTTTTTCATGAATAATGAATGAATTATGTTTTTATAAAATGCGAAAAATTGTTTTGGAATTTACGGTGTTACAAGTTGGTATCAGAGCCTTGGTTTGAGGGATTCGGATGCGTCTTCGGGCATATCTAAACTCAAACTGAGGATTTGAGGAAAATTTTTGATAAGGAAGTAAAATTTTCGAAAAGAGCAAAAAGAGTTTTGAGACAGACAGAGCAGAGCCGTGTGTACGATCAGCCATCACCCGAACGGTAAATCCCCAAAAGTACCCTTACGTTATATGTTATGAGATGCGTTATGTTACATTATGCATGCTAGAGTAGGCTAGGTATACATATTAGGACTAGTGTGGCCTGATTTGTGATGCCTTAGCCTAGGAGGTTTCTGCTGCTGTGATGCTTTGAGAGTGAGTAGATAGCAGTCAGGAGCTCATGAGAGTAGAGTACTCGTAATCGAGGATCCAAGGAGGAGGACTTGGAGTGAATGCTGATGCGGTGTGATCGGTAGTATTGGGCCCGTACTACTGAAGACACCGGATCAGTGGACACACCAAGTAAGAATCTTTTGGGACAACGGAGGACGAGTAGGTTGCGTCATCGAGTATGAGTATGCTCGATCGAGTCTTTGATAATTTTGTTGTATTTCAGAGGCATCATGGTTGGGACACGCCACAGGCCTGAGATGGGCGGTGTGAGTGACGAGGAGCTTCGTCAGATGATCCATGATGAGGTGGTTGCGGCGATCAGGGCCGAGATTCCTGAGATGTTTGGGTCTATCAAGACCACGCTGTTGGAGACTTTTGATGAGCGGTACGCCGCGGTGACTGAAGCCGCAGCCGCTGCAGCTACGACAGCTGTGGCTGCTGCCAGGCCTCAGGGAGGTGACTCGTTGCTGTTCCGAGAGTTCAGCAACACGAAGCCACCCGAGTTTAATGGGACACAGGATCCGATCGCTACGATGAGATGGATTGCTGACATTGAGGGATGCTTCTTTACGTGTTCATGTCCGGAGCATCTGAGGGTACAGTTCGCTTTGAACCAGCTCCGCTTGGGAGCGAAGGATTGGTGGAAGTTCGTAACGGCGAACTTCACTCTTGTAGAGATGTCAGCGGTGACCTCGGAGAGGTTCACCACCATGTACAGAGACGAGTATGTTCCCTCGGTGGAGAGGGAACGACTGGTTCAGGAGTTCTTGACCCTCAATCAGGGTAATGATTCGGTTACTGTGGTCACCCAGAAGTTTCATGAGAGGGCGATGTTCTGCCCTGAGCAGGTGGCTACTGAGCAGGCTGGGATGAGCCGGTATCTGGGTATTCTGAGGAAGGACATTCGGGAGTTCGTGTCGAACTCGACATACCAGACATTTGTTGAGCTCCAGGAAAATGCCAGGAAGAGGGAGATTGAGTTGGAGACTCAGGCCAGGGAGGAGGACGAGTCTCAGAGGATGGATCGGCGGCCGGTTCAATCTCAGCCGGCAGCCAAGCGGACCAAGTCCGCTGATTCGAGGACTGGAGGCCAGAAGGGACGCACTTGCGGGAAGTGCGGCAAGGGTCATGAGGGGGCCTGTCGATCAGGTGCTTGCTACAAATGTGGCAAGGAAGGGCATATTGCCAGGGATTTCCCCAAGGGATTTATGGTTTGCTTCCATTGCAACCAGACCGGCCATCGGAAGGCCGAGTGCCCTCAGCTACACCAAGGATCAACGTAGGGATCTGCGTCGGCTGCTAGGATTACTGAGGCTCGACCGGCGCAGGCCGAGGCTCCGAGGGCTCGTGGGAGAGCTTTTCAGTTGACTGCGGAGGAGGTCCGCGCGGCGCCCGGTGTGGTGGCTGGTACGTATTCTATATTGATCTTTTGTTTATGATATTGTGCTTATATGATGATATGCGTAGGTACTTTTCTTGTTAGTTATGTACCTGCTTTGGTATTATTTGACTCGGGTGCGAGTCGGTCGTTTGTATCCTTGGCCTCTAGTCAGCACATTAGTATCCGTCGAGAGGCATTGAGTCGACCTCTGCGAGGTTCCATAGCTGATGAGCGAGCAGTGTATGCTACGGAAGTGATTCGAGGATGTATCCTTGATATCTTCGGGGTGGAGTTCTCGATAGATCTGGTCCCGATTGCGATGGGGGACGTGTGTGTGATAGTGGGCATGGATTGGTTGAGCCGATTTAGAGCTGTTATAGATTGCAAGCGTCAGTTGGTGACGATTCAAGACCCTAGTGGGGGAGCGCTTATGGTGTATGGCGAGGGGACCCGGTGCGGGTCAACGTTTTGTTTAGCTGCCAGGGCGAGGCAGAGTCTGCAGCAGGGCTGCAGTGGGTTCGTGGCCTATGTGTTGGACATGCGCGTGGCTGCGGAAGGCCAAGTTCAGTTGGGGAAGTTCCGATAGTGTGCGAGTTTCCAGATGTTTTTCCCGAGGAACTACCGGGTGTGCCTCCGAAGAGGCAAGTGGAGTTCCGTATCGATTTGGTTCCGGGAGCAGCACCTATCGCCTCGCACCGCCAGAGATGCAGGAGTTATCTTCGCAGCTTCAGCAACTGCTGGGAAAAGGGTTTATTCGCCCGAGTAGCTCACCTTGGGGAGTGCCGATCCTTTTTGTCAAGAAGAAGGATGGTTCACACCGGATGTGTATCAATTACCGGGAGTTAAACAAGTTGACGGTCAAGAACCGGTATCCATTGCCGATCAGTTACAGGGGGCAAATTGGTTCTCCAAGATAGACTTGAGGTCGGGTTATCATCAGATGAGGGTTCGAGATGAGGATATCCAGAAGACAGCATTCAAAACTCGTTATGGGCATTACGAGTTTGTGGTTATGGGCCGGAAGGCATTATGTTATGGGCCGAAAGGCATCATGTTATGGGCCGGAAGGCATTATGTTATGGGCCGGAAGGCATCATGTTATGGTCCAAAGGGCATTATGTTATGGGCCAGAAGGCAGTTGTGATGTGGACCGGAAGGTCGACGCGGGTAGGACCGGAGGAAGTCCCCTGAGACACATGGACCGGAAGGTCATGGCCTGGAAAGGCGTATGTGTGTAAGTAGTATTTTGGGGAACTCACTAAGCATTTATGCTTATAGTTGTTGTGTGGTGTCTTTTAGGTACCAATGTTGTACGCGGGAAGGCGCCGGCATGATCAGTACACACACGGGATTTTTATGTTATGAGATCTTGGGATTGATATATGTTATGAATTGAGTTTTAAACAATGATGTTTTTCATGAATAATGAATGAATTATGTTTTTATAAAATGCGAAAAATTGTTTTCAAATTTACGGTGTTACAATAGGGCCTTTCGAGATTCTTGCCAGAATCGGCCCTATAGCTTACAAACTTAACTTACCGCGCGAACTCAGTAACGTACATTCTACCTTCCACATCTCGAACTTGAAAAAGTGTCTGTCCGACAAGACTCTTGTTATCCCACTCAACGAGATCGAGATCAACGAGAGCCTCAACTTCGTGTAAGAACCAATAGAGATCATGGACCGAGAGGTCAAGCAAATGAAGCAAAGTCGTATCCCGATAGTGAAGGTTTGCTGGAACGCCAAGCGAGGACCTGAATTCACTTGGGAGCGTGAGGATCAGATGAAACTGAAATACCCTCATCTTTTTACTTAGTTATTTGTAACTACTTATTTGCTTAAACTCTAATTTCGGGATGAAATTCCTTCTAAGGAGGGGATGATGTGACAACCCAAAATTTCTATTCTGTACAACATATCAACTCAATAGAAGTCAGAATAGTTACTGTTAATTTTCAGACTTTTTAGAATAAGTTTGAGTATTTTAGGATTAACACTTTAGGAGATATCAAGAGAGAGGATGCACTAGGGTTTATTGTGCAACAATAATGTCCCGACACATCAAAATATTGGAGTTTACAGCCTAAACAATGGTGTTTACGACCGTAAACCCCAAGGAAGGGGGTATATAAGTGACACTTAGTCATTTATATCATTTTTCCACCTTTTCAAGAACAAATCCCAAACTCTCTCAAGCATCATCCAAGTTTTCTTCAAGATCTTCAATCTAGTAAGTGTTTCTAGCCCTTTTAAGTTAGTATATCACTTAATCTAGTGATTTAACACACTTCTATCCGCTAGATCTTTCCAAAAGGGTGAATCTTCAAGTTTCACCAACAACACCAAGAACACACACTAGTGTTCTTGGACTTTTAGCTCATTTCAAGCTTCTATATCGTAAGTACTTCTAACCTAGAGTATCATAGAGCTTTTCATACTTCATTACATCAAGAAAAACACCAAGAAACACCAAGATCAAGGTGTTTACAGTCCAAGGTGTTCTTGGACCGTAAACCCTTCTTTAGGGGCTAAAGTGACCCTAGTCCCTTCCTATACCTTAGTAACTATCATGGATCCCTTCATTGATATGTTAAGGAGTTGAAAACATCAAAATACCATATTCCAGGAGGGTTTATAACCATAAACCCAAAAGGAAATGGTCTTAGGGCCATAAACTCCTCAAAGGAGGGAAATGGTGCCCTAACTTCTTCCATAGGCTTATACTTCAAAGGGAAACACTTCTAAGGACTTGGAAACCTTCAAATCATCAAATGATCAAAGGGTTGTGAGTTTACGGCCGTAAACTCATGGGTTTATGACCGTAAACTCATGGAGTTATGGTCACAAAACCGTAAACTCAAGAAAGGGGTTCTTTTGAACCCTAAACCCAATAGCTTTGTCCTACAACACTTAGATGCACTCCTTGGGACGTATAACACATATATAAGGTGTTTAACTTGTCTTAGGATGTCTTAACCTTGTTAGTTAGTTGTTTAAAGACTAATTGGATACATATATGTGTATTTATATGTTAACTAGGATCATTGTGTGTGTACAAGTCTTCACTTGGCACCTAACAATCCTATTTCTTCAATTCATCCATACCACTCACTGTAGGTGTGTTCATACCCCTTAAATTGATCTTTTAAATGTTTTTAACTGCTTTTATGGGGGGGGGGGGGGGAATACAAGTTGAACAATTATAGTTATTATATCAATCACGTGTGATTAATAACTACCAAACAAGTGGTTTTTTTACTTTTCAAACTGTTTACCGAACTGTTTTACCTCAAACTGTTTTACAAACTCTTTTACTTGTCAAATACCTTTACTTAAACTCTTTTATACTTATATATTGTCAAATGCCTGCCTATATATGTATAGTTATATAAGTAATGTTTAAAGGACTTAGGAAGCCTAGCTCGCTTTAATTCCTTTTCCTTGTTTGGATGTGGTTTTAGGGCATCGGCTATCCGTCCGAAGGTATTTTAAATATTAATTGTATATCATGTATACATATATAGTCATAAAAGTTCTTTCGTTTAGATTCATACCTTTGGGTAGCAAAGGTATACAAACATGTTCATACATTGCTAGTAAGCTACTATGGGAGTAGTTTAGGAAGATACTAATACTAATACTAGAACAATGAAACATACAATGTGTGAGTTCATAAATGAGTCAATAGATACAGAGTGATAAGAAACAAACATAATACTATGATGAGAAACAAACAATAGACACTATGATGAGAAACAAACAATAGACACTATGATGAGAAACAAACATACAGGCTAGAGAGAGAAAGAACACACAATACAGCTAGCACACAAATACATTACATATACATTTATACATTTATGTGAGCCATTAAACGGGGCATGGCACTACCTGCCATGACTGTTTTTGTATCAGAATATCCTTAATTAGGGAGCGTATGAGTTTGTGTATAGATCTATACTGGATTGACTATCCTACACCTTGTTGCTCGTTAGAGTGGGACTTGCAAGTCTACGGGTGCCAAACATCATTTCTTACGGTGTCTTACATCGTCGTTTTACTATTGAGTCGGTAGCAAGATACAGGCCGATCACATGGTACCTTAAATAACAATTGGCTTAAGGTAGTTAGTACAGCAGTAGCTAGTTAATACAACACTACAGTACTATAATATTATTCCCATTACATTCACTTCGTGAACATTCACACGATGCACGGTAATGTAGAAACTATATTTTTAGTTAATGATGGTCGAATTTGGGAAAATACACACTCTTACAAGAGACACACACACAGATACTAGGTGCCTTGGTAGAAGGCTAATTTTAATAGGAAACATAGGGTTTTCTAGGAGAGTTCAAACAAATACAAAACTTTTACAAACATACACAGTACATTTTACAAAACATGTTACAAATGCTTTCATACAAACATACACTAATATACTTATGATCTCACCAACTTTAAAGCTGATAAACTCTTTCAAAATAACTTGTATTCTTAGGTCACCAGTAGACAGGTACCGGAGCCAGGTTTTGGGAAGATGGAGTTTGTTCAAGACTCATCTTATATTTTTGATGTACATTGTTTTTGGTGTCTATATAACTTGACAGAACACACTTGTATGAAATTATATTATTAATGCAATGAATGATGTTGTTGCTTGTTTACTACTTTGCATTGTTGTGATACTGCACATGACGTCCTCCACTCCAGAACATTTCTGCCGTTCAATAGGTTTTGGAGTGTGACAGATGGATTAGCTCAATCTGAATATGCGCCAGAGGAGATGGTTGGACGTGGTAAAGGATTACGATTGTGAGATCCTGTACCACCCGGGAAAAGCTAATGTTGTAGCTGATGCCCTGAGCTGTAAGGAGGAGAGTGCCCCGATTCGAGACATTTGTATGCGACTGACAGTGATGACTCTGGTGTTGGACACCATTCGGGAGGCCCAGGCAGAGACCGTGAGACCGGAGAACCGTAAGAGAGAGCGGGTGATTGGGCAGGTACCTGAGTTCGTTACTAATAGCCGCAGGCTTATGACCTTTCAGGGTCGGATTTGGATGTCGTATGCAGGCGTGGCGCGCACCACTTTGATGGAGGAGGCGCATAGATCCAGATTCTCGATCCATCCTGGGGCCACTAAGATGTATTTGGAACTGAAGAAAGATTATTGGTGGCCCTGTATGAAGAGGGATGTAGCATGGTTTGTTGAGAAGTGCTTGACCTGTCGCAGGGTTAAGGCCAAGCACCAGCGTCTACATGGCAAGTTGCAGCCACTTGAGGTTCCCCAATGGAAGTGGGAACAGATTTCTATGGATTTCATCACTAAATTGTCGAGGACCATGAGGGCTGTCGATGCAATTTGGGTGATCGTCGACCGACTGACGAAGAGTGCTCACTTTCTTACTATTAGTGAGAGCTCTTCAGGAGAGAGGCTGGCAGAGTTGTATGTGAGGGAGGTGGTATCGCGACATGGAGTACCAATCTCGATTATGTCAAATCGGGATGTATGTTTCACTTCCAGGTTCTAGAAGAAGTTCCACGAGGGGTTGGGCACGAGGCTGCATTTCAGTACCGCTTACCACCCACAGACGGACGGACAGAGTGAGCGGACGATTCAGACGCTCAAGGACATGCTTCGGGCTTGTGTGTTGGACTTCGGAGGGAGTTGGGACACGTATTTTCCGTTGACAGAGTTTTCCTATAACAACAGTCACCATTCGAGCATTGGTATGCCTCCCTTCGAGTTGTTGTATGGGAGGAGGTGTCGGACTCCCATCTGTTGGGGAGAGGTAGGGCAGCGAGTGATGGGAAGCACTGAGATAGTGCTTCAGACGACAGAGCAGATACAACAGGTCAGGCAGAGGTTTTTCATAGCTTAGAGCTGCCAGAAGAGTTACGCGGATAGGAGACGATCCGAGCTCGAGTTTCAGGTCGGAGACTTCGTGCTCCTGAAAGTGTCTCCTTGGAAAGGAGTGATTCAATTTAGGAAGAGGGGCAAGCTGGGGCCCCGGTATATTAGGCCGTTTAGAGTGACCGCGAGGGTGGGCAGGGTAGCATATCGATTGGAGCTACCTGTGAAGTTGAGTCAGATACATGATACCTTCCACGTGTCCCAGTTGAGAAAGTGTATAGCCGACGATTCGGCGGTGGTACCCTTGGAGGATATTCAGGTGGATGCGAGCCTAAATTATGTTGAGAGGCCAGTCGCGGTGGTGGATCGGAAGATCAAGGTTTTGAGAAACAAAGAAGTGCCACTGGTTCTGGTTCAGTGGCAAATTCGAAAAGGGTCCGAGCTGACTTAGGAGCCAGAGGCGGAGATGCGGAAGCTACACCCAGAGCTGTTTGTAGAATGAGACATCGAGGGCGAAGTCTGATTCTAATGGGGGAGAATTGTAACAACCGGATTCCCAGGTATCTTATTTTAATTATTTATCTTGAGTTTTATGGAGGGACTCGGCGAGTAAACGCTCAGACTCGCCGAGTAGGATCGCGGATTCTTGTCTGGATTAATAACCGGACTCGACGAGTCGATGAGTGGACTCGGTGAGTCCGCGCTGTAAAAAGGAACCCTAAATCTCAGGGACTGAGCCCTATTTAAAGGCCCTTATGGCCGTCATTTGCGACCACTACTCCCCTGTGAAAACCCTAGAGAGCAAAGAGAGCTTAGAGAGAAATTTGGAGGCTAACTCTTCATCCTTTGGTGTGATCTTGCAAGAAGGAGTGGGAAAATCCAAGCTAGATCGTTTGTGGAGCTTGGATCTGTGTTGTTCACACTGAGATTCACGTTTTGAGGTACAAGTTCCTTCCCATTTCGTGTATTTGATAGATTCCTCGAATCTAGGGTTTCCTTTGCACAATTTTGAGTTAGATTGTGAAGCATATGAGGTCCCTTTGGGTATAGATGTTAGATCTGGACCTTGAGAGGTCCAAAAGGTCCTAAGCTTCCAGCTTTATGAGGTTTCATGTGAGCCTTGAGAGTAGAACCCCATTTTAAAGGTTATTTCTCCATTTTTGGTCTTATAAGCATTGCATGAACGTAAAGTTTGAACCTTTACGTGACTTTTGAGTGTTAGAAGGTTAGATCTACTGGTTGGTGAAGCAGATCTGACCTCAAAAGATCGTTTAAGTGTTTTCATGGGAGGACCTCGCCAAGTCCATAAAGGACTCGACGAGTCGAGTCGGGTTGCTCCGCGATTCGCGACCTGTGATAACCCGTTGAGTGTAGGGTTGACTCAGCGAGTCGAGTGAGGACCAGGCGCGAAGAGGACATGCATGGACTCGCCAAGTCACACGAGTGCACTCGATGAGTCTGGTCAAAGTTAACCATTGACTTTTGTTGACTTTTAGGGTTTGGTCAACAATTGGACTTATGGACCATTTGAAGGGTAAAATGGTCTTTTAGCCTTCTTAGAGGACATGGAAGAGACTAGTCTAGCCCGGAGAGCCGTTATTGATTTGAGATAATTATTTATGTGTTTAGGCGGAGGCTAGATCTGTTGGGTTTTGAGCATTCTAACACTCCTAAGTGTACATGCAACCCTAAATACCTTGGATCTATGTTTTTCTCTATTATACATACAAATAAGAACTTCCAAGGTATTATCCTAATCTAGCATACAAAACAACGACTATAGCAAGATAGAATACATACCTCTTTGGTGTAGAATGTCTTCATGAAGCTTGAGTGCCTAGTGCCCCAAGTGTGACACCTCAAATGGAATCACAATCACCAAACACTTGGAATAACTTGAGAGAATTCTTACAACTTATGAAATCGGCTAGCCCTCTCTAGAATAATACTAGTCACCGATTTTGGTCAAGAATA
Source organism: Lactuca sativa (assembly GCF_002870075.4). Classification (NCBI taxonomy): domain Eukaryota; kingdom Viridiplantae; phylum Streptophyta; class Magnoliopsida; order Asterales; family Asteraceae; genus Lactuca; species Lactuca sativa. Next base: position 127,669,844 of record NC_056629.2, read on the forward strand.
AGATGCTTATATAGTTAGGGTTACACCATGTAAACCCTAATTGACATGGCCTTTCATTTCCATGATCCATGGGTACAAATACACCATGGAGCATCCATGGACCATCCTATGGGTTTTAGCCCAACTTGATTATCCATGGAGCATTAGCCCACTATACAAGTATGGATGATTTACACAATCAACCCATATATTTAATTAGTCTTCTTTTGATCACTTAATTAATCCTAGATTAATTCTTGATCAATACTAATTAAATAATCTTATTATTCTTATTATTAATATACTAGAACTTATAATATATTAATAACCATAAGTGTCTTATTTCTCTCATTATAGTCTATCCAAGTGCATGATGGTATGCAACCCAAATGGACCATGCCGGGTCGGGTCAAGTCTTACCAATTATAGTTATGGACTTAGACATTAATCCAACAGTCTCCCACTTGGATAAGTCTAAAACTATTATTGCGTATGACTTCAGGAACCAACCGGCAATCGTAGCTCTCAAAAGCTTCTGTCGAACTCTGACCTTGTAGATGAACTCTGACCTTTGTCAATGACTTGTCCATTAGATAAGGAATCATATATTCCTCCATTCTAGATATCATATGGACTGAGACATGGATTATAATCATTCTCTCTGTCCATTTGTTGTTTCCCAATTTGCGATTTATGACGGCTGACTAATTGAACAAATCAAATCAGTCCTGGCCCGGCCGAGCACTTCCATTTGTCATCATCAAATCATCGAGGGGCCCACAGATATCGCTTTTATCCCGAAGGTAAAAGGAATGGATAAACTTCGACTCATATGGCTTGTTCTACTACTTGTTGAATCATACACAAAGGCACGTTTTATAGCACCGAGTTACCAAATGCATTTTCGTGCAATCAATGTACAACCAACTCATAGTAACAACTCATATCTCTAGGTTTGAAGAATATAAGATATTATCGTCTCATGATCACTCGTGATAAAATCCATGAAGTGATTCCAATGAGTGCGGGTTGAATCCAATACTCAGAACTTATGAGCACTCATGAGTGTTGTAGCCCTTTGTCCAACACCTTAGACCTCTACAAGCCAACCCATGACAGTCTTCATTCATATCTACTTCCAACATATGACCGACTGTGGATGGTTTGAATAACTTAGTCATTCCGGAAGAATAACCTAGTTTATTCGGGAAGTCAAAACATGCAAAATGAAACACAATAATAATTGAATCCAATATGGTATCAACCCTTTGAACATAAATAAAACACCTTTTATTTATCACCATATGATTACACATTATTCATTGTATACTGTTTCAGCTATCAACTTTATTCTTGAATTTAAAACAATAATTTTCCCATGCTCCAAGCATGTACACTATGTTTTTCTAAACACTAGTCATGCCATACACCAAGTATGCATACCATGTTTGTCTATGATCTTTACTTTGTGAACTAGATCCATTGAACATAACTTCAATGATTCTCTTTTCACACTCCTAAATCCTTACTGCAAATGCAAGAATTTCAAATTCATGCCATTTACTGAAATCTGTTAGATTCTAAACTTATATGCATTGATCTTCTTGTAATGATTATGCACAAAATCAGAAAGACTTGACAACAATCATTACAGAGTATTCCAAAGGAGATCAGCTCCTTGGAAACATCCTTCTTGCATTAAGTTTCCTTAATCTTACACAGATTGAAAATTCTAACTTTGAAACATTTCCATAATCCATTTTGACTATCACTTCTGACCAAGAGTTTCCTCCTTACAGATTACGTCAATATGGTCCTTCCAGAATTATCACTACACTTCCAACTGTCCTTGAGCAACCAATCTTTGGTAAACGTTAGATTGTCCTCGACTTACAACACTACTACTATCTCGAGAACATCCTGACTACCCCTAGTCCCGCTAGTGATTCCTCATCCCGATTTCTAAAAAAAAACAGTCCTTAGACTTTGAATTCTGCATCATCCCCTACATCTTATATCCTTGATATACTTAGCGCTTCGTCGAGGAATCCTTCGGCTTGGTTCCCAAACCAACCGTCTACTAATCCAGATACAAGAAGCTATTGTTGGGAAGTTTCCAACCTCCCAACTCCTGAATCTACGCAACCTGCATGCTGCCCCAGACACTGGCTACTAATACGAAAACATCTCTTGCTACCCGCTCTCAAGATCTTCATTCCGACTCTCATGCGTCCGACAGGTGGTCCTCCATTCCTGGATTCCCAACCAGCTCCTAACCATCTCAATTACATGAACTAACTGCTGGGAAAAGTTCTCGAACTCCCAATTCTGAACTTCTCAATCCATCCATCACTGTGCTACTATCATTTCTTCTCGGAGGCTACGCACTCATTCTGGGTCTACGTGTCTCTTATCCATGAATACTCGGAGGGTTCTCCCCCACTTCAATCCTGCTTACCCCTTGCTGCTTCACACTCAAAAGAGATCCTGATCTTCACTACCATTCTGGAACATCTACTAGGGAACCCAAGCCTGCCAGGTAGGAATTTAACCAATCCATCCCAATCACTAACCATTCCGAACTAGTGAAACGAACCGAATCTCTCTCTCAACCATGCTACAGTTACTGCATCCTCCGAAACCTTCTCCATAAGAGCACATCCCCTAACTACCAACCAATTATCCGAGGCATATAACATAATCACAAGCAAGCCACACTATAACACAACACTTATACCCCAATTTGATGCAGAACCATAACAATATAATCATGACATAAGCTGACAGAAAAACAAAAGTTACGTACCTTCATTACTCAGTGCTGCTCAAATCCCTGCTGAAATCTACCGGAAAACTCGGCTCTGAGCCGTAGGCACCCTTACCGGGCCTCGACAACTGCTGGCGGTACTCGAAGTCCCAAGGGCAGGAGCTGGCACCTGCCCTGCTGGATACAAACTCGGACAGTGGGCCTTCTTGTGGCCCCTCCGACTGCAATGGAAACATAACGGATCAAGCCCCTGGGCGATGGTAACAACACAGTCTCTGCTAAAATGACCAATCTGGCCGCACTTGAAACACCCAGCATCGCCACCACTCCTACGCCTACACACACCCATGTGCGTCCTTCCGCACTTCCCGCATCGACTGCGGCTCTGATAGTTCCTCGTCCTCAAATCTGGACCCTTGGGCCTCTTACCCGAACCTGTGGCTACCTGAGTCTCATCAATTTTCCTTTTCCCTTCTGACTCCCTGCCCGACTCTCGCTCCTGCGTTACCCCAACGGCAACGCCTGCTAACTGAACAACAGATGTCTGATCCTGAAGCCTCGCTATCAATCTATCAGTGATCCTCACAACCATGTCGGGCAGCTCCTCGCAAATGGCTCGCGAAACTTCCTCAACTATCCAATCATGCAATGGTCTCTCTTGGAGACAGAATTCCCCACTCACCCCTGCCCCCTGATGGCAGGAACTCGAAATGGGATCTCCCTCCCTGATGGATCCCTGAACTCCATAAGATTCGGGACCTAGACGAGCCCCAATCTGTCCTGAAACTAACCCGGCCTTAAAGGCCTCAAGATGACTGTCCATGAGCTCCACGATGGCCTCTCTAACCGAACCGAAAATCACTGGAGTCCGATCAATGATGTTGCGCGTAATCTCTGCGGAAATGAAATCCCTCATTTGATCATCAAGCTGCCCGGCTCCGAAGCCCGAGCCAGACCCCTCCTCGACACCTGAACTGCTAACTGGTAGCTCGCGCAATGTCACCATGCTGAAAATATAACAAAATCCTGATCAATTTACACACTACTGCTGAGGGATTTCTCACTCACTACACCATTCCCTGGTTTCGTCTTGGCCCCTCTTGAATCGAGTACGGATCCTCTGCTTTCAGTAGTATGGGCCCCTACTACCTTCCACATCTATCCATACTTTCCTCAAGAGTTACCTCAACTCCACCCAGTCCCCTTTACTCTTCTACTGATCTCTGCTACTCTCATCCTAAGCTTGCCCTAGGGAACCTCTGACTCTACCCACACAGTCCTCAGCTGCTGAAAGCCCCCTAGTAATGCCAATTAGTCACCACCTGAATACCATCACATGTAACGAGGCTCAGATAATCCTTCAAGTAAAAGACTCGCCCCTACAACAGTTGGACTCAGACAAGAGCTGCGCAATAGGGCCAAATCCAACACTCTGAGATTATTCAACCCTGATCACATGTGATGTGATGTATTCACCTAATGGATAACTCCCATCACTCAGAGTCCCACAAAGCACAAAGCAAGCAGCATTCGGATAAAGGAAACGTACTCAGGCAAAACTATTCTCATAACAAGAAGCTACACTAGCATACAATGCTAAGCTCGCGCTACCAGGCATAACCTAAACAGGCTATCCTACTGCTGTCTACTCAATACTAGCATGCAATTCTCATAAAACTGAACACATAAATCAGGCACATAAGGCATCATCCTAGATCCTTAGTCCTATTCTAGCATGCTGTTCTACTGAAGCTGGAACTGAAACTGAAACTGAAACCGATACTGATAATCATAATATAACTTGTATGGGTAAATTGGGAGTACTTACTTGAGCTCGGCTGATTGCATGCACCACACCCTTTTCTCTTTTCAAAACTCTTTTTGCTTTTTCTAAAACTCTTCTCTTTACATTTTTCTAAAATTGTTTTCTTTTCTCAAAATTCTTTTGTAACTACGATTTTTCTTTTGAAAACTCTATACCACTTCCTTAGTTTGAGTTCAGACACACTCAGGAGTGCGCCCAAATCCCTCAAACCAAGGCTCTGATACCAACTTGTGACGACCCAAAAATCACGACTAAAAAAAATTTCTTTTAAAACATTACTAAAACTGGATTTATAAAACGTATCATAAGTCAAACATAACTTTCGAGTATTAAATTCAAAACATAATATCATTATCAGAGTCAAACATTCCCAGGCTAACTGACTATGGTGTGTGCTCTGCAATCTTCCCGAGCTCCTCTTTTGAAAACCGAGTACCTGAAACCAAAACTGAAAACCGTAAGCACGAAGCTTAGTGAGCTCCCCCAATCTACCACAAACCACACGAAACACATAAAGCACATATTGGGCCTTGCCCACTGCATCGGACCAAAGTCCGGACTAACTGGGGGCCTTGCCCCCCTGCATCGGACCGAAGTCCGGAAACTGACTGGGACCTTGTCCCCTGCATCGGACCGAAGTCCGGACTAACTGGGGCCTTGCCCCCTGCATCGGACCGAAGTCCGGACTAACTGGGGCCTTGCCCCCTGCATCGGACCGAAGTCCGGACTAACTGGGACCTTGTCCCCTGCATCGGACCGAAGTCCGGGCTAATTGGGGCCTTGCCCCCTGCATCGGACCGAAGTCCGGACTAACTGGGGCCTTGCCCCCTGCATCGGACCGAAGTCCGGACTAACTGGGACCTTGTCCCCTGCATCGGACCGAAGTCCGGGCTAACTGGGGCCTTGCCCCCTGCATCGGACCGAAGTCCGGAAACTGACTGAGCAGAACATAACATAAACATATCAACTAGCATGAACACACGTATACTGCATACTACATCGGGCCGTAGCCCGGAACACATAACACATAATTCCTGTCTGAGCCACGAAGGCATCAAACATACTAACTACTGTATCAGATCAAAGTCCGAAAACTACTGCTAGCTAAACGAGCCGGCATTGTGGCCTTAGACCCGTTCCTACTGGAAGGAAACTCACCTGATACTGCTGAACTGCTGCTGCTAACCCCTTTGACCGCTACCTGACCACTAACTCCGAACTGCGGCTCCGCTAGCTCCCCGAGCTACCAATATCAACATAACACTTAGTCTAACTGACCTCCAAAGGTTAACCAAGTCAACTCTGATCAAAGTCAACCTTCCAGGTCAACCCTACTCGCCGAGTCACCCCACTGACTCGCCGAGTTCATAAATCCAGAGTCCTTCCACTCGCGACTCTACTCGCCGAGTCAGCCCCTGACTTGCCGAGTTTACTGATTCCCGATTCCTGACCTGACCAACTCACTGAGTCCTGGCTCGACTCGCTGACTCGAGTCTTAACTCGAAGGGTTTGGGACCACTCGACCTGACTCGCCGAGTCTAAGAACAGACTCGCCGAGCACACGACAAACTTCATCCAACTCGACGAGCTGTTCATCCAACTCGCCGAGTTCATGCCCATCTTCATCCGACTCGACGAGCTGTTCATCCCACTCGTCGAGTTCCTCCTCATCTTCAAGCTACTCGCCAAGTCCACTCGAAGGACTCGTCGAGTCCACTAAGATCCACTTACATGCAGAGGACTTCCGAGTCATGCATGAGCTCCAAACTATAGATCTACCCTCCCCAAGCCTATTTCCCACGTAAAGTTGCAAACTTTACGTGTAGAGAGTGAGATCTAGGCAAAATACACCCATAGCTAGGGTTTAGGACCATGAGACTCCAATTTCCACCCAATGGCTGATACTTTATGGGGTTACATACCAAAATAAACATGGATCTGAGGTAGCAACCTCAGATCTGGACCTCAAGCTCAAGATTGGTCTTTAACATGGCTTAAAAGTCCCAAAATTCATAACCAAGGAAAAATATGGAGGAGAGAAACGAATTGATACCTTCCAATGCTCTGAAATGCTTCCCAAACTTCAGATCCAAAGCCACTCCCTGATGCTTCAAGGATTCCCACTCCTTCTTCTTCCTTAAACCCACTCAAAAATGGCTAGAAGCTTGAATGAACACAATGGGGGCTTAAGGTGCGGCGTTCTGGGTGCAAGAGGCTGTAAAGGAGCCCTAGGAAGAAGATTAAGATGCTTAAATAGGCTCCAAGCCCCGGATTTAGGGTTTTCCTCGCACAGACCAGACTCGCCGAGTCCACTTGTCCGACTCGCCGAGTTGGTCACTTACTCCTCGACCCGGACCCCGCTCCGACTCGCCGAGTCCTTCCTTGGACTCGCCGAGTCCCTCCTAAATTTAGGGTTTCCTTTAATTTCTTGGCTTTCAAAATCTTGGGTGTTACAACTCTCCCCCACTTAAACTGAACTTCGTCCTCGAAGTTTTCCATGGCCCACCGCCTGCGATCTGCCTCCAATACCCAACACCAGCTGCCTACCTTCGCTGGTCTTCCACTTGGTCACTACACTCCATCGCAAACTCCTAGCCTCTTCCAGCGACTCCTGAAGATACTTCAACTATCTATAACTGTTCTATCTATTCTGCCGCTCATACTGAAACGATGTTGCTGGAACCAGTTTGCTTTTATCCCACCTGATTACTCATCTCCTACTATTTCGAGCCTTCCATCCTGAATGAAAAGCTACCTGCCTAGCTATCCTTACAGATCACTTATACCCGGCAAAAGGCTCAACTGATCCTGCTGAGAGGGACTTGCCATTTCCAAATCAACCAACTATATCGTCAGCACTTGCATTCCAACGCAAATACAATACTGACCCAAAACCCTGAAACCTTTCAAACACTGAACTACCTGCAATACTGAACATGCCTGAAACACTAAACTGACTGAAACATTGAACTGGCTGAAACACTAAGCTGCCTGAAACACTGAACTGCCTGAAACACTGAACTGGCTAAAACACTGAGCTGCCTGAAACACTGAACTCCAACCCAACTGTGGAGTCAAGGGACTCCTCACTTAGTCGCTTCCACGACTTCTGAATGAAATCTTCCTCTAGGACTAGTTTCCACTGGTTATCCTGTCACTGTGGCTCTAGCAACCTTCCGATCCAACCGATCGGGTCCATACGTCACATCCTGACATCATCAATTCCACAACTAACAACATATTGGCTCCCAGACTGACTGTAGCCCACAACATACCCGAACCCCAACGGTCCACTGCGACTCTGATCTCATAACTAATGTGACGATCCAAAGCCCAAATTGCTAACTTAGCCGTAACTGATCCCTTTGGGAAATCCGAAAGCTAACCCGTGGATTCCCATATCCTCACTGCTACACCCGATCTGGTGGGTACAACTGCTTTCCCGCATCTAACACGCGCTCATGCTACCTACCAATCTGATAAAAGGCTGCGACTACGCTTGCGGACTTACAACTCTCTAATACTATCTGGCTGCTAGTGAATGCTACGGCTACCCCCGCAGACTTACAACACTACTACTGCTATCTGACTGCTAGTGAATGCTACGGCTACCCCCGCAGACTTACAACACTACTACTGCTATCTGACTGCTAGTGAATGCTACGGCTACCCCCGCAGACTTACAACACTACTACTGCTATCTGACTGCTAGTGAATGCTACGGCTACCCCCGCAGACTTACAACACTACTACTGCTATCTGACTGCTAGTGAATGCTACGGCTACCCCCGCAGACTTACAACACTACTACTATCTCGAGAACATCCTGACTACCCCTAGTCCCGCTAGTGATTCCTCATCCCGATTTCTAAAAAAAAAACAGTCCTTAGACTTTGAATTCTGCATCATCCCCTACATCTTATATCCTTGATATACTTAGCGCTTCGTCAAGGAATCCTTCGGCTTGGTTCCCAAACCAACCGTCTACTAATCCAGATACAAGAAGCTATTGTTGGGAAGTTTCCAACCTCCCAACTCCTGAATCTACGCAACCTGCATGCTGCCCCAGACACTGGCTACTAATACGAAAACATCTCTTGCTACCCGCTCTCAAGATCTTCATTCCGACTCTCATGCGTCCGACAGGTGGTCCTCCATTCCTGGATTCCCAACCAGCTTCTAACCATCTCAATTACATGAACTAACTGCTGGGAAAAGTTCTCGAACTCCCAATTCTGAACTTCTCAATCCATCCATCACTGTGCTACTATCATTTCTTCTCGGAGGCTGCGCACTCATTCTGGGTCTACGTGTCTCTTATCCATGAATACTCGGAGGGTTCTCCCCCACTTCAATCCTGCTTACCCCTTGCTGCTTCACACTCAAAAGAGATCCTGATCTTCACTACCATTCTGGAACATCTACTAGGGAACCCAAGCCTGCCAGGTAGGAATTTAACCAATCCATCCCAATCACTAACCATTCCGAACTAGTGAAACGAACCGAATCTCTCTCTCAACCATGCTACAGTTACTGCATCCTCCGAAACCTTCTCCATAAGAGCACATCCCCTAACTACCAACCAATTATCCGAGGCATATAACATAATCACAAGCAAGCCACACTATAACACAACACTTATACCCCAATTTGATGCAGAACCATAACAATATAATCATGACATAAGCTGACAGAAAAACAAAAGTTACGTACCTTCATTACTCAGTGCTGCTCAAATCCCTGCTGAAATCTACCGGAAAACTCGGCTCTGAGCCGTAGGCACCCTTACCGGGCCTCGACAACTGCTGGCGGTACTCGAAGTCCCAAGGGCAGGAGCTGGCACCTGCCCTGCTGGATACAAACTCGGACAGTGGGCCTTCTTGTGGCCCCTCCGACTGCAATGGAAACATAACGGATCAAGCCCCTGGGCGATGGTAACAACACAGTCTCTGCTAAAATGACCAATCTGGCCGCACTTGAAACACCCAGCATCGCCACCACTCCTACGCCTACACACACCCATGTGCGTCCTTCCGCACTTCCCGCATCGACTGCGGCTCTGATAGTTCCTCGTCCTCAAATCTGGACCCTTGGGCCTCTTACCCGAACCTGTGGCTACCTGAGTCTCATCAATTTTCCTTTTCCCTTCTGACTCCCTGCCCGACTCTCGCTCCTGCGTTACCCCAACGGCAACGCCTGCTAACTGAACAACAGATGTCTGATCCTGAAGCCTCGCTATCAATCTATCAGTGATCCTCACAACCATGTCGGGCAGCTCCTCGCAAATGGCTCGCGAAACTTCCTCAACTATCCAATCATGCAATGGTCTCTCTTGGAGACAGAATTCCCCACTCACCCCTGCCCCCTGATGGCAGGAACTCGAAATGGGATCTCCCTCCCTGATGGATCCCTGAACTCCATAAGATTTGGGACCTAGACGAGCCCCAATCTGTCCTGAAACTAACCCGGCCTTAAAGGCCTCAAGATGACTGTCCATGAGCTCCACGATGGCCTCTCTAACCGAACCGAAAATCACTGGAGTCCGATCAATGATGTTGCGCGTAATCTCTGCGGAAATGAAATCCCTCATTTGATCATCAAGCTGCCCGGCTCCGAAGCCCGAGCCAGACCCCTCCTCGACACCTGAACTGCTAACTGGTAGCTCGCGCAATGTCACCATGCTGAAAATATAACAAAATCCTGATCAATTTACACACTACTGCTGAGGGATTTCTCACTCACTACACCATTCCCTGGTTTCGTCTTGGCCCCTCTTGAATCGAGTACGGATCCTCTGCTTTCAGTAGTATGGGCCCCTACTACCTTCCACATCTATCCATACTTTCCTCAAGAGTTACCTCAACTCCACCCAGTCCCCTTTACTCTTCTACTGATCTCTGCTACTCTCATCCTAAGCTTGCCCTAGGGAACCTCTGACTCTACCCACACAGTCCTCAGCTGCTGAAAGCCCCCTAGTAATGCCAATTAGTCACCACCTGAATACCATCACATGTAACGAGGCTCAGATAATCCTTCAAGTAAAAGACTCGCCCCTACAACGGTTGGACTCAGACAAGAGCTGCGCAATAGGGCCAAATCCAACACTCTGAGATTATTCAACCCTGATCACATGTGATGTGATGTATTCACCTAATGGCTAACTCCCATCACTCAGAGTCCCACAAAGCACAAAGCAAGCAGCATTCGGATAAAGGAAACGTACTCAGGCAAAACTATTCTCATAACAAGAAGCTACACTAGCATACAATGCTAAGCTCGCGCTACCAGGCATAACCTAAACAGGCTATCCTACTGCTGTCTACTCAATACTAGCATGCAATTCTCATAAAACTGAACACATAAATCAGGCACATAAGGCATCATCCTAGATCCTTAGTCCTATTCTAGCATGCTGTTCTACTGAAGCTGGAACTGAAACTGAAACTGAAACCGATACTGATAATCATAATATAACTTGTATGGGTAAATTGGGAGTACTTACTTGAGCTCGGCTGATTGCATGCACCACACCCTTTTCTCTTTTCAAAACTCTTTTTGCTTTTTCTAAAACTCTTCTCTTTACATTTTTCTAAAATTGTTTTCTTTTCTCAAAATTCTTTTGTAACTACGATTTTTCTTTTGAAAACTCTATACCACTTCCTTAGTTTGAGTTCAGACACACTCAGGAGTGCGCCCAAATCCCTCAAACCAAGGCTCTGATACCAACTTGTGACGACCCAAAAATCACGACTAAAAAAAATTTCTTTTAAAACATTACTAAAACTGGATTTATAAAACGTATCATAAGTCAAACATAACTTTCGAGTATTAAATTCAAAACATAATATCATTATCAGAGTCAAACATTCCCAGGCTAACTGACTATGGTGTGTGCTCTGCAATCTTCCCGAGCTCCTCTTTTGAAAACCGAGTACCTGAAACCAAAACTGAAAACCGTAAGCACGAAGCTTAGTTAGCTCCCCCAATCTACCACAAACCACACGAAACACATAAAGCACATATTGGGCCTTGCCCACTGCATCAGACCAAAGTCCGGACTAACTGGGGGCCTTGCCCCCCTGCATCGGACCGAAGTCCGGAAACTGACTGGGACCTTGTCCCCTGCATCGGACCGAAGTCCGGACTAACTGGGGCCTTGCCCCCTGCATCGGACCGAAGTCCGGACTAACTGGGGCCTTGCCCCCTGCATCGGACCGAAGTCCGGACTAACTGGGACCTTGTCCCCTGCATCGGACCGAAGTCCGGGCTAACTGGGGCCTTGCCCCCTGCATCGGACCGAAGTCCGGAAACTGACTGAGCAGAACATAACATAAACATATCAACTAGCATGAACACACGTATACTGCATACTACATCGGGCCGTAGCCCGGAACACATAACACATAATTCCTGTCTGAGCCACGAAGGCATCAAACATACTAACTACTGTATCAGATCAAAGTCCGAAAACTACTGCTAGCTAAACGGGCCGGCATTGTGGCCTTAGACCCGTTCCTACTGGAAGGAAACTCACCTGATACTGCTGAACTGCTGCTGCTAACCCCTTTGACCGCTACCTGACCACTAACTCCGAACTGCGGCTCCGCTAGCTCCCTGAGCTACCAATATCAACATAACACTTAGTCTAACTGACGTCCAAAGGTTAACCAAGTCAACTCTGATCAAAGTCAACCTTCCAGGTCAACCCTACTCGCCGATTCACCCCACTGACTCGCCGAGTTCATAAATCCAGAGTCCTTCCACTCGCGACTCTACTCGCCGAGTCAGCCCCTGACTCGCCGAGTTTACTGATTCCCGATTCCTGACCTGACCAACTCACTGAGTCCTGGCTCGACTCGCTGACTCGAGTCTTAACTCGAAGGGTTTGGGACCACTCGACCTGACTCGCCGAGTCTAAGAACAGACTCGCCGAGCACACGACAAACTTCATCCAACTCGACGAGCTGTTCATCCAACTCGCCGAGTTCATGCCCATCTTCATCCGACTCGACGAGCTGTTCATCCCACTCGTCGAGTTCCTCCTCATCTTCAAGCTACTCGCCGAGTCCACTCGAAGGACTCGTCGAGTCCACTAAGATCCACTTACATGCAGAGGACTTCCGAGTCATGCATGAGCTCCAAACTATAGATCTACCCTCCCCAAGCCTATTTCCCATGTAAAGTTGCAAACTTTACGTGTAGAGAGTGAGATCTAGGCAAAATACACCCATAGCTAGGGTTTAGGACCATGAGACTCCAATTTCCACCCAATGGCTGATACTTTATGGGGTTACATACCAAAATAAACATGGATCTGAGGTAGCAACCTCAGATCTGGACCTCAAGCTCAAGATTGGTCTTTAACATGGCTTAAAAGCCCCAAAATTCATAACCAAGGAAAAATATGGAGGAGAGAAACGAATTCATACCTTCCAATGCTCTGAAATGCTTCCCAAACTTCAGATCCAAAGCCACTCCCTGATGCTTCAAGGATTCCCACTCCTTCTTCTTCCTTAAACCCACTCAAAAATGGCTAGAAGCTTGAATGAACACAATGGGGGCTTAAGGTGCGGCGTTCTGGGTGCAAGAGGCTGTAAAGGAGCCCTAGGAAGAAGATTAAGATGCTTAAATAGGCTCCAAGCCCCGGATTTAGGGTTTTCCTCGCACAGACCAGACTCGCCGAGTCCACTTGTCCGACTCGCCGAGTTGGTCACTTACTCCTCGACCCGGACCCCGCTCCGACTCGCCGAGTCCTTCCTTGGACTCGCCGAGTCCCTCCTAAATTTAGGGTTTCCTTTAATTTCTTGGCTTTCAAAATCTTGGGTGTTACACCACTAACGACTTTGAGAATGCAAATATCACAATTGCTATCTAGCTAAAATCTTCTTAGTGAAAGTGTTTCCTCACCATCATTTTCATGAATCGGAGAGAAACCTTATGACACTTGGATTTAATGATGTATGTGTTCTTATCCATGTGAATTGTCAAAACCATAGTCTCAAGACAAGGATAATGATAAATCCAAACTCATGTGGACTGAACTCAATCTTAACTTCTTGCCACCTGGCAGCTCAAGGGCCTGCCATTGCTTCCAAGTTGTTATGCAACCAATTGAGAACTCTAAGAACTTATATGCAAAGCCAACTTTAACTGGAATGGGTACAGAATATGTGAACACGATAGGTTATAAACCTCAAGTCGTGTGCTAGTGAAGAACTTCAGGTTCTATTCTTGATTAGTTCTTGAGACTTTCAAGACCTTTAAGACTCCTACTGTCCTCTTGACATATAAGACGCCCTTGTCAAACATCCAAGAGATAGTGTGGATTCTAATCAAGACAAACACTTCACACAATTGGCCTTAGTTGGTCTTTGTTTTATCCAAAACATCACAACTTACCAATTTCAAATGTACAAAAGTTTTAAACCTTCTTTAAGACATGTCACTCAAGTTACAATCTTAGAGTATAACTCTAAGAATTGTATTGGAATGAAGTATGACTCATCTTCTTGATTTAACAATTTCAATAATTCAAGTTCCCTCTTCTTAGTCATAAGAATAAGATTTCCTTAGAGAATTAATTTTGATATGGTTTCTTAATCATTAAGATGATCACAAAATTGATACTAAAGTACTCTCCCATCTTTTCAGATTTGAGAAACTTTTATCCTTCTGCCTAATTTGATTCTTCTTATTCGCTTTGCCTTACATTGGAACCTTTTCCAATGTCTCAGAGTTACACTTAAGCTTGTAAGTATAATCATATTTACTGAGCTTTTGTAAACTATGACGAATAGTTTTATCAATCTTTTGTGGTGGACTTGACCAGTGCACAAGAATGTGTACTTGATCCCTTAGTCCTTCACTTGACTCACACATCCATGTGAACGAGTAATTAGTCTTAATTTTTCCAATATTTGAAAGTTCTCATTCATCATACTATACAACTTGCATGATCCCAAGTTCCAGTCCAATTGAAACTTGAGTGATGAGAATCTTTCCTTATTTGGTAAATTTAGACATTACCACAAATGAAAGAATCAATTTCATACTTCCACTCTTGCTATCAATGGAATCTTATAAACAACAATTTTTCCTCAAATGCCATTGTAAGGATATTTTAAAATAAATAAAATCAAAAAATTTTCTTTTATTTTAAAACTTTGCGGAAACTCTTATCCTTACAATCCATATGAAAACTTGTTGTTATCTGTTCCTAAGCAATATCTCATAACTCCTAAGAAGTAGCTCAAGAATCCGATCTTCAAACTACGCGATAGAAATCCATCTATGCGATCAGATTCAGCATATTCTTTCTTTAAGTTTCTTCACTTTTTCTTTGACTCTTAAAACATCACCATGTGACCCAGTCACATCATGTATCAGGAATCTCAGAATCAAAACTTAGCAGAGTTAGATAGTGGACTTTACCTGAAGTAGAGTCAAACTTATTGACTTTAACTTCCTTAGGTAAATTTGGCAGCTTTGCAACCAATACCCCTTCCTTTGGCAATATAAACATATGGACCCTTTGATAATGGTACACGAGACTATCACAGACTTAGCTTTTCTCTTTACCATTTGGTCAACCGAGTTGACTATGGCCGATCCCTATCCACTGGGAAGAGAGAGCTTTACTAGATATCCAATGTCATCATTGTCAATGTCCATAAAGTTTTAGGAAGTTGATCTTAGCAAATAGATAAGATCATTAAGGGTCTTGTCATAGTTTGTTTCATAGGTGTCCCAAAGGAACTCACTATGTGACTTAGAAAGTGATTGAACCACCAACTTTCTCAAGACTTTGACACCCAACTCTCCCGGCTTGTCAATATGTGACTACATCTCCAAGATGTGACCACACCTAGACCTTGCCTTGCCAATAGGGCTTGAGTGACCTTAAACTTTTCAAGAACTTGTGGGTTAGGGAGAATAATTGGAGGAGGTGAGAGACGTATGATATCCATGGGACATCATCTTCATTAGGAAACCTTGTTTCAAGAGATTTGGGAAGATCATAGGTGTTTAAACCAGACATCTTTTGGGAGATATTCAAGATAGTTGATTTTAAGTCCTTAATATGACACCCAATATGAAATATTAAGGCTAGGACCCAACAAACTATTTTATAACTTAGAAGAGGTATGCCGTAATCCAAGCTATAAAATATTTGAAGGTAGGTGAATGACGATTCACCAATTTCCACCAAGATAAACGAAATGTATTATTAGGTTTTAATTGGTTTTGAAACTCCTAGATCTTTGAGATTCATTGAACCTTTCAAAGGCATGTTTCAATCTCGAGTGTGCCCTTCAGGTTTTGTGACTGGGATGCCGAGGATCACAAAACAAGGTGTGAAGTAACCATGCAAATTACTTGGTACCCTTAAGTGTTTACCCCTCAATCGATGTGCCGGTTAACCACACACGCTCCACCGATACTATGATAAACATTAAGTTACCCTTTGCCTACCTTGTTAAATACAAGTTAGTGTGCCGGTTAACCACACACGCTCCACTAACCGACTTAAACAAAGTGCAAAGTGTAATTTCATGGATTAGCACCTTATTCACATTTTCCTAAGTAACTAAGATTGGGTATTTATAAGAGTTTAGTTACTTAGTATTTATCATTAATACTTTTAATGAAGGGATAATTATAGTCCTGTCAACCCCGTTCGGCTAACGACCCTCCACCAGTCAAGCAAGCGGTGGGTGAGAGTGGACACCCATTAAGTTGCCATTTTATAGGCAACAACCTTATACCCACCTTATAGACCGGCTTCGTGAATGAGGCCTACTAGCGGTAAGACTGACTTTACTCTTATACATATATATATTATTAACTTATAATATTATAAAGTATAAGGGTTGAATTTTAATTCTTTAAATTTCTAAGGGCTAACTTGGAATTAAAGTATTCATACTTGAAACCTTTTTCAAATTCCAAAACTTGAGGGCAAGTTTTGAAACTATTCAAAACTAATTAATTCCATAACTTATGTGTTTAAAGTAGTTTTAATCCAAAAACTCTTCAAGTTCCATAACTTGAGGACAAGTTATGGAAGACTTTAAACTAATAAAAGAACTAACCTTTTCTTTATTTTATAACTTATGGATTTAATTATGGTTACATATTTTTCTTTTAATGAAGTGACTCTTGAACTTCCATAACTTGAGGACAAGTTATGGAGTCATAAAAAATTATTCAATGACACAAGACTCTTCATTTTGTAACCATTGCCAACTCTTATGAATTTTATGAGTCTTTAATGTGACTCTTCATGTATCTTGAGGAGAAGTTACACAAACACATTTTATACTCAACTCTTAGATTAAAATGGATTGAAAACAACTATTTCAATTAACTTTTCTATTAATCTAAGCAACTCATAAGAACAAGATAATTCAAATCAAACTTTTTCATGTAATTAGTCTAAACCTTAAACTAATACAAAACATGAATCTATTGACGATTATCTTTGAAAATGGATTAGCATGAACATTACCACATCAAAAACAAGTTTATAAGTTCAAAAGCAACTTAGGGTAATGTTCCTAGTCCATTTCTAGCCAAAAAAACTCGAAAATATGCTGTCTGGGGGTCCAACTCGTCGAGTGCATGAACCAACTCGGCGAGTTGGATCGAATTCATCACATTTTAGGCATGGACTCGCCGAGTCCTCTGATGGACTCACCGAGTCTGATGATCAGACAGCACCAAATTCGATTTTTTAAGCAGTTTTGCAAGTATAACAAGAAAACAAGCCTAGGCTCTGATACCACTGTTGGGTTTTGAGCATTTTAACACTCCTAAGTGTACATGCAACCCTAAATACCTTGGATCTATGTTTTTCTCTATTATACATACAAATAAGAACTTCCAAGGTATTATCCTAATCTAGCATACAAAACAATGACTATAGCAAGATAGAATACATACCTCTTTGGTGTAGAATGTCTTCATGAAGCTTGAGTGCCTAGTGCCCCAAGTGTGACACCTCAAATGGAATCACAATCACCAAACACTTGGAATAACTTGAGAGAATTCTTACAACTTATGAAATCGGCTAGCCCTCTCTAGAATAATACTAGTCACCGATTTTGGTCAAGAATAAAATGCTTATATAGTTAGGGTTACACCATGTAAACCCTAATTGACATGGCCTTTCATTTCCATGATCCATGGGTACAAATACACCATGGAGCATCCATGGACCATCCTATGGGTTTTAGCCCAACTTGATTATCCATGGAGCATTAGCTCACTATACAAGTATGGATGATTTACACAATCAACCCATATATTTAATTAGTCTTCTTTTGATCACTTAATTAATCCTAGATTAATTCTTGATAAATACTAATTAAATAATCTTATTATTCTTATTATTAATATACTAGAACTTATAATATATTAATAACCATAAGTGTCTTATTTCTCTCATTATAGTCTATCCAAGTGCATGATGGTATGCAACCCAAATGGACCATGTCGGGTCGGGTCAAGTCTTACCAATTATAGTTATGGACTTAGACATTAATCCAACAAGATCAATGTATACGTGTGCAAGATTGCCGAAGATAGCCGAGGTGAGTCTTCTCACTATACTGTACCTAGAAGGGTACCTATGTGTGACCGGAAGGTCTTATATGCTATGAGATGTATGTACTATATGCTGATATGCGATATGTATATGTTATGTATGCTATGCATGATGAGCACTGGAAGGTCAAGATGATATGGACCGGAAGGTCAAGAGGACATGGACCGGAAGGCCAGGAGGTTACGGACCGGAAGGTTGATACAGGTAGGACCAGAAGGTCTACCGGGATTCGGGACGGAAGTCCCCTGAGACACTTGGACCGGAAGGTCCCCTGGAAAGGTGTATGTGTTGTATGTGGTATTTTAGGGAACTCACTAAGCATTTATGCTTACAGCTGTTGTGTTGGGTGTTTCAGTTACTAGCGAGGACCGCAGGAAGGTGTCGGCATGATCCGTACACACTGAGAAGATTTACGTATTTGAGATCTTTTGAGATTTTGGCATTTGTTTGTTATAATGACATTGAATACAATTTGATTAATATTGTTTTGATGATTGAAAATGTGATTTAAAAATGAAAAATTGTTTTGAAAATTCACGTTGTTACATAGGAAGCTTCATGCAAGTTTGTTCCCTGTTGACATTAGGCGAATGTTATTGGGTGTTAAACTTCTTGGGGAGCTGTTAGTAGAGATGTGAGTTTTATTAGCGAGTTAGTCATGAAGAAAGCTACCAACACTGTTGATTTGATGCGCCTTCTTCCATAGTTATGTAACCCCCATAGTGAGCTCCTTTTTCTTCGATCTTTTATGGTTATTGCCAAACTTTTCGTTAACCTAAGGATGTGCCAACCCGTTCACATGGAGGAGGCGAATTTGCTCGTTGAAAAGGGTTACATGGGAAGATTGAGGACATTGTGGTTTGTAGGGGTCCTTTCTTTTGGGACATTTAATGGCGACTTGCTTCATTACCAATTAGGTTGGGTGGTTTGGGGATGTAATGAACGGTAAAGGCTTCCTCCTATGCTTTTGTTGCCTCACGAGCTCAATCGTGGGTGTTAGAAGACCACATTTTATGAGATAGTGGCATGTGGTAAAGATTCTAATTATGTTTGTGCTTTGGCTTGTCTTCGTGATGCGATTCCGGGCTTTGACTTCAACGATTTCACTAGTAAGGAGACAACCCCTCCAAAAGCCCAACATTCATTGGTGAGTGCCAATTTTATTAAAAATTGTCCAAGACATGGAAGTTCGCTTCGACATGACTATTTGGCAGAAAGCAGTTTTTGAGTGTAAGGGCACTACATAATCATGATTTTCTTATGACTATTCCTATTGACGGTATTGGCCATAATATGTCGCTAGTGGAGTATTGTGTTACCCTCAAGTATCGCCTTCTGATCCCTCTATTTCTAGTTGATGAGACATGCTCTGTTTTTCCACAAGGCATGTTTAGACTCCTTTGGGGAGCATGAAATTCATTGTAGGGAGCTCCCAAGTTAGATATATTTAGTCTCGCTGAGGTTTTTACCAAGAAAGAGGCACCTATGAATTTTCTAACTGACCCGTTGGAAAGAAGACTAATACTTAGACCAACTGACATTTTAGTTTTTTGATGGACTAGTGGGAAGAACACATATGTGGATCTAACGAGGGTTTCCCATCTTGTGGGCCTGGGATGTGAAGATTTTACTATGGGTCAGACTACTTTAAAAGTTGCTTCATGCAAAGTGGCAAAACATGAGAAAGCATGCATTAAAAATCAATAAATATTTATACTTTTTTCGTTTGATCCTTTTGCTTTCCTTGTGCCAAATATTGTGTAGCTCCTTAATAGAGTACAACATGTCTTACATAGTAATGTTATGAATGCAAAATCTATGGATGTTGCTTTTAAAAGAATTATTTTTGTCATAAAAAATAGTTAGCAGCGCAACTTATTACTTGTTTATCTGTTATATCTATGTAAAGCTTTTATGATTTAAGGTTTTTAAGTAATCTTATAGTTCTTGTATTTATTAGTTAGATTATTCTATTTTTGTAAAAACAATATATCTAGCATAATAAATAAAAATCATATTGCCAAATGACACATTTTTATTGTAACATCCGGAATTTCAGGTATGTTATCGTATGATTGAATTTTTGAGGTTTATGGAGTGACTCGACGAGTTGGGAGTCCAAATCGTCGAGTAGGGTCGAGTTGCCTTGTGGGATTTAATGAATGGACTCGACGAGTTGGGAGGCAGACTCGCTGAGTTGGTTATGGGTAGAGAAACTCTAATTTCCCGGGGTTGGGGCATATATAAGGGAACTTATGCCCCCATTTCCGCCTCATCAGTTACCCTACACCCTTGAGGTTATCAAGCAAGGAGCTGGAGGTGAAGCTGTTGGATCCAACAATTTCCTATCCAGAGCTCCCGAGGAAGGTATGAAGTCTTCATCTTTCTTCTTATTTTGGATAGATCTCATATCTATGAAGTTTTAGGGCTTGTTGCAAACTTTTGTTTGGGTTTTTGAGTAGCATGAGTTATCAAAAGAGTCTAGACCTCATATCTAGACCTTGTGAGGTCCTTAGAGTCTAGGTGTCCCAACTTTATTCATCAATATGAGGGTTTTTGGGCTTAATCATTCATGAAGGGCTTGTATTAGCATTTTAGAGCAATAACATCATGCATGAACGTAAAGATCGAAGATTACGTGCTTATTGAGTCTTAAGATGATAGATCTAGTGTTTGGAGTGATAGATCTGTTTGAAATCGTCTGAATGAGGAATCAAATCGAAGGGACTCGCCGAGTCCATGACCTGACTCGATGAGTCGGTGAGGGTTTGTCTCGATGGGTTTGATTATGCGATAACTCAGCGAGTTGGGGGTCAACTTGACGAGTTGAGCTGGACCTTCTTGAGACTTTTGAGGAAACGAGTGGACTCGACGAGCCGCAAGAGTGCACTCGACGAGTCGGGTCAAACATGGACTGTTGACTCGAATTTGACTTCTGTTGACTTTAGGGTTTGGTCACACATGAGTAATGGAGACCATGGAGGGGTAAAATGGTCTTTTATCCAATTCAAGAGTTAATGAGAGAAGAATAACTTTTGGTTGCTTAGAGTCGAGAATCGAGTATTTATTAAGATAACTACCCTATATGTAGGCGGTGGCTAGTTCGAGATTCGAGTACGAGGATGTGTGTTTGCTGTCGAGGTGAGTCTTCTCACTATACTTTACCTAGAGTGGTAGTTATGTGTGACCAGAGGGTCTTATGTGCTTACTTGAGTTGTGTATTTTTTATGTGATATGTATATTTGTGCTATATTATGTGATGTTGAGACCGGACTAGAGGGTCCAACGAGCTATGAGACCGGAGGGTTCTCACTTAGACCGGAACAGAGGGTCCAACGAGCCATGGGACTGGAAGGTCCCAACCAGACCGGACCGGAGGGTCCAACGAGCCATGAGACTGGAGGGTCCCACTAAGACACACAGACCGGAGGGTCTTACAGTGTTATAGCCTCGAGGGGCTAATGTGATATATGTGGTACTTTGGGGAGCTCATTAAGCTTCGTGCTTACCGTGTTATGTGTTATGTGTTTCAGGTTTTCTCAGGATCGCAGGAAGGCACCAACTTGATTGTACACACACCAGTGAAAGAGTTATGTTTTGAAGATCCTGGATTTTAATCAAAAAATTATGGAGTTGTGATTTGTAATTTAAATAAATGAGATTTATGTGAAATATGTTATGAGAAATATGCGATAATTCTACCTTGAAAGGGCTTCGTTTCGGCCTATGGAATCTCAGTTCTGTAAAATCCGGTCTTTGAGAGCATAAAGAGGGCCTTATAATTCATAAAGAGGGTCTTAGAATTCAAACTAGATATCGGATGAAAGTGGTATGACAACCTCAAACCCCGGTCCCATGGGGAGAGTTTTCTATTTGAGTTTCGGAAAAGAAAGGAGAAAGGACTTTTGAAGCTTGCTGACTAGGGTTGGGCCCGCACGACTCATCCTAAGTGAGGTCTTAGCCAACGAAAGTCACTATCAAAGAGCTCGCCCTACTGAAGTACCAAAGGTGTGCTCAGCCCGATGACTAAGAAATGGGTTTGCGCTTGAATTTCAGTGATGAGGTTTTTCGAGGGAAGTAGGGCTCTTATTGACTAAAAGTGGGTTCTCCACGTGGCATTTACCTGTCTTACAACACTAGGATCAAGAAAGACGGATTTCACCATGGTTCCACTGGCTTTGAAAAAAAGGATTCAATCGGGGCTTTGAGAAAAGAGCTTGCTTGATTTCCCATCCTAACGCCAACTAACAAGTGCTGATCAATAGAGGGATAGGTGCATCTAAAAGAGAAGTTCACATCCCGATCGCTTTCATCCATGTAAAGAGTCTCGAATCACTACATGGTTCTCTCAAGCGCCCTAGTATACTCTACTTGTTCACCTATGTCGGTTTGGGGTACGGTAATAAAAAAAAGATAAGAAAGGTTTGGTTACGGGAACCAACGGTGACGAAGGTTACCTACTTTCGGTGGACGTGGAGCCAACGAGTTCAGTCGAACAGCGTAACGAGTCTAAGGTTACAGAAGCATTCGCCTACTTTGATAGGCATAGCATTGCAAGCAAATAGAGTAGAGAGCTTACCCTTTCTTTCTATTAGAGTCGTGAGCTTGTTGTAGTCGGTCCTAAAGAACCTTTTTGGTACCGACACTTATTATAGTGGAAATGCCATAAAGCACGAACCAAGATCTGTGAGACGAAAACCAAAATAAGAATGAGGAAGAAAAAGATATTGTGATGTAAGTCTAAATAGAACACTATAAAATTTGGAAGGAAATCGATAACAACATTTCTAGAGCTTTTGCTCTATGATAATAATGAAAAGACCCAGAAATAACGAATAATGAAACAATTCATATAGTTCAAGAAAGAGTCGTCTCATTTCAAAATTTATGTTTTGTTATTCCCATCATCTCTTACTGTGGTGCTGTCCAAATAGCAGCAGCAATCACAGCCAATGCTAGGATCTATATGTATCCTTATATCTCAAGGGATGACTGCTACTACGCTGACACAGACTCAATAGTGCTAAGTCAGCCACTCCCTTCAGAATTGATTTCTTCTTCGATCTTAGGTATGTTTAAACTGGAAGCCGAAATCGCGAAAGGTTCCAGGTCGGAAAATGAAGTAAACAACTCAGGTGGACAAGAGGCGAACCACTCAGCTGATGAGTCAGCTATACTTTTTTCAAAAATGAGGAGACGATCATAACCTCTGAGCTCAAAGATGGAAAGCAGATTCCTTTTTTCAGGTTTTGCATAGCTTCCCAAGCGCCCGGTCAAGTAATTCGCTATCGGAAATTCTTCCGCCGCCTATCTCATGCTTCTTTTTTCTCCGAATCAGTTCCTAGTGTCAGTCAATCAAGATTCGCCATCAGGGGGGGGGGGGGGGGGGAGGACCCATTTTAGGTTAGGCCGGTCTTGTCATTCACACAATTCCCCCTTCCATCGATTGATCACGCGAGTACGCATCCAGTCAGCACATAGCGAATGAAAAAAGCGTTCATCCTGGATTCTCTTCCTAAAAAAAATCTCTATCAATTGATCCCTATTCATTCGGTCAAAGTCTCCACGACCTTTTCACGCCCCTCTACCATGTTGATAGGAATCGGCAAAGACCTTCTTGTACACGTCCTCGAGGGCTGCATTCATGGCAATCATCACTAGTTTCTCCCGAGGGCATGGTATGGCTTTGTTCTTGGTCTTGTTTAATAGATGTCGAGTGCCGCTTTTCCCCGTCCGAGAATCTCCATCTGCTCTAAGTGGGCGAGCTATAATCCTTATGTCAGGTTGGTTGTTCAAATGCTGACCAAGCTCCTTTTTCTAACGATTGAAAAAAGAAAGAGGCCGGTGTTCTTCCCAACTGCTCCAATAAACGTGCCTACACCCCATCCCGTTTGGAGAATGATATGATTGACCGAGAGTACTTATGAAACCCGACACTGAACTAAGGGTTTGATCTGCGGCCTACTGAACTGTTCGCATCGCTCTCTTCGGTTCAAGCGAAGGCTATAATTATTTTAAATGAAAATTTTAATTGAAAATTTACGGTGTTACATTTACTGAATTTGACACATCATTTTATAAAATTCTTAAAATTATTTTTTTCACACTATTAATTATGGAAATGGCATTTCCAACTATAATTCAGTTAGTTCGATCTTTAATTTGCTAAATGCCAACACTATTTAAGGAGTATATGCTCTCTAATTACAATGCCATTTTTTAGGAATTTTAAAATTATTTTTTTCCCGTTTGTCAAAGTTAATTTCTAATGTTTCCTATTTTCATTTAATTGGCACAACACCAAAAAGAGAATGGGAATGACAATGCCAACTATAATTATGTTAATTCCTTACTAAATGCCAACCTATTTAACGAGTATATGATTTTTACAATATTAAACTAAAATCAAACTATGATCAGATGAATACCTTTCAAAATAATAGTTATTTCATTTATATGATAAAATACGATATTATAATATTATACTTGTATGTTACAATATTAATGTTATTTATATTATATGACATTTAATTAGTATATATTTTTAATATACTACATGTAATACAATTAAAAAAATATGAATTAGTATTTTAGGCTTTAGTTACGCAAATTCAAAATTTTCACATATTAACATTATTTTTAGTTATCTACATATATTACTTTGTAATATCCCCATTTTTAAAACAAATTAACCCTTTTTCATTAGTTATATTAAAATATTTAATATTGTTTACACGACCCTAACACAAACGAAAACAAAGGAAATTTCCATAATAAAAAATTCAATGTTATATTCATCATAAGAATTTGAAATTGTTTATTTACAAATTGAATTAATTTTATTGAAATTCATTTTTTTAAAATTTAAATTTTCTTATGAAAAATATTGTTTTACGCTGTATCAATTTTCCATGTCACATTATCAATATATTTTTTTTATTTATTATTGTTACTTTTATATGGGAAAATGACTCTTGAGGGTAATTAACTTTTGCGTTTATATTCATTTTGTCATTTTTTTGTATTCAATATACCATTGAACTTGTAGTTTGTGTTCACCATAACCCTTTTGACCGGTTTTTGACCTGTGATAACTGGTCAAAGGGTTATGGTGAACATAAACAACAAGTTCGATGGTATATTGAGTACAAAAAAAGGAAATGGACCAAATGAGAACAAACTCAACAGTTGGTTACCCTCCTGAGTCATTTTCCCCGAAAAGTTAAATGAAATTAAAGTTGCAAAATTATCAAAGACTGCAACCTTCTGTGGCTATAACGTATATGAAGAGCGTTTAAGAGGGGTAGCTTCGTTAAAACATGGTCTATGCTATGCTTACTGTGGTTAACTGTCAACACCTCTCTTCAAAAGGATATGATTGTGTATGAGATGTATATTTATCAGCATAAATGTTTACCTCAAGGTATATTATGGTGATGTGTCTGCAAAGCAGCATGATATTGTACATATTGATGTTGTATCTCATCCCATGAA
Source organism: Lactuca sativa (assembly GCF_002870075.4). Taxonomy (NCBI): domain Eukaryota; kingdom Viridiplantae; phylum Streptophyta; class Magnoliopsida; order Asterales; family Asteraceae; genus Lactuca; species Lactuca sativa. Next base: position 127,695,515 of record NC_056629.2, read on the forward strand.
TTCGATCTTAAAGCTAATTAACTAAAAAATCACAGCACTTGTGATTCCACTCGTTTGTAGACTTGTCTAGAATCCATGATACGATAAATCATTTGATTGAAAATGTAAATGTAGTCATGAAATGCGCATGCTTAGTCAAGATTCCCCTAATAAATATTCAAATGGATTACAAAGTTGTACATGTATGAATAATGTTTTTTCGTGGGTTATGTTTTGAAAAGAAGCAAAAATGAATCTCATAAAATCATTAATATCAGTAGGAGATGACGTGGGATTTGCTATAAATGAGTAAAAAGTTATGGTAAACACAAACAACAAGTTCGATGGTATATTAAGTATATAGAAAAAGGAAAAGGACCAAATGAGAACAAACTCAATAGTTGGTTACCCTTCTGAGACATTTTCCCTTTTTATATAGCAAACATACATTTAAGATAAATAATTCTACATATATTCTTGGGGGCAAGGAAAATGTTAACCTAAATAGACCATATGGATATAGCACACAAATTTCCAATCTACTTTCAATTTAATATCAAAAGTTTATTATGTAATGATGTTAAAGAGAAGGAAACTTAAAAAATTATATTTGAATAATAGAAAATTTAATATTATATCCATTTGGCAAAATAATATTATTTTATATAGTTTCATTCGTAATTTTATGTCATAGATTCTTGTTCAATTCATTGCTTAATTTATTATGTGTAACTTTTTACCAAATAACCAATAAATACATATTTCATTACTTAATGTTCATCATGACTACATTGATTTCAATCAGGTTTCGTAAGACAGATATATCATTAATTATGATAAATGTTTTATAAAAAATATTATCATAATTAAAAATATTTTATAAAAAATATTATCATAATTAAATATGAAATATAATTAAAACATATTAGAAAATCATTTCCAATTTTTATTTGATATATTTGTTATATATCATTTCTAATAATATCACTATGGTTTTTTTCTTAATATATACGTAAGTTACAATACATTTTAGGATTTTATGATTCATAACAATTATTTATAATATATTAACAAATTTTATTAATATAAATTCAATTAGCTACGTATTATTAAATTTATTTGTATTTATTTTAAAATTTATTTCAAAAACTATTTATGTTTGACATCTTTATATTCCATACAATTTATATTATATAGGTACTTATTTTTTAATAAACTCGAGGGTTTGTATAATCCTATTATAGAAACGAAATCAGCTTTGTTTCACGCTTTCGCCTCCTCTACCGAGCAACCCTTCTTCCTCATCCATGGCTGCCTCAACATCAACCACCTCATCATCCTCCGATCTATCTTCTTCCTCGGATCGGGACCGTCGTTCCCGCCGCCGTAAAGATAAAAACCTCGATAAACACAAAAAGAACTCTCTTAAGATTAGCAAGAAAAGCCGTCCGCATACGAAACGTCGTCGTAGGCGTAGTCCCTCGTCTTCGTCATCCGAGGACTACAGGTATTTTCAGCTGCTATTCTTATTATCGGTATCCTAAATTGAATCTGATTTATTTATCCTTTTGTACTGTTTTCTATTAGAGTTCATGGTTAATTTCACATATATGTAAAAAGGACTACATCCATGATTGCTTGGATATCGAACATTTTTCCATCGTTAATCAGGGTGTATGGAGCATTACATGGATTCAGATGTGAAAATCAACTTTTTTCATGCGATTCGACTCCCGAATGAATCGATTTTATTAAAACTTTTGTAACTGTTGAAGGTTGCAGCTGCTGCAAAGCCATTAACCTATTCTATGTGCTTCGAATTTGATAAATAGAATACATACATTAATGATTTCTATATCAGTATATCTACATAGAATACAGACATTAATGATTCATGGCTTAAGGCTTAATGATTAAAGATGGATTTTGCTTGTTACAGTTCATCTAGCAGTGAAGATGGACCATCCAATCGCTCAAGCAAACATAAAGATGAACATAGACACAAAAAGGTTGGCATCTATCAAACAAGCAAGATATGGTCAACCATTGTGTCACTATGTTTGACTTTTTTTCTTCTATCTTTTTTAATTTTCTGTTTCAGCCAAAAGATAAAGACAAAGGGAAGGCTAGGCATCACCACAAACGCGAGAAACATAAAGTGAAGGAGGTAGGACACTGTGTAAATATTAGTTTGATACTTAATTATTGTTTATTTAGAACAAATTAGAATGGTGCTTATGATATTTTCTGCCTTTTTTTTTTGTTCATGAATTGGCTCTTTGAAATTGGAGCTGGGGTCTGTGACATGATGAATGGGTGCTTATTTGGCATGTCTGAATGTTGGATTTTGTCCTGGCAATGGGAGCTTTTATAGAACCAGCAGGATGGTAGTAGCAGCCCTGTTCAACTCTCTAAGGTTAGTTTTCTTTCAAAGGAGATTAAATGCAAGAAATAGCAATGTACTTTTATTTATTTTTTCATTATATCATTTTGTTTTCATTTATTTCTTTGACATCATTGTACATTTAGAGTTTTTGTTACTAAAGCATTGTATTGTGAAAAATATACCAAATTATAGCGTTGTACTTTGACTACTTTCAATCTTTTTCTTATTACGACACTTTACAGTGATTTTTTTAGCCAATTATTTTTGTTGATTTAGTTACTTATTTTTTTATTTTATTATTTTTTTTTCTGTAACAATTAAACCCTGTTAGTTTTTTTGACCACTTTCTGGACTATATGGTTTTTGATATCATGTCAAAATATAAAAAAGCACAATTTACTTTTATTATTCTATCAGTTTAGCTTTTGTGCTATTTTTTTAAACGATTTATCCACTAAACTGTTGCTCTTTTGCTGTGGAAATGGTTCTTCAAGATTTCTAACACAAAACTTTAAAAAACATGATTATTTATTTATTTTTTAATTTTTTAATTTCTTCGCAAGTAAACTTCGATTTTCACAGGTGAAACCTGTGAAAATCTTGGAAGGTGGATAAATGGATTAGCATGATTTCTCTTTTTCTCTCTTATTTATCGTTTTAGGTTTTTAACTACTTAACTATCTTATGTAGTGATTAAAATATTATTCTTCTTTTGACCATTTAGAAAAACAATTTTTTCTTTGTTTTTTTACCTGGTTTTGATATCATGATAAAATACAAACAACTGCATCATACTTATATCATTTTACCAATTTAGCCATTGAACTAATGTATTTATTGATTTTAGCCACTCAACTATTACTTTTTATCTATTAAGCCATTTAACTATTTTTTTTCTAAGGATTAAAATCACTACACATTTTTATCATGCAAAAGAACCCATTTTCTATAGTTACCCTTACCCCGATTTCGTTAGCATGGCAAAATACAAAAAAAAAAAAACACAAATGCTCTTTCATCATTTTATCGATTTAGCCACAAAACTTTTACTTTTTATCAATTTTGCCATTGAACTATTGTCTTTTTTATAATTGTTATTATCGTATAATGGTTTAATCCATATAAACAACAATCAGTTTTGAACTAAATTGATTAAATGGTGAAAGCACAAGTGCTTTTCTGTATTTTCCTAAAGTTGAAAAAAATAAAAAATAAAATAAACAAATATGTGCACAACAACTGGTTTAATTTATACCAATCTGACTCATCCTCCACCTGCAGTTTCTGGGTCGTGACAAAGATGATGGTGTACGCCGTAGTGCAGTTTCTGGCAAAAAGGTGAGTTGTTGCTATTTTTTTTATTCCTAAGAGTAAATTACAATTTTGGTCCCTATGCTTCACTCTAAATCTCAACTTCAGTTCAAATTTTGAAATTGTCCCAATATTGTTTTCAAGTTTGCATTTTGTTACAGATCTGGTCCCTGTACCTTACCAAACATCCAAGTTTAGTCCAAAATTTTGAAGCCATCAGAGACCATATCTGCAAAAAAAGGGTTAATCTCAACAAAGACCTTATATTTTGTGTTTTTTCCAGATTAAACCTCAAATTTTTTTTGCCTGAAAAAGACCTTGTGTTTTTTCATTTTTTCTGATCTGGCCCTTTTAGACATTTTTTTTACAAAAAATGGTAAAATATGAGGGGTTTTTCAAGAAAAACTAAAAAGGTTGAGGGTTTATTTGGAAGCATTTAGAAGGTTGGGGTTTTTTTGAAAAAAAATACAAAGTTGAGGGTTTTTTTCGGAAAAATGAAAAAATACAAGGTTTTTTTTCAGACAAAAATTAAATTTGAGGTTTAATCCGGAAAAAACACAAAATATAAGGTTTTTTTTTAGATTAACCCCAAAAAAAAACCTAATTTATGGATATGATGTTGGGAAAATTTCAAAATTTGGACTGAGTATGCGATTTTAGGTAAAGGACAAGGACCAAATTTATAATTTACTCTAATCTTATAGTGATCGTCAGTTGAGCTATTATATTTTTAGGCAACTTTACAAAGTACATTGCTTTTTTTTTTTTGTTGTGATTGGATTGGTAGATTTTGTTAAAACTGGACAAGACAAAAGAGGATAAGAAGGCAGAAAATAATCGGAACCAGCTGTTGAAATTCTTGAACGCCAGTTATGACTGATGATGTGGTGACTAGTGAATGTGGATGTGGTCTACTCCTTTATCTATGAAACATTTTGTTCCTTCATTTGGCTTAATTGTGGGTATTTATCACAAGTTTTTGGTAGTTTGATTTGGTGATATGAGTGATCATTTGATATGGTTTGATTAACATATTAATGATCTTGTACTGTTTTTTGTGTGTATTGGATTGTATGCATCCGACTGGAACTACAACTAGAACTACTAGTACAAGTAATTTATATTTATATACTATATTAATAGACATGGTCATTAGGTATAGTATATTTGCATCTTTTAAGAATTTACCACAATATTTTGTGTACTTTGATAATTTTGGTCCTTTTGTGTATACTTTGATGATTTTGGTCCCTCACCTGTTGTAATTAAAAGTTGGTCACATTTCTTTTAGTATTTGCCACTTTAAGTCCCTTTGACTATTTTTGCCTTTCTTTTGTCCTTTTTTCGGCTTACTACTTATTTTTCATTATAGTTTGGCCACATGTGTTTTAATATTTCTTACTTTCAGCCCATTTGATCATTTTAACAATCCTTTTGTCCCTTTCTATCTACCGATTTGTGTTTCTGTTTTGGGTTTCGTTTTGTCATTTTTTTTTCATCGTATGTGAATAAAACAAGACGTATTTCAGTAATAACAGGTTCAATAAATTACAAGAACAGCCACACCCACTAGTTGATATAATAGGACAAAAGTTGTAATGTTTTTTTATCAGTCAAATATGGCAATGCCTTGATGAAAGTATCCCTTCCAGTTTATTTACCTGTTTCCTTATAAGGTGTTAAGATCTGTATGGGTAAAATGACTAAATGGGTAATGGTTTGACAATTTTCTTTTTCTATATCGAACTGAAGAAAAACTAATCCACCATTTAATCGAACTGAAGAAAGACCAATCCACCATTTAATCGAATACAAAAGAAACATTTCATAATATATCATTTTTAACAAATTTTCATTTCCAATGTAATAGAAGTTTAGGAAAAAATAAAAGAAAAATTGTAAACGGTTCCGAAAAATTACTATTTTACAGGCGTGATTTGCAAAATATGAAAATTACTTTTGAAATTCGGTGAAGGGATGTAAAATGGGGAATATATTTAAGCAAAATATATATATATATATATATATATATATATATATATATATATATATATATATATATATATATATATATATATATATATATCGAATGAACAGAGCTTTCAATTGTCAAGTATGTCTACAGTTTAGAATTTCAAGAGCAGGGATCTAAACAATTTATGGGGAATATATGTAAGCAAAAAAATATCGAATGAGTGGAGCTTTCAATTGTCAAGTATGTCTTCTGTTTAGAATTTTAAGAGTATGGATCTAAGCCACTTAGCAAGCTTTTAATTGTCAAGTATGTGTTGCTCTTTTAAGAGCATGAATCTGAGCTATTTAGCATAGCTTTTAATTATCAAGTATGTTTATTGTTTACTATTTAATTTTATTTTTTAAAAGTTAATCAATTGATTTTTTTAGTTAATTAAAAGAAAAGAAATTGATTAAAATAACCAAATGTTTATACCAACTTTAAGAAAATAACCATTTTTTTGTTATCTAAATGACCAATATCTCTGGAACAATAGTGAAGTTAATTGGCCTAACCCATTCAGTATTGAGTTTCAGACTGTATAACATATATCACTAACAAGTGTAACCTTAAAAATACATTCATCACCGGTTCATAAAACATATAACACCATAACATATCACATTATTGTTAACATATTTACACCAAATGGATATTGTCTCATGACACCATATGAGACTCACCAACATCACCAAAATCATTTTACACCAATGGTTATTGCATTATTACACCTTATAAGGCTCACCATTAATCATCAATAAAAATTAACATCAAATGTGTAAGGCCTTAAAAGCACCTTATAAGGCTCACCAATGACATCACCAAAATAAGATACACCCCCTTGACATACACCATCCAAGGTTAACACCAAACCATACACACGAGTAATTCATCATTCTAAGATTATACATACACAAATGCATACTAAGGCATTTCATTAGTACCAAAATAGTTTAAGAGTTACTCATCTTGTTAAGGTTTATATGGGCGAAACTTCAATATTCCAACTCCCTAGCTTGACCCTTCTTATCCAATCACTAAAACATATATACATGTATATACGTGTTAACATCTAACTTACTATCTTACAACACACAAGCAAGTTCCTTTTTCTATTAACCAATTCATGGTTCTCATCATTTATTTCAATTTTACCGAATGAGCAAGTCATTTATGTGGCTTAGTACATTAAGATAATGTCTCTTTATGTACAAATATAACCCACTAATGCACAAGGTACAACACCTTGATGCATAATGATGTCCACTTTATTCATATAACTTAATACTTCCACTTATGAGTTATTTTCCACTCTAAATCACCCTAAACGACTTAATCAGTTAGGTTGTGGACTTAATTCCATTATCCAAGAACTTACTAAGTTAGGTTTATCAGCAACCCTTTTAATCCACCAACAAAATCATATATACACATAGTAATGGGTTCATTAGAGCTATTACAACAATCAAAATTGTGAATTCGTTCTAAATTTTTGGTGTTGTACTTAGGGTTTAACCATATCTTCCAATTTCACAAGACACGACATAACTAAGATGAATAATTGAAGGTAACTTATCTTGATTAAATGAAATTAAGGGTTAAGCCTAGTAATCTCCTTCCTCTAAGCTTCCATTAGGTGTTGGTAGATGAAATCGCACATCATCTGTGTTTTTGAAAGCGAAGGATGGAAATGACCAACTTAAGGTCGTTTCTTAATTTTAATCTATTTTTGCGTACGCGTTGCATACCACTCTTCTAAGCATTGCGTTCAATGTTTATTCGCAACACTTTTCACTTTTGTTTCTAATAATCGCACTAATAGTTAGTACCAATCTACTTTCATACGCATAGTGCAAATAAGGTCGACGAGCTACGCTTAACCAAAGTACGTTGTTGCCACTATTTATTCTATGCAACTCAATCCTTGCCTCAAGTACCATAGCGTTCCTATGCTATACTTGCCACGTAATGCGCCAAGACTTGTACTCTTTCATTCCATCTTATTATTTCCATTCCATAATCAAATTGTAACATCAAAATAGGTTTTTACCAAAAGAACTTGCATTTAGAACATACTAATACACACACACGTGTGTGTGTATATATATATATATATATATATATATATATATATATATATATATATATATATATATATATATATATATATATATATATATATATATATATATATATATATATGAGTAAATTACACGAATGGTCCCTATGGTTATTGTAATTTGCGCGTTTGGTCTCTAACTTATTTTTTTAACTTGGAAGGTCCCTACTGTTTGTTTTTGTTACATGCTTGGTTCCTGTCTTAACTAAAAAGACTATTTTACCTTTGATTTTTTAATTTATTTTAATAAACACACCCCAACCCCACCCCCTCACCTTACCTTACCTTACCTACTCCACCAATTTTCCCTATTTAAATAATAGTATTTTTTAGGTAAGACAGGGACCAAACGCGTAATAAAAACAAACTGTAGGGACCTAGCGTGTAACAAAAGAAAATAGTAGGGACCTTCCGAGTTAAAAAAACAAGTTAGGGACCAAACGCGCAAATGACACCAAACCATAGGGACCATTTGTGTAATTTACTCAATCTATAATTATGAACATCAAAAGAAAACCCAAAGAAGACTAGGCTATTTTCGGAAATACCAAATGTAGGGTTAAGGATTAGATACCTTGATTGTTATTGTAGAAAATAACAAAGAAACCTTTTTTTTATCCTTTGGAAGGAAGCACCACAATTGTCGTGCCTCTAATGGAATCACACCCAACACAAGCGAGAGTATGAGAGGAGAGTGGAAAAGATTTTCTTCCAAAGATTCTAATGAGGAGGAGTGCCGAATTTGTGAAGGGCTATGACCCTTTATATAACTGAGGTAGTTTGGTGCTAAAGCTAGGGTTTAAGGAGGAAACCCTAAAGCCCTTTGCTTGGTAACCAAGCAGCTCATTTCCCTCATTCAAGGGCTTGGACGAAAACTCCTTCAGCTTGCCCAAGTGATTTTCGTTCACATCATCCAATGAGGTCCTTGGGCTTCTTTCCTCAACTTTCAATAAATAACCAAATAGTCCATGTACTTTTAATTAATCCAATTATCCCAAAATTAATTCTAATTAATTTCTGATTAATTATTTAATTAAACAATATGATTTCTAATTAATATATTATTTTCATAATATATTAATAAATCAATTATTAAATTTATTACTAAAATAATAAATCAACCTATATATATATATATATATATATATATATATATATATATATATATATATATATATATCTTTCTCTCTCTCTCTCTCTCTCTCCAAAATCATCATATCCAGTTGCTAGGTTTGAGGGCAACCCAAAAAAACTATGCTACTATCAATTCAAGTATATACCAATTATAGTTATAGGCTTAGACACATAATCCAATAGTCTCCCACTTGGATAAGTCTAATAACTATAGTTTTTAGTATAACTTCTAAACTGATCAGCAAATTGAAGCTTCCAAAAGCCGTTGTCGAACTCTGACCTAGTCAGTATATACCAATTCAAACATGAGACATGGAACAAAATCAATCTCATTGTCCAATACTTTGTTTCTCGATTTCAAATTTGTAATGAAATGAAACTTCTAATCGAACACATCAATTAAGTCCTAGCCGGGCCCGACACTATATGTCAACACCAAATCACCGGGGTGCCCAAAGATGTCGCTTTTCCTGTTAAGGCAAAAGGAACGAATAAACTTTGACTTATATTCTTGCACCATTTACTCATAAAATCATGCACAATAATACGTTTTATTACATCAAGTTACTGATGCATTTTTGTATCATCAACGTACAACTGATTTGTAAACCACAACTCATATATCTCCGTTTCAAGATTATAAGATATTATCATCTCAAAATTACTCGTGATAAATTCCATGAAGTAATTCTATGAGCATGGGTTAATCCAATACTTAAATCTATATTTCAAAGTACACATGAACATTGTAGCAATGTCATTGCTGTGTCTAAAACTCTTTAGACAATCTACAATCTAACTCATGAAAATCTTAATTCACTACTTACTTCCAAAAGTATGAATGACTGTGGAGTTTGAATAATCGAATTATTTGGGAAGTAAAACATGCAAAATGAAACATAATAATAAACAATTGACAAAGGTAGTAAACAAACTCATAAATAATTCTCTATTATTTAATCACCAAAAGTCAATTACATTTACTTTGTTACAAGTTCGAAACTAACTATCTAACTACTAAAACTAATATCATCTTTCAGACCAATGCTTGTGGTAGGGATGAGCAACAGAATTGACCCGGTTGGAACCGGGCAAAACTGGACCCGACCCGAGAACCGGAGTTGGTCGAAATTAAGAACTGAACCGGACCATCGGTTTTATCGGTCCTGGTTTTTGCCGGGTCTTCGATGTTGGAACCGGTCCTCGAGAAATAGCAATGCATATGTGCCTAATTATGAACATGATTAACGCAACTTTTGCTTCTTTTTGTTTGCAAAACAATTTAAATTTATGTTGTTGGATAACATGTTCGATGCGATAATAACTTCAAATAAAGGCACTGTTCAACTTATTGGTATAATCAGCTTTACTAAAGTTGACGAGAAGACGAAATAAGGTTAAAATGGTCTACGCGTGTCACTGTTGATGAACTATTTATATCTTCAACTAAGTTTCTTGAGAAACTATCTTCATAAACTTCTTTAGCTTTTTGGTTTCGAATAGGTAAGAAGCCTAAGTACATAACTAAAGTGAGATACTGCGTCTAATATTTATTTTTCAAATGCAAACTTTGGCTGGTGGTTATTTGGTGCAAACGGAAGGTTTCCATTGAAGTTTAAATGTGAAATAGAGAAGCCCTCAGTTCTCTCAGATATTTCATCGAATACCTGTAGTGCACTACGCATCTCCTTCCTTTTTAACCAATTTATTTGGATCTATCCAAATATGTTCTTGACATTGCTTATTGATGGTTGAGATTTGAGAAGACATGAGTTTTTTTAAATCTGGTCCGATTCAGTTCCCAGTTTTGGGCCGGTTCCAATGACTGGTTCCCAGTTCCAAAATCGATAATGATAGATTCTCCATCCCGGCCTAATCAATTTCATCGGTTTCCAGTTCCGGTATTGGTTCTAGCCGGTTCCCCGGTCCATATGCTCATCCCTAGCTCCTGGCATGTTGAATGTGTTTGACCCCAATTAGACCCTTTTGTGAGTGGATCTGCATGATTCTTTTCTAATGATACCCTCTTTACTACGAGGTGACCTTATTCTATTCTATGTCTGATGAAATGGTATTTTCTATCTATATGTCTTGATCTGCCATGATCTCTTGGTTCCTTTGTCAATGAAACCGCTTCTTCGTTATCATATAAAATTTCCATTGGCTCCTTGATGGCTGGAACAACTCCAAAGTCTCCAATGAATTTCTTCAATCAAATTGCCCCGTTTGATGCTTCACTCGCTGCTATGTACTTTGATTCACAGGCAGAATCAGCCACCATCTCTTATCTGGAACTTTTCTAGGTTACTGCTCCTCCATTTAAGGTAAACACCCAGCCAGATTGAGAACGAAAGTTGTCTCCGTCTGTTTGAAAGTTGGCTTCACTATACCCAGTTACTCTCAATATATCACTGCCACCAAGTAATGGGACCCATTCCTTAGTTCTTCGGATATACTTGAGAATATTCTTAACTGCTATCCAATGAGCTCTACGTGGATTTCCCTGATAACGACTGACCATGCTCAAAGAAAAGGCTGCATCAGGGAGAGTACATGTCATAGCATAAATGATAGATCCAACGACGGAAGCACAGGGAACTCTACTCATTTCTGCTATCTCTGCATCGATACTCGAGCTCTGAGTCTTACTCAATTTGGTATTACTGATGTGTGTAAAACCAACTCGTTTTATTCCTACTCTAAAAATATAAATTAAACACACAAAGGCAGTGAACTTGTCTTTTAATGGTATAGGTGAATAAGTAGGGTGTCGAACTCGAGGAACGGAAATTAACCTAATAACTAATTTTAAGCAACAAGTAATAAAAGTAAAAGGGGTTTCTCTAGTTTTACAAGACTAGAAACTTAGACACACTAACTAACACGCAATTAACTAATCAACTAAAACCAAGTAAAAACTCACCAAATTTAATAAAAGGTTTTTGCTTAGGTTCAACTCATTCACTCCTATAGTTACTTTTATGGCAAAGCAATAGATTAATTGTTATTGGTTACCAATTAAAGTGATTAGATTCGCATTCGCTATTATCAATACTTAGAGTATTAATTAATTTAAGCAGTGATCAAGTGTTTAAGCTAATTAATTTTGTTGGGGTGCAAAGTTCTTCATTCATGACTTTGTAAATGTTTGACTTTTGTAAAACCCACTTGCATGTGGTGCTTTAGCCTTTAGACCCATTTGTTAGAGAATGAGAGAGAGACATGTAAACACCTCTATAAATAGTGGGTTCATACCACTTGTAGAGGTGTGCTTGAGAGATGTAGAAGTGAGTGTGTAAGTGTGTGTTAATTATGTAGTCTAGATCTAGATCTTTTTTGTAACACCATATACATTCAATATATCTCTTAAACACCCAAATCACCATGTTCAATTGTGCAAGCTTTAATACCGCATGCCAAACCATGTTCTTTGTCACTACAATTGGTATCAAAGCGGGTCTTCAAGATCAAGGTGATTTTTGAAGAACGATTCTCGGTTTGGCAATTTTTGTCGCAACTTGAACAATTTTGGTGAGTCTCTCTCTATGATCTCTCTTAATTTCATTGAATTTGTGCGTTACGTTCTTGATTCATGATCGTATGACTCGTTGGATCAAATTTTTCTTGAAAAAACCCCATTGATGATCCAACAATTTTTTTTTTATCAATTCTCACTAAAAACGAAATCAAATTTGTGTCTACTGTTTATTGATCTAAATTCATTTGATCCTTATCGTGAGCCCAATTCAAAGATTTGTTACTGTTCATGTTTAATCATAGAGCCCAAGAACTTTCGTATATCAATTAATATTCAATTAAATCATTTGAGCCCAGATCCAATTCGTAAATCCAAATCACAAATCAATTACTGTTCATTGATAAATCATTTAGGCCCAATCGTCCATTTAAAAAAATCTAAAAGAAATACGATTCACTTGAAAATCTTGTTCGTCAATCGACTTATACACACGCATATCTCACTTGTACCTTCAACTCATCTGATTGTGTGATGGCTTGTGATTCTTCAACCTCGTTGTTTCAATGTTTGTTAATCGGTTGATTGGCTGAAAATCGTAATCGATTTCTTGATCTTGAGTCTCGATTGTTGCTATTATACTGTTTAGTTCTTTATCATGATTCAATTTATGAATCGGATGTGTTACTTGTTAAACAGAATCGATCTTCTTAGTCATGATTCATTTGATCGATTGTCTTGATTATTGAATCAATTTCACTTCTGGAATTGAATGGTCAGACATTAAGAAAAATCAAAATCGATTTTTTTGCGAGTCAAAATTGATTTTGGATAGAATTGATACTGAAAGTTAGAATTGATTGTGACTGAGGATTGCTTTTGGATTTGGAATTGATAGTCGATGTGTTTGTTCTTGATGTCGATGAGTTTGGGAAGAACTGTTATTGATAGCAAAAGAATCGTTGGTGAATGAAAGGCGAAGGATCGACAATCGATTGATGAACAGATGACGAAAAATTACTTTTGATTTCTAATGATTCGCATGATTTGGATGGATGTTAAGAACGAACAGATGAAGCAATTGAAGGAGGATGCGAAAAGATCAAAAATTGGATTCGCATTTGGTGAATAAATTTAAAGATCAAGATTGATTTCGCATAGTTGAAGAATTTGACAGCAGTGTTATTAAGTTCGCATTTGATTGTGTCAAACAAGAGTTCGCATTTTTGTCTCAATCAATTTCGCATATGAGAATGCGAAGCTTTGTAAGGAAAATGCGAAACAAGTAACTTGGAGTCGATGATAATTCGCATCTGGTATTTGATTAATTGGGTGGAACATGCGAAGGGATGCGAAGGGTGTGGGAATGAAAATGCGAAACATTCCCTGTTAATCGTTCAATGAAGAAGAAAACACACATGTTTCGCAATTAGTCCCTGAAATTTCAAAAACATAGCAAAATTAACCCAACTTCGCAAAATGGCAATAAAAGCAGAAAAAAAAATGCAGAATTTTTAGTTTTGGTCCCTGCAGTTTGTGCGAATTTACACATTCTACCCAGTTTCGCAAATGGGAGTGTGTTTCGCATATTTGGCTGTTTTGGGCGCAACGGATCACTGCAGAATTTTGAAATTGACAATTTCTACCCATTTTTGAGAAATTTTGTCAAAGGCGATCCGTGAACGAAGCTAAAAATTCAATATTTTTTGGATTTTTCGGATTGAAGCACATTGTTTATGCCACATGTTAAGGGGGAGTTTTGACATGAAAAATTCCAAATAGAGCACGTTCTTTTTCCTTTGGAGTTTTATAATCAAATTTCGATTATAAAAAGGGGGAGAAGTTTTATATGGAAATTCGAACTTGAATTTTTCATATTACGCGGATTTGAAGACCGAAGTGATCTTGAAGTTTTGAAGATTACGAGATGATGCAATTGGAAGTTCGGAAGTGATGTATTCGAAATGGGTTTGGAATTATTGAAGATTTTTGGGGTGTGTTTTTATGCGCAACTTTTGGGTGATTATTTGGAATTAATCATTCGTTGCTGCTTGGTTTGCATGGTCTCACATCCTAGAGCCCAAATTGAAGAGTCATGGAAGAATTAAAGATTGAAGTTCGTTTCGACATGTGTCACCTTTAAGGCTTGAACCGCGTAGTGCTTGATTTTGGAAGATTTGAAGTGGGTCATTCATTCCTAACTTTGAGGGGGAGAATGTTGGGGTGCAAAGTTCTTCATTCATGACTTTGTAAATGTTTGACTTTTGTAAAACCCACTTGCATGTGGTGCTTTAGCCTTTAGACCCATTTGTTAGAGAATGAGAGAGAGACATGTAAACACCTTTATAAATAGTGGGTTCATACCACTTGTAGAGGTGTGCTTGAGAGATGTAGAAGTGAGTGTGTAAGTGTGTGTTAATTATGTAGTCTAGATCTAGATCTTTTTTGTAACACCATATACATTCAATATATCTCTTAAACACCCAAATCACCATGTTCAATTGTGCAAGCTTTAATTCCGCATGCCAAACCATGTTCTTTGTCACTACAAATTCCGTAGTTCAATTATTCAGATTAAATAAGACTTGTAATTGGTTAATCAAATTACTAATTCAATTAGCCTCTTGTTGTTGGTTTATCAACAAGCTCACACATTAATTTACCCATTCTCTAATTAATCCTAGTTTCATATTCACTAGTTCTAGGCACATAAAAAAGTGTTCACATAAATCATATGAGGTAAACAGTTAAGAGATGTTCATGCAGCCTAATTGCCTTCCTATTAACAGAGAATAGTTATGGTTAATGCATAAGGATCTTTAACAAGCTTAATTTAACAAAATCACCAATAAACAATTAATCAAACCATAAAATTAATCCATAAGAGTAAAACTGTCTTCCCTAAACAGAAACTAGTAAATTTAGCTCATGATTACAGTAGTCAAAAAGCTAAAAAGGAAGGTAATCAACTCAAACATTGTTCAATTCAAAGATAAAGTGGAAAATTAAACCTAAGTTGCCTTGAATCTTCTAAGAATGAGAGATTATGGTTCTTCTCACGTTCTTCAGGTCTCCAAGGGTCCCCTTAGTCACAAAGTATCTTCCAAAAAAGCTAGAAAAGATAGTGGATTTGGAATTTGACCTCTATTTATAAGATCCTCAAAACAGGGGCAACTCGTTGAGTAGGTACCCAACTCGTCGAGTTTCTTTGTGAAATCCGTGTACGGCAAGGACTCTACGTATTGCTTCACAAACATTCATGGAAACTCATTGAGTATACACTTGGACTCGCAGAGTAGCTTCAGGTTTGTATTTCTTCCTTCATTCTCCAGCTTCTAATTGCTTCTCCTTCCTCCTTTTTGCTCCCGAGCATGACTTCTGGACTGAAAATACAATTTAAACAATATTAAGTACCTTTTGTCCATAATATGCAAATAATTAGCTAATAATTGATAAAAATCTATACTAAATATATGGCTAAATATAGACATATCAATTATTATGTATAGGCAGTTCTCCTTTCTTGGAATTTCCCATACTTAAACGCTTTAACACTTTTTCCAAGTATGTTCTTTGACTAAGTCCAATTAGCCTTTTACTCCTGTCTCTTAAAATTCTTATCCCCAGAATATAAGCAGCCTCTCCTAGATCCTTCATAGCGAAACACTTTCCAAGCTAAGACTTAACCTCTTGCAAAGTTGGAATGTCGTTTCCTATAAGAAGTATGTCCTCAAGATACAATATCAGGAAGGTTATTATACCGCCACTAGGTTTGACATATACACAAGACTCATCTTCGCTTCTTGAAAATCCAAATTCCTTATCCTTCTCATCAAAGAAAAGATTCCATCTGTGAGAAGCTTGTTTCAATCCATAGATTGATTTCTCAAGCTTACACATTCTATTGGGAAACTTTACATCAGCAAAACCCTCTGGATGACTCATGTAAACATCCTGAACCAAATTCCCATTAAGGATAGCAGTTTTGACATCCATCTGCCAAATTTCATAGTAATGATTGCAACTATGGCGAGCATTATCCTAATAGATTTTATCATAGCCACTGGTGAAAAGGTATCATCATAGTCAGCCCCTGGGGTTTGAGTAAAGCCCTTCACAACCAGTCTATCCTTGAAAGTGTGTACCTTTCCATCCATTTCATACTTCTTCTTGAAGATCCATTTGCACCCAACTGTCTTACTACCTAGTACATTATCAAGAAATTTCCAAACTTGTTTGTCATACATGGAATTGATTTTGATGTCCATTTCCTCTTTCCATTTGACTGTATCAGGGCCTGCCACTACATCCTTCTAGTTAGTCGGCTCTTCCAAATTTACCAGTGTATTGTCACTGATAAGCGTGTCACCATTTGTAGTTATATGGAAATCATATAACTCAAGTTCTATTCTAAATCTAGTGAAACACCTAAGAGGTAGTGACTCGTCAACTGGTTCGACTGAAATTTCTTCCTCAGGTTGAACCCTAGCATCTTCAGAGGTTCCTTCATCGTTTGATTCTTGGATTTCTTTTGAATTATACTCCCACTGCCCTCTTTGCATATGAGTTCTCTCTCTTGAAAGACTCATCTTCATGCTACAAACACCACGTTTTCACTTGGTCTGTAGAAAAAATATCCAAAGGACTTCTGTGGATAGCCGATGAAAATACATCTCTCACATCAAGGTTCAAGCTTGTCGTGAGTCTCTCGTCTAACGAAAGCTTCACAACCTCAAACCTTAATATGTGCTAACGAGGGAACCTTCACTATCTACATCTCGTGAGGTGTTTTGGCAACCTTCTTAGTTAGGACAAGATTAAGAATGTGGGTGGAAGTCTCTAAGGCATACCCCTAGAATTAAATTGGAACTTAAGCTCGACTCATCATGGAACAAACCATGTCCAACAAGGTTCGATTGCGCCTCTCAGCCATACCATTAAGTTGTGGTGTCCTAGGAGGTGTTAGTTGTGAAACTATTCCACATTCCTTGAGGTAGTCGTGGAACCCGCTACTAAGATACTCATCGCCTTTATTAGATCTAAGAATCTTTATCTTCCTGCCCAGTTGATTCTCGACTTCATGTTTAAAATCCTTGAAATTTTCAAAGGTTTCTGACTTATGCTTGATTAAGTAGATATAACCATATCTACTATAATCATTAGTAAAAGTCAGATATAATAGATTATTATCCTTTATGGTGGATCTGAAGGGCCCACACACATATGTGTGAATGAGATCCAACAAACCTTAACCTCTTTCACAAGAACCAGTGAAAGGTGATTTTGTCATTTTACCCAAAGGACAAGATTCGTATTCGTCATCTAACCTTATGTCAAATGATTCCAACACTCCATCATTTTGGAGTTGGGCGATACGTTTCTTGTTAATGTGTCCAAGACGATAATGCCACAAGCATACTTTGTCTATACCATTAGACGAATCAATTTGAAATACACTATTGCCTAAATTGTCTACACACATCACAGTTTCATACACACCATCACTAGGTAAAGATTAAAAAATACCATTTTTAAGCGGAAATAGAACCATTCTCATCATTAAAAGAATATCTAAAACCTTGTTTAAACAATGCATGAAAGGAAATAATGTTTTTTGTCATTTCTGACAAGTGGTAGTAATTTATTAAATCTAAACTAACTCCATCACTAAGCACTAGACTATAAAATCCAATATTGGTGATAGGTGAAGATTGCCTATTCCCCATGATCACGTTTATTCTACCATGCTCCATGTCCTCACTTGTCACACCCCCAAACCGGAACGGCGGAAACGTTCGGGGGTGGATGACTTCATGTACAGTATCATAACAATGTAAAATAGTAAACAAGCAACAACATCATCCATTGCATTAATAGTATAGTTTAATACATATGTGTTCTTTCATAGTATTATGAACTAAACAGGATAATCAAAATAAAAGACGAGTCTTGACATAAGCTTTGTCTTCTCGAAACCTGGCATCGGTATCTGTCTACTGACGACCTGAGAATACAAGTTATTTTGAAAGCATAGGTCAGCATTGAAGCTGGTGAGTTCATAAGTATTTAATGTCATTGTTTGCATAAGTATAAAGAAAATGTTTGAAATTGTTCAATGTAATTTGTTTGTATAAAACCGAATACAATGGTTTGGATATATTTGAAAGTTCCTAGAAAATACCATATTTTCTACTAGTATAAAAGTAGCCTTCTACCAAGACCCGAATGTTTTAAATGTTTACTTCTAGAAATCCGATGTTTTTCCGTAAGTGGGTGGCAGTTTAAAAGTTCCAAAACTGTAACACAATGATGTTTTTCATACCTAAATAGTAGATTTATGTATGTATAAAATTACTAAAGCATTTGATGACCCCGTAAATCAACGTGTGTTTTTAATACTCTATGTGAGTTTTATAACCATACTAACGACTCAGGTTGCCTGTCACAACATTCTTCAGGCGTTGGAATGTTATGACGTTTGTCACCCCATAGCTATCGGTCTAGTTGTAGCTAACAATTTAGGTGCGAGATTGTCAATCCCATATAGATCTATACACAAGTATCATGCTCTCACTCCAAGAGATTATGGTATATAATACAAGACTTTAACTGCATACTTAAAAGTACGTGAAGTTGAATGTATCACAAAACTTAGTATCAAATAGATTTACGTATGAAAAGTCCATTTGTTCTTGTATATGAAAGTATTTCCTTGATGTAGTACTTATAGTATGTAAAATCTCACGATTACCTTGTAAACTATACCTATTATAGTTTTTCCAAAAGTGTGTTTAGTTTGAATAGTAAGCCCTAGTGTAGTGTCGACTTTGTATGTATAGTATAACATTTGAAATAACATTATCAAACATTTATACTCAAAATATAAATAAAGTGTTTGATATTTATATAAAACATGTTTTATTCCCAAAAGGACAAGACGTTATCGTGACATGTTTTACATTCTATTATAGTATTCTCTGTTATAATATTTGTATATGATAGTATTTCTCCAAAACTATACCTATAATAGCTTACTAGTAATATATGTAATTTGAATGAAGGTATACCTTTACTACCCAAAGGTATTGAACTGATTGAATAGTACTTTTATATCTACATATGTACACATAATATATAAGTTTAAAAGGAAGTTTTGTAAAACATTTAAAGAGTTTAATAATAAATATTGATGACTTGATGTCAATGTATAAAATGATTTAAAAAGTAGTTTGTTTGATAAGACAGTGTAAAGTAAAAGAGAGCTTTGCTCTAAACACAGTTATAAAGTATATGAAATCATTTTCTTGAAACACAGTTATAAATCACATATGATTGATTATATAATAAAAAGTATAACAAAAGATTTATGTCTTTCACATGAGGATAACCGTGTGTTTACTTGTATTCCCCCCTTAAAAGTGTATAAAAAGCATTTGAAAGTGTAGTTTATAGGGGTATGAACTCACTTGATAGATTAAAGAAGGTGAGACGAAAGTCGAGCAGAACTTCGACTGGAAAGAAGTCGATTTCTCGGATATCTTGGGACTTCGGGACTTGCGTCGTGTATTGGAGGTGTTACCGAGGCTTCGGGGTAGTCTCGGGATGCTTGACACAGAGTAAAAGTAGCAAGGAAGGTAGAATTGAACACCCAAAACCTAAGACCTTCGGTTTCTATTTATAGGGCTGAATTTCCCCCTCACCACGTCGTGGCACCTTTTCCCACGTCGTGGTGGCTGGTCGTCACTACATGCGTCATCGCAAGTGGTTCTGACAGGCTCTAGAGCACCTGCCACATCGTGGCACTATTACCACGTCGTGATGTCTGACGCAACTTTGGGGTTCGCGCCCCGAACTTCAGAAATTCGTAACTTTCGCATACAAACTTCGTTTTCGACGTTCTTTATTTCGACGCGTAAGTGAGATTATGCTCTACAACTCTTGTTTAGTCTCTGTTGGCTAATTATGATTTTTTTTAATATATTATTAATATATTATTACTAGTAGGCCGGGACACGAAAACTCCGTCGTAAATCCATAACTTCTTCATCCGACGTCCGTTTTCGTCAGACTTTTTACCGTTGCGCTACTATTGTTGAGACCTTCTATTCTCATTTAGGTTATTTCTTCCAAAAGTCTCTCGATCTCTATTTCGAGTTTTTAGCTGTCTACTGCTATATCCGGATCTTGGAAAAATCATAACTTCCTCATACGAAGTCAGATTTGGACGTTGTTTTTACGTATGTTTACAGTTTAATGATGTTTACAACTTTCATTTAGATACCTAAGGCTAAAAATTATTGTATTGAAACTTTGCGTTTTACGTCTATCAGTGTTGCCGATTTTTGCTGCGAATCTTAGATTGGTCATAACTTCTTCGTTATAACTCGGATTTTAGTGTTCTTTATATGTACGAAAACCGTGATACAATTTCTACCACTTTATTTAACCCAAATAAGATTTTAGGAAATATAAATTTTGACCTAAATTTGACTGGTGTTACATTACATTGTCTCGGAATATCGGGTTGTCACATCACTTTTCTTAGCTCTTGCAAATAAGAATGAATGTGAATACCACATCCGGTATCACAGAAGCAAGAACGAGAAGATAAATTTTTTTAGATAAGACATTGTATATACCTCTAGAAGTCGACTTTACCTTGCCGTGTTTGATGTCTTGTAGATATTTAGGACAACTTCGTGTCCAATGCCCTTTGTCAGTGCAGTAGAAGCAAGTGGCCTCTGTGGGATCAAAGACAAGGGACCACCTGAACTGGATTTTCCTTTGGGTCCATTGATTGATGACCCAACTTGAGACTTTCCCTTCTAGTTTTTCTTAGGATAACCTTTCCTCTTTTTCCCTTTCCCTTGACCAATGGCCAAAACGGGAGAACTAGGAGGACTAGATGCAACACTTTTTCCCTTTATCCCTGCTTTAGCTTTTCACTGGAGGTTGTGAAGTTGAGACAAAGTGGTCTCATTTTTGTTCAGATGATAAGTCAAGATGAACTGATCATAACAACTTCGTTAGGAGTTCAAGACTATGTCGATAGCCAACTCCTCATCAAAATTCACATTAAGCTTAACAAGGTTGTCCACGTATCGTTGCATTCTTTGCACGTGGCTACTAATAGATTCTCCCTCTTTCATCTTGCTTGCTATGAGGAACTTTACAACCTCATACTTTTCCTGACGAGCTCACTTATGGTACTTCTCTATAAGGTCCTTGTTCATCTCGTATGACCAATAATCCTAATAGTATCTCTACAATTCAGGAGTCATTATGGCCACCATGATGCAAGCAACTTTCGTTGCATCATTGTAATGTTTCTTGTAGGCGACCATTTCTTCAGGAGTGGCCTTCTCTTCGTCAATCTCATCTAATGGTTTCTCAAGGACATACTCCTTGTCTCCGAAATGAAGGTCCATCTTTATGTTGCGTATCTAGTCATTGTAGTTGGTGCCATCCACTATCACCTTGAAGCAGGTGTTCATCATGGAAAAGTTATGGTCGGAGGAGGAGGAGGAACTAGAAGCATCATTTGGAGTAGACAACTGTAAAAGAAAGGTAGTTTTAGTTAGATAAGAACAATCCTTAATATAACAACCCAAAAATGAAATATTAAGGCTAGGATCCAACTATAAAATTCACAACTTAGAAAGGGATGGTGTAATCTAATTGTAAATTTTATAAAGGTAGGTAAACGACGATTTACCAATTCCACCATTAAAAAACAAAATTTGAATGAAATTTAGTTTAGTGAAATTCCAAGATCTTTTGAGACTCATTGAAACTATTCAATGACATGTTTAATCTCAGATTATGCCAAACCATTTGTGATTGGGATTTCGAGGATCACAAAAAAGATGTGAATAATTATGCAAATTAGCTTGTTACTCTTGATGTCATTTATCATCTCATTTTAATGTGTCGGTTAACCACACATGCTCCATTAGTCAACGATAATTTTGATAGGTTTTGTACAAACAATCCTATGTGTGCATGCAATCCTAGAATTGGATCTATGTTTTCACTATTAGATACACAACATTATGAACACATAAAGAAACACTAATATGCCCTAGTATTTTCGAAATACACATAGAAGATTAGATGACATACCTCTTGTTGTTATATTGCAATAACAACTCAAATCTTCAAACCCTAAGTCTTGAAAGCAAGTATCACAAGTGTAGTACCTCTAATGGCTACACCAAGAGCAAATGGAGAGACAAGAGAGAGAGGAAGGAGGTATGAAATTGGCCCTAAGAACCCTTTGGAAGGCATGGATGAATTGATGTGCCAAAAAGGTGTTTATATAGGTGTAGAGATTAGGGTTTCAGTCCTTATCCTTATCTAGTTGCTTGCCCACCAAATAACAATAAGATAAGCCTTGGAAACCCTTTATCCTTTATCCTTTGGACGATTTCAATGATATCTTATCCCTTGAATTCGTCCAACCTATGTAACACCGTGAATTTCAAAATAATTTTTCGCATAATATAAAAAAATTTTCATTTAATTTTCATAAAACATTAAGTTTAAAACTCCAATCCATATCATACAAAATCCCAAGATCACATATCATAAAAATCCCATGCGTGTGTACAGATCAAGCCGGCGCTTTCCCACGGTCATCACTAGTACCTGAAACAAACAACACTAACACTGTAAGCACAAAGCTTAGTGAGTTCCCCAAAATACCACACATCACACATATTAGCCACTCGAGGCTATAACTCTGTGGGTCCGTAGACCCTACTCTGTGAACCCACTGGTTCTAACTCTGGGAACCTTCCGGTTCCAACTCTGTAAACATGCACAACATAAATCACATAGAAATAATGCAGTACAACACATAACATACATATAGCATACAAATACTCTGTCACATAACTCTGATTACCTACTCAAGGTAAAGTATAGTGAGAAGACTCACCTCGCGTATCTCGATAACTCGCAAATCCTAGAAATCACTCGCGCTCGATCCTCCGAGCTATAATCCTCCTATAACACAATATACCTCTAATTAACATTTTCTCAACTAAGGTTGACTACCCCCATCAAGTCAACACTGGTCAACTCTGGTCAACGGTCAACGGTCAACTTTGACCGGACTCGGCGAGTGCACTAGAGCGACTCGGCGAGTCTATACGTGTTCACTGACTCCCTAGGATCCTCTTTTGACACGTCGAGTACTCCACTAACTCGACAAGTTCCACCTGGCATGAATCGCGGGGCCACCACGACTCAACTCGCCGAGTCTCAAGAACAACTCGGCGAGTTCCAGCTCGACTCAGTCCACCTGTCAACCCTCTCTAACTCTCCCTGACTCACTGAGTCAACCCTTAACTCGGCAAGACCACTCGCTGAGTGGTTAAGGACAATCTTCATGCTACTCGCCGAGTCTGTTCTTCGGACTCGGCGAGTCCATGCCATGCATCAACTCAATCTCGCTTCTGAGGTCAGATCCGCTCTAACAACTCATAGATCTGGCCCTCCCAAGCACATTCATCACGTAAAGTCACAGTCTTGGCTACCATGCAACGCCTACAAGGCTTCTTTTGAAGAAATGACCTCTAAAATGGCAACCTAAGTCTCCAACTAAAAAGGAAAGGCATAAAGCATGGCATTTGGGACTCTCTGGACCTACTAAGATCCAGATCTAGGTACCATATCCCCATGGGACCTCTTACACTCCAAATACAAGGCAAACAAGGCATGAAGAAACCCTAGATTTGACCATATCAAGAAAAACGCGAGAATAAGCTCTGAATGTTACCTCAAATAGCTTCTTCTGCCGAAATGGGAGTAGATCCAAGCTCCCCAACTCTTCTAGTTTGGCCTTCCTCTTCCTTTCTTGCAATTACACACAAAAATGGTGAATAATGACCTCTTATCTCACTCACAAGAACTCTCAGCTGATCTGGTGCTCTTAAGGTCGAAGGTAGCCGCAATGGAGGGGTTTAAGGTCCTTTAAATAGGGTTCAAGGCCGGGAAATTAGGGTTTCATTAAACAGCACAGACTCGCCGAGTCCATTCCTTGGACTCGCCGAGTCCAGGTGCGAACCCGTATCCAAATCCGCGATCATACTCGGCGAGTCTAGGCTCCAACTCGCCGAGTCTCCTCACAAATTAACAAAATAAATAAATGAATAATACCTGGGAATCCGGGCTGTTACAACCTATATCTAGGATAACCATTACCCTATTTTGTAACTATCACATAACTACAATTCATCCCCTCTAGTTTAATTAATTACACTTGATCACTAAATTAATTCTTAATTAATTATTGACCAATATTAATTAAACAAATATGATTTCTCCTTTAATATATTATTCCTATAACATATTAATAAATCATAATAACCTCTTTCTCTATTATTTCTCCAGTCAAGTTGTTCTGGTGAAGGCAACTCAAAAGGACCATGCACAATCGGGTCAAGTACTTGACAAATATGGTTATGGGCTAAGACACTAATCTAACAGTCTCCCATTTGGATAAGTCTAGTAACCACAAATGCAAGTACAACTCGATTAGCAATCGTAGCTCTCAAAGACACTGTCGAACTCTGATCTTATCAGTAACCTGTCCTTTAGATAAGGGATCATATATTCCTCCATTCTTGATATCATATAAACGTGAGACATGAATTGAAATCATTCTCTCAATCTAATTTTTGTTTCTCGATTTCCGATTTACGACGACTGACTAATTGAACAAATCAAATTAGCCCTAGCACGACCGAGCATTTACGTTTGTCATCACTAAATCATCGAGGGGACCACATATATCGCTTTTATCCCACTTTGGGTAAAAGGAACAGATAAACTTGGACTCAATGCTTGCTTGCACTCACTCACCAAATCACACACAATAATAAGTTTTATAACACCAAGTTACTGGTACGTTTACATATTATCAATGTGTAACCGATTCGCAAGATACAACTCACACATCTCGGTTTCAAGAATACAAGATATTATCACCTCACCAATTGCTTGTGACAAAATTCATGAAGCAATCTAAGTGAGCGTGGGTTTAATCCAATGCTCAAAATCATATTCATAAGCACTCATGAACGTTGCAACAAACCTTTGCTATGTCTAATACACTTTAGACAATCTACAAACCATATCATGACAGTCTTCAATGATACCTACTTCCAACGTGTGACCGACTGCGAACCGTTTGAATAATTCGATTATTCTTAATAAACTCAATTATTCTGGAAGTCAAAACATGCAAAGAGAAACACAATGATAATACTTAATCTTATATGACCCCAAACTTATGAGTATAAATAAAACACCTTTATTTAATCACCATATTGATTACTCATTATCCATTGTTTAATGTTTCAGATAATCAACTTTATAACTCGAATCATAACCACAATTGTCCCATGCTCCAAGCATGCACACTTTGGTTTCCTATGGTCCATACTTTATGAAATAGATCAATTGAAAAACTTTTCAAATGAAACTCATTTCACAATCCTCAATCCTTATAATTAGTGTAAGAATACCAAATTCTTGCCATCTTTTAGAATATGTCAAATTCTAATATTTTATGCAATGATCCTCTTGTGAAGTCACGACACAAAAATCACAAAGACTCGGCCAACAAAATCACAAGGTACTCTATCAAAAATTGTTATAGAACAATTCTATAGATGTGATGTCTCTCACTCAAAGTACATTCCTTTCAACATCCTTTTGCATAAAATTTTCTAATCTAGACATAAATTCTTAATTTCCAACTCCCAATTATGGAAACATTTCCATATTTACCATATGCCAACTCATTCTTAATAGAATATTATCTATTCATAATAATAATGTGATGGGTTTTAGCCACAAGAACTTTCCTATGTGCGCATGCAAAACCCTAATGCTTGGATCTAGGCTTTCTAATTAAACATGCTTTGAATCCAAGACTTCTAATGACTAATTAGGTATAAGAACAATACAAAATCAGATCTAGAGGTTTACCTTTGAATCTCTTGTTTTGATCTTGTTGTCTTGGAGCTCTAGAGTCACAATTGTCACTCCTCTAATTGCTTACAAACACCAACTAGCAAAGAGGATGATTTTAGAGAGATGTTAGGAAGAAATCGGCCAGGGGTTCTCTTCTTTTGAAGTGATGCCAATTTCCCTTGCTCAAGGGATCTATTTATACTTGTAGACTCCTTAGGGTTTCACCTTTAAACCCTAGTTGGATAATCTTTCCTTAAAGCAATCCAAATCCTTACCTTAGATAATCCTTGGACGATTTTGAGCTATCCTATGCCCTAGAATCCGTCCATCCCTTATCCCTTAAGGATTTATAGTCTAAAGTGTAACTATCAAACAATTGACAGTTTATACCCTCTTATTTAATTAATCTCTTTAAGTCACCAAATTAATACTAATTAATTTATGACTTATATTAATCAAATAACAATATTATTATTCCTTATATTATTCTCATAATATATTAATAATATTTATTTCTCTCATAATAAATCATCCTGTCAAGTTGCTATGGTGAAGGCAACCCAAAAGGACCATGCACAATCGGATCAAATACTTGCCTAATATAGTTGTTGCCTTAGACACTATTCCAACAGTCTCCCACTTGGATAAGTCTAACAATTATATGCACAAGTACAATTAGATTTGCAATCATAGCTCTCAAAGACGTTGTCAAACTCTGATCTAATCAATCTTGTCCTTTACATAAGGGATCGTACAGTCCTCTGTTAGATATCATGCTGACAATTCTATGGAATGACTAGTCTAGCATTTTGGTTTCTCGATCTCCGATTTATTTGACATAGAACTTAGTCGAACACATCAATTCAGATCTGACCGGGCCCGACACATAAGTCAAATCAAATCATCGAGCGGCCGAGATATCGCTTTTTTCCTCTTAGGATAAAAGTTACAGATAAACTTCGACTTATATGCATTTACTTATTCATTAATCAACTATACACAACAATGCGTTTTATAACACCGAGTTACTGATGCGTTTTCACATTATCAATGTACAATCAATTAACAATTAACAAACCATATATCTAGGTTTTAAGACTATATGATATTATCATCTTGCGATCACCCTTTTATGTATCATATTCCATAAGGTGATTCCAGCAAGCGTGGGTTTGTTCCAATGCTCAAAGCCAGTTCATAAGCACTCATGAACGTCGCAACAATCTTTTGCTTTGTCTAAAACCATTTAGACAATCTACGCACCAATTCACGACAAACTTCATTCATACTACTTCCAACATATGAACGATTATGGACAATTTGAATAATTCGATTATTCTTAATAAATTCAATTATTCTGGAAGTCAAAACATGCAAAATGAAACAATAGTTAAACAATTAACAAAAGACAGTAACATTACTCATAAATAAAACTCCTTTATTTAATCATCAAATGTTAATTACATTTATCTATTACACCTTTCTACTACTATCTAATCTATGCTAATATCATCCTTCAGCCCAATACTCCTAGCATGCTGCAAGTGCTTAACCCTACTCAGTCCCTTTGTAAGCGGATCTGCTGGGTTATCTTCTGATGATATCCTCTTCACTACGAGTTGTCCTTCTTTTACACAATGTCTAATAAAGTGATATTTTCTGTCGATATGTCTAGATCTACCATGATCCCTCGGTTCCTTGGTCAAAGCAACCGCTCCTTCATTATCATAGAAAATCTCCATGGGCTCCTTTATGGCAGGTACAACTCCAAGATCACCGATGAAGTTCTTCAACCATATTGCCTCCTTCGACGCTTCGCTCGCTGCAATGTATTCTGATTCGCACGTTGAATCAGCTACGGTTTCCTGCTTGGAACTTTTCCAAGTCACTGCTCCTCCATTTAGGGTAAAGAACCAGCCCGAATCCGAACGGTAGTTGTCCCTGTCGGTCTGAAAGCTGTCGTTACTATACCCTCGCACCTTCAAGTCATCACTCCCTCCGAGAACTAAGAACCATTCCTTCGTCCTCCGAAGGTACTTAAGGATATTCTTCACCGCAATCCAATGGGCTCTGCCAGGGTTCCCTTGATATCTACTAACCATGCTCAAAGCAAAGGCTACATCAGGGCGAGTACAAGTCATAGCGTACATGATTGAGCCAATTGCGGAAGCGTATGGTACTTGGCTGATTTCTGCTATTTCAGCTTCGGTACTCGGACTTTGAGTCTTACTCAACTTGGCATTACTTTGTATCGGTAATTCTCCCTTCTTCTAGTTTTCCATACTAAAACATTTCAGTACCTTCTCTAAGTAAGTGTTCTGACTAAGTCCTATTAGTCTCTTACTTCTCTCTCTTACTATCCTTATTCCCAAAATGTAAGAAGCCTCTCCGAGGTCCTTCATAGAGAAGCACTTCCCGAGCCAGGACTTAACTTCCTGCAGAGTCAGGATGTCGTTTCCTATGAGTAATATGTCATCGACATATAGAACGAGGAAGCTTACTATACTCCCACTGGCTTTGACATATACACACAATTCATCTTCGCTTCGTACAAATCCAAACTCTTTGACTTTCTCATCGAAGCAAAGATTCCATCTGCGAGACGCTTGCTTAAGTCCATAAATGGACTTCTCAAGCTTACACACTCTATTGGGATGCTTCGGATCCACAAACCCCTCTGGCTGAGCCATGTAAACATCCTCAGCCAACTTTCCGTTAAGGAAAGTGGTCTTGACATCCATTTTCCAAATCTCATAATCATGAAATGCGGAAATAGCTAGCATCACTCTAATAGATTTTATCTTCGCAACTGGTGAGAAGGTCTCATCATAGTCAACTTCGGGAGTTTGAGTAAAGCCCTTCACAACCAATTGCGCTTTATATGTTTGTACGTTTCCATCCACGTCGGTCTTCTTCTTGAAGATCCATTTGCACCCAACGGTCTTATGTCTGGGCATATAATCAACCAAATTCCAAACTTGGTTATCATACATGGATTGGATCTCGCTATCCATTGCCTCTTTCCATTTCACAGACTCCGGGCCTGCCATGGCTTCCTTATAGCTATTAGGTTCATCAAGATTTATTAGTGTACCATCACTAATATACGTATCCCCTTCGGTAGTAATATGAAAACCATAAAACTGGGGTTGAACTCTAACTCTATCAGAACGTCCAAGAGGTAAGGACTCGTCAATCGGTTCAACCGGAGTTTCCTCCTCGGGTTGAGTGCCAGCGGTAGAGGTTCCTTCATCTATCGACTCTTGAATCTCTTCAAGCTTGATTTGCCTCCCACTGTCTCCTTGGCTTATGAGTTCTCGCTCTCGGAAAACCCCTCTTCTCGCAACAAAGACAACATTGTCCTTCGGTCTATAGAAGAGATATCCAAAGGATTTCTGCGGGTAGCCGATGAAAATACATCGCTTACTACGAGGTTCGAGCTTGTAGTGAGTATCTCGTCTTACGAAAGCCTCGCAACCCCAAAACTTGATATGTGGTAACGAGGGAGCTTTCCCTGTCCACATCTCGTGAGGTGTTTTGGCAACCTTCTTAGTAGGGACTCGGTTAAGGATATGGGCGGCAGTCTCTAAGGCATACCCCCAAAAAGAGATAGGTAGTGAAGCACGACTCATCATAGAGCGAACCATATCCAATAAGGTTCGATTACGCCTTTCTGCCACACCATTCAATTGTGGTGTCCTAGGTGGCGTCAATTGTGAAACTATTCCACACTCCTTGAGATAATCATGGAATTCAAGACTTAGGTACTCTCCTCCTCGATCGGATCGAAGCATCTTGATTTTCCTGCCCAATTGATTCTCAACTTCATTCTTGAACTCTTTGAACTTTTCAAAAGTTTCTGACTTTTGCTTGATCAAATAGATATACCCATATCTACTATAGTCATCAGTAAAAGTCACGTAGAAGCGGTTCCCATCCTTCGTGGGTGATCTAAATGGTCCACATACATCGGTATGTATTAGGTCCAATAGACCCTCACCCCTTTCACATGTACTTGTGAAGGGTGACTTAGTCATCTTTCCAAGTAAACAAGACTCGCACGTGTCATCTTCCCTATGGTCGAATGACTCCAACACTCCATCCTTTTGGAGTTGGGCTATGCGCTTCTTGTTGACATGTCCAAGACGACAATGCCATAAGGATGCTCTATCCATACTATTGGAAGAATCTATGTTCAAAACATCATTTCCTAAGTTATCAACAATCATAACAGTTTCATATATTCCATTACATGGTATAGCTTCAAATAAAAGACACCATTTAGATAAGCCAAAATAGAACCATTCTCATTATTAAAAGAAAATCTAAAACCTTGTCTAAACAAACCATGAAATGAAATGATGTTTCTAGCCATTTCTAGCGAATAGCAACAATTGTTCAAATCTAAACTTAAACCATTCCTAAGCACTAAAGAATACACTCCAATCTTGGTCACAAGCGACGATCTTTTGTTCCCCATGATTAGATTTATTCTTCCAGCCTCCACATCCCTATTTCTTCTTAGTCCCTGCACATTAGAACAAATGTGGTAACCACAACCGGTATCAAGAACACAAGAAATAGCATGAGATGAATCGTTAGATTTGATTGTGTATATACCTACGAAAGACGGCTTGATCTTTCCCTCGTTGATGGCTTGCAGGTACTCTGGGCAGCTTCTCTTCCAATGTCCTATCTTGTGGCAGTGGTGGCACTCTGCCTCCTTCGGGTTAGGGCAGGGTTTAGCAGGATCAACTTTGGTCCCACTAGAAGAGGCACCATCTCGGGCTTTAACCTTACGTTAGTTCTTAGAAGAAACCTTTCTCTTCTTTCCCTTTCCTTGTCCAATGGCCAAGACAGGAGCAGCGGCCGGATTGGGAGTTGGTGCAACAGACTTGTCCTTGAAGTTGCTCTCAGCGACCCTCAAGAGACCTTGGAGTTTGCTTAGGGTGACCTCTTCTTTGTTCATGTGGTAGGTCATCCTAAATTGATTATAGCTTGGAGGCAAAGAGTGAAGCACCATGTCGATAGCCAAGTCTTCCCCAAAGTCAACATTCAACTTGCGAAGACGGTCGACATACCTTTGCATCTTTTGCAGGTGCACGGTAAGAGACTCTCCATGACCCATTTTAGCGGAAATCATGTTAGTGAAAATCTCATAACGCTCTTGTCTCGCGTTTTGGTGGTATCTCTCGAATAAGTCTTGATGCATCTCGTACGGGTACATGTCCTCATAGGACTTTTGGAATTCGGAGTTCATGGTGGCTATCATGATGCAATGTACCTTTGTTGCATCGCGCTCATGAGTTTCAAAAGCGGTCATTTCAGCCGGAGTAGCGATTTTAGGGTTGATTTTCTCGAGCTTCTCATCGAGGACATACTCCTTATCCTCATAACGAGCAATGGTGCGAATGTATCTTATCCATTCGCTAAAGTTCGTCCCATCGAAAGTGACCTTTTGAAAAAGGCTCATCAATGTGAAAGAACTAGCAGCAGCGTTGTTTGCGTTCGACATCTACAAATAGAAAGGACAAAGATAGATTAGAATATGAATCCCTAATTATCACCCAATAAGAAAAATTAGGGCTAGGATCCAACAACAATATTTACATATTAGAAAAGGGATGCCGTAATCTAACATGCAAATAATATGAAGGTAAGTGAATGACAATTCTCTAATTCTCCACCATAAAAATATAACTTTAAGTCCTAAATGTATTGAGAATTCCTAGGTTCAGATGAGATTCATTGAAACTATTCAATGGCATGCTTAAACCTTGATATGCCCCTCTTGTTTGTGACTGGGATACCGAGGATCACAAAGCGGGTGTGAATTACCATGCAAATTCACATGGTGCCTTCATTGTAACGATCACCTATTCGATGTGCCAGTAAACCACACACGCTCCATCGAACTATGATAAACAATGAATCACCCTTTGCCACCTTTGTTTAGAACCAATTAGTGTGCCGGTAAACCACACACGCTCCACTAACTTCTTAGCAAGGGTGCAAAGTGTAATTTCATGGGATTGCATCAATTCACTTTTCCTAAAGTAACTATGATTGGGAAATTTTAAAAACATGTAGTTACTTTGTATTTCATATTATACTTTTAATGAGAGGATGAGGCTGCCCTATCCTACCCGTTCGGCTAACGACCCTCCATCGATCAAGCAAGCGGTGGATGTGAGTGTACACCCATTAAGCACCATTTTATAGGCCGCAACCTTATACCCACCTTATAGATCGGCTTTGTGAATGAGACCTACTAACGGTAAGACTAGCATTTTATATATATATATATATATATATATATATATATATATATATATGTATATATATTAATCTTGTAATATTATATTAGTATAGGGTTGTATTTTAAACTTTTAAAAATCTAGGGTTTGAAATTTAAATTGTCTAAATTAAAACTTTTAATCACAAAACATAAATTTCAAAACTTGAGGACAAGTTTTAAACATTTAAAACATGGAGGATCAAATAACAAATAATCTTTATTAACAATTAATTCCACAATTATCCATATTTGATTTATTTAAAGATTTCTTGCAAGATAATTACCAATTTAATCAAAATAATTAATTAATTATCACATAAGGAAATTAAATATTTTATTAGTTGATAAATATCTTTAATTAGATCAAGATTATAGTCATCTATATCAGAAAATCAAATTAAGGTTGATCTAATATGATAAAGGCAAGTTTCCATAAGATAAATATGAAAAAATCCCGAATCTGGCCCTTCCTGACGCTCGAACTCGTCGAGTCCACCATGGGACTCGTCGAGTTCATGACACAGAAACACAAAATTCGAATTTTACAAACAAGATTCAAACAAACAAGCAACAATTTAATAGAAACCAATCTAGGCTCTGATGCCACTGATGGGTTTTAGCCATAAGAACTTTCCTATGTGCGCATGCAAAACCCTAATGCTTGGATCTAGGCTTTCTAATTAAACATGCTTTGAATCCAAGACTTTTAATGGCTAATTAGGTATAAGAACAATACAAAATCAGATCTAGAAGTTTACCTTTGAATCTCTTGTTTTGATCTTGTTGTCTTGGAGCTCTAGAGTCACAATTGTCACTCCTCTAATGGCTTACAAACACCAACTAGAAAAGAGGATGATTTTAGAGAGAGAGGTTAGGAAGAAATTGGCCAGGGGTTCTCTTTTTTTGAAGTGATGCCAATTTCCCTTGCTCAAGGGATCTATTTATACTTGTAGACTCCTTAGGGTTTCACCTTTAAACCCTAGTTGGATAATCTTTCCTTAAAGAAATCCAAATCCTTACCTTAGATAAGCCTTGGACGATTTTGAGCTATCCTAAGCCCTAGAATCCGTCCATCCCTTATCCCTTAAGGATTTACAGTCTAAAGTGTAACTATCAAACAATTGATAGTTTATACCCTCTTATTTAATTAATCTCTTTAAGTCACCAAATTAATACTAATTAATTTATGACATATATTAATCAAATAACAATATTATTATTCCTTATATTATTCTCATAATATATTAATAATATTTATTCTCTCATAATAAATCATCCTGTCAAGTTGCTATGGTGAAGGCAACCCAAAAGGACCATGCACAATCGGATCAAATACTTGCCTAATATAGTTGCAGCCTTAGACACTATTCCAACATAATGTCGATATGGTCCATTCAATACCATACTTCCAACTACTCACAAGCAACCAATCCTCAGCGAACTTTAGATCGTCCTTTGATAGTTGTTTAATTATCTTAATCAAAACCGATTCTTGTCCTTTTTCCTTCTTAATGCGCTAGACATTTGGAAAATTTTAGAATGGTCAAATATTATAGCATATGCAATTATTCCTATACCCGAAGTGTATGGGACATGATGCATAATGTCTTACATAAAGATATGATAGTTTATCAATCTTCTATCATAATATTTTATATGTCACGTTCTCACTATTCGAACTATTAAGAGGAATACCTTAATCATAATCGAAATTTGAGAACACACTATGTATCCTTGACTAAATTTATTAACATTCCACAATCTAAGCCTTTAGATTTGAAATGAAGCATGGTATTCTCTCCTTTAATTATAGCAAAACAACTTTTCAACCCTGACGAATTTGCAAAGTATAACTCTTGTTTTCTATAATTAATATTGCTAACTAGCAATACTTACCATAATAATCATGCTCCCACTTACATGATGATTATTTCTTTACCAGCATAACACTTATGCTCCCACTAGCTTCGACATGTATTCAGAAATCAACTGAACTTCTAGAAAACAATTTCTTAAGTTTATATTTCTAATACTAGATGCTTTGATAAGACTTTATCTAAGCTTCTCAAACTCATACACTTTTCCTTGGACAACTCATATGTATATTTCTAAACGATTCTAGGACTCATATCAATAAGTCTAATATGTTCAGACCCATTTGCCATTTCCCACAATTCGAACTATGAAGAGGTATGCCGTAATCATAGTTGAATTTGAGAAACCCAAATCACATAATGCTACCTTCAAAATCTCTCTTAGTGAAAGCCTTTACTGACAACCATTTTCATGAATGAGAGAAACCTTATGACACTTAGATTTTTTGGTGTATACATTCCCATCCATGTGAATTCGTCATATCCATAATCACAAGATAATGTTAGTGACAGATTCAAACTTCTTATGGATAGAACTTGTTCTTCTTAATTTCTTGCCATCTAGGGTCCCACCATTACTTCCAAGTTTTGAACAACCCACCCCTTCATTTCAATGTACTTTCCATTGAAAAAGGTGCCTTGCCCCTATACAACCCATTGAGAACTTGTAGAACTCACATGCATAATTAACTCAATTGGAATGACATAGAAACAAAATTAGTGTCAACACAATAGGTTGTAAACCTCAAGTCGTGTGCTAGGGATGATTGATAAGGTTTATTCTTGATTTGTTCTTGAAACCAGTGTTTTGAAAACCGGACCGGACCGGCCGGTTCGACCGGTTCGACCGGTTCAACCGGGAACCGGTAAGGTCACCGGTTTTTTATCAACCAAAAACCGGCTGCCAATCAAACCGTTAAAAACCACCGATTTTGATGAGAACCGGAAAAAACCGGTTTGGTTCAACCGGAAAAAAACCGGTTTATTGCAAAGCATTGGCTCTCATATCTAGCTCAAAAGAGCGAGCGAGCTGAAAAGAGCCAGCCAATTGAAACGAGGTTATATGGGATTAAACTGGCACGGATAATACTCCATTTTATAGATGGAGTTTACCTTCTGTTTTTGTTTCACCCATCGCTGTGGGATGCTCAATACTTCCATTTTCTTTTACAATTTTGGATGCCTCAATATTTCAACATTCTTTTACAATTTACACATATTAAATATGTTTACACTATTTGTTTTTACACAACACATGAATATTATATTTGGTTTTTTACATAACTACGTATGCACTTCATATATTTAAAAAACACACATATTACATATATTTAATATAATATGTACATATAACACACACACACACACACACACACACACACATATATATATATATATATATATATATATATATATATATATATATATATATATATATATATATTCGGTTTTTCTGGTTTTTGGGACCGGTCCAACCGGTCGAACCAATTGAACCATCGAACCACTAAGACGTCCGGTTCGATGTCCGGTCCGGTTTTCAAAACCTTGCTTGAAACCTTTCAAGACAATTAAGACTCCCACTAACTCCGTGACATACAAGATTCTCTTGTCAAGTAACATTTCTTGACAAACAAATATTCAAGAGTTAGTGTAGCTTTTATCTAGACAAACACTTCACATAATTGGTCCTAGTTGGTTTTCGTCTTATCCAAGACATCACAACTTACCAATTTCAAATGTGCAAGAATAAGAAAATCCTTTTTCCAAATTCTACATTTGATGAATGTTATAAACCTTCGTAAGACTTGTCAGTCAATTCACAATCTTGGAGTATAACTCTAAGACTTGATGTTGGAACGAAGTATGATTGACTTCTTGATTTAACCATTTCCACAATTCTCGATTCCTCTTTTTAGACATACAAATTGTACTAAGACTCACTTAGAGGATCAATTGAGATAAGGTTCTTAATCATTAAGACTTATCATAAAACATAATAAAATGTACTATCCCTTCTTCTTAGAATAGAGAAACTTTTATCTTTCTGTCTACTTGATTCTTCTTATTCGTTTTGCTATTGATTGAAACTCTTTCAATCAACTTAGAATTATACTCAATCTTATAGGTATAACCATATTCACTAAACTTTAGTAAATCATGAAGAATATCTTTGTTACACTTGTGGTAGAATTGATCAACGTACGACCTAGTGTATTTGATCTCCTAGTCCTTCAATTGACACTTTGTCAAGGAATTAGTCCAAATTTCCCAAATGTGAAAGTTTCCATTCATCATATTGTTGGATTAATGTCTAAGTCCATAACTATATTTGGTAAGACTTGACCCGACCCGGCATGGTCCATTTGGGTTGCATACCATCATGCACTTGAATGAGAGAAATAAGACACTTATGGTTATTAATATATTATAAGTTCTAGTATATTAATAATAAGAATAATAAGATTATTTAATTAGTATTGATCAAGAATTAATCTAGGATTAATTAAGTGATCAAAAGAAGACTAATTAAATATATGGGTTGATTGTGTAAATCATCCATACTTGTATAGTGGGCTAATGCTCCATGGATAATCAAGTTGGGCTAAAACCCATAGGATGGTCCATGGATGCTCCATGGTGTATTTGAACCCATGGATCCAAGGAAATGGAAAGTCATGACAATTAGGGTTTTCACTAATTGTATAACTATATAAGCATCTTATTATTGAGGAAAAATCGGCCACTAGTAGTATTCAAGAAAGGGCTAGCCGATTTTGAAGAGTGTAGAATTCTCTCAAGTCATTCCAAGTGTTTTGATGATTGTGATTCCATTTGAGGTGTCACACTTGGGGCACTAGGCACTCAAGCTACATGAAGATTGTCTACACCAAAGAGGTATGTATTCTATCTTGCTATATTTATTGTTTTGTATGCTAGATTAGAATAATACCTTGGAAAGTTCTTATTTGCATGTATAATAGAGAAAACATAGATCCAAGGTATTTAGGGTTGCATGTACACTTAGGAAGTGTTAGAATGCTCAAAACCCAACAGTGGTATCAGAGCCACGGGTTGTTTTCTGTTATATTGATGCAAATATTTTATTTTCAAAGTTGAAAAAAAAAAGCATGAAGTTTGTCAAATTTTAAGATAATTACTTGTTCTTGTGAAAAACTAATTATTTGTAAAATTTGAATAATTTGCTTTATGAGTTGAATTAGGTCAAATTTAATAAAAGATAAAATAATATGATTATTTTATTAGTTTTAAAAGTTTGATCTAAAGAGTTTTATTTTTTTTGAAACCTCCATAAGTTATGGATATGAAAAGGTTTTAAAAAAAAATTGATTCAAAGTTTTTTTTGGAGTTACAAAATTTGGTGTTAATGTTTTAAAGGATTCCATAACTTAAGAATAAGTTATGGATCACCAAAAGTTTTTTATGTTACCTTGTTTTATGAGTGAATTTAGATTAATGAATAAAATTATGTGATAGTTGGTTTTAATCCAAATTAATCTAAAAATTGATTCTAAAATGTGTTTTTGTAACTTGTCCTCAAGTTATATGAAAAGTCACATTTAAGAATCATAAAACTCATAAAAATTGGCAAAGGTTACAAAAATGAAGAGTCTAGTTCTAATTAAATGGTTTTATGACTCCATAACTTGTCCTCAAGTTATGGAGGACCAAGAGTCTCTTCATTTAATAAAATAAAATAAAATAAAAAAAGGTGTAACCTTAATTAATTCCATAAGTTATAAAATAAAGAAAAGTTAATTCTTTTATTAGTTTAAAGTCTTCCATAACTTGTCCTCAAGTTATGGAACTTGAAGAGTTTTTGGATTAAAACTACTTTAAACACATAAGTTATGGAATTAATTAGTTTTGAATAGTTTCAAAACTTGCCCTCAAGTTTTGGAATTTGTAAAGTTTTCACTTATGAATACTTTAATTCCAAGTTAGCCCTTAGAATTTTAAAAGTTAAAATTCAACCCTTATACTTTATAATATTATAAGTTAATAATATATATATGTATAAGAGTAAAGTCAGTCTTACCGCTAGTACGCCTCATTCACGAAGCCGGTCTATAAGGTGGGTATAAGGTTGTTGCCTATAAAATGGCAACTTAATGGGTGTCCACTCTCACCCACCGCTTGCTTGACCGGTGGAGGGTCGTTAGCCGAACGGGTTTGACAAGACTATAATTCTCCCTTCATTAAAAGTATTAATGATAATACTAAGTAACTAAACTCTTAATAATACCCAATCTTAGTTACTTAGGAAAAATGTGAATAAGGTGCTAACCCATGAAATTACACTTTACACTTTGTCTAAGTCGTTAGTGGAGCGTGTGTGGTTAACCGGCACACTAACTTGGACTTAACAAGGTAGGTAAAGGGTGACTTAATATTTATCATAGTATCGATGGAGCGTGTGTGGTTAACCGGCACATCGATTGAGGGGTAATTTATTAAGGGTACCAAGTGATTTGCATGGTTACTTCACACCTTGTTTTGTGATCCTCGGCATCCCAGTCACAAAACCTGAAGGGCACACTCGAGATTGAAACATGCCTTTGAAAAGTTCAATGAATCTCAAAGATCTAGGAGTTTCAAAACCAATTAAAACCTAATAATTCATTTCATTTATCTTGGTGGAAATTGGTGAATCGTCATTCACCTACCTTCAAATATTTTATAGCTTGGATTACGGCATACCTCTTCTAAGTTATAAAATAGTTTGTTGGGTCCTAGCCTTAATATTTCATATTGGGTGTCATATTAAGGACTTTAAATCAACTATCTTGAATATCTCCCAAAAGATGTCTGTAATAGACACCTATGATCTTCCCAAATCTAGTGAAACAAGGTTTCCTAAATGAAGATGATGTCCTTTGGAAATCATACTTCTTTCACCTCCTCCAATTATTCTCCCCAACCCACAAGTTCTTGAAAAGTTTAAGGTCACTCAGGCCCTATTGGCAAGGCAAGGTCTAGGTGTGGTCACATCTTGGAGATGTAGTCACATATTGACAAGCCGGGAGAGTTGGGTGTCAAAGTCTTGAGAAAGTTGGTGGTTCAACTACTTTCTAAGTCACATAGTGAGTTCTTTTGGAACACCTATGAAAAAGACTATGACAAGACCCTTAATGATCTTATCTATTTGTTAAGATCAACTTCCTAAAACTTTATGGACATTGACAATGATGACATTGGATATCTAGTAAAGCATTCTCTTCCCAATGGAAAGGGATCGGCTATAGTCAACTCGGTTGACCAAATGGTAAAGAGAAAAGCTAAGTCTGTGATAGTCCTATGTACCATTATCAAAGGGTCCATATGTTTGTATTGCCAAAGAAAGGGCATTGGTTGCGAAGCTGCCAAATTTACCTAAGGATGTTAAAGTCAATAAGTTTGACTCTACTTCAGGTAAATTCCACTATCTAACTCTGCTAAGTTTCTATTCTGAGATTCCTGATACATGATGTGACTGGGTCACATGGTGATGTTTTAAGAATCAAAGAAAAGTGAAGAAACTTAAAGAAAGAATATGTTGAATCTGATCGCGTAGATGGATTTCTATCGCATAGTTTGAAGATCGGATTCTTGAGCTACTTCTTAGGAGTTATGAGATATTGCTTAGGAATAGATAACAACAAGTTTTCATATGGATTGTAAGGATAAGTTTTTCCGCAAAGTTTTAAAATAAAAGAAAAATTTTTGATTTTATTTATTTTAAAATATC
Source organism: Lactuca sativa (assembly GCF_002870075.4). Classification (NCBI taxonomy): domain Eukaryota; kingdom Viridiplantae; phylum Streptophyta; class Magnoliopsida; order Asterales; family Asteraceae; genus Lactuca; species Lactuca sativa. The sequence continues at coordinate 127,735,834 of NC_056629.2, forward strand.
CTTACAATGCCATTTGAGGAAAAATTGTTGCTTATATGATTCCATTAATAGCAAGAGTGGAGATATGAAATTGATTCTTTCATTTGTGGTAATGTCTAAATTTACCAAATAAGGAAAGATTCTCATCACCCAAGTTTCAAGTGGACCGGAACTTGGAATCATGGAAGTTGTATAGCATGACGAATGAGAACTTTCAAGTATTGGAAAATTAAGACTAATTACTTATTCACATGGATGTGTGAGTCAAGTAATGGACTTAGGGATCGAGTACACATTCTTGTGCACTGATTAAGTCCACCACTAAAGATCGATAAGAAGAATCAAATAAGGCAGAAGGATAAAAGTTTCTCAAATCTGAAAAGATGGGAGAGTACTTTAGTATCAGTTTTGTGATCATCTTAATGATTAAGAAACCATATCAAAATTAGTTCTCTAAGGAAATCTTAGTGCATTCTTATGACTAAGAAGAGGAACTTGAATTGTTGAAATGGTTAAATCAAGAAGATGAGTCATACTTCGTTCCAATACAAGTCTTAGAGTCATACTCCAAGATTGTCATTTGAGTGACATGTCTTAAAGAAGGTTTAAAACACTTGTCAAATGTAAGAGTAAAAGTTTTCTACTCTTGTACATTTGAAATTGGTAAGGTTGATGTTTTGGATAAAACAAAGACCAACTTAGGCCAATTGGGTAAAGTGTTTTTCTTGATTAGAATCCGCACTATCTCTTGGATGTTTGACAAGGGAGTCTTATATGTCAAGAGGACAGTGGGAGTCTTAAAGGTCTTGAAAGTCTCAAGAACTAATCAAGAGTAAAACCTGAAGTTCTTCACTAGCACACGACTTGAGGTTTATAACCTATCGTGTTGACATATTCTGTGCCCATTCCAGTTAAAGTTGGCTTTGCATATGAGTTCTTAGAGTTCTCAGTTTGTTGCATAACAACTTGGAAGCAATGGCAGGCCCTTGAGCTGCCAGGTGGCAAGAAATTAAGATTGAGTTCAGTCCATATGAGTTTGGGTTTGTCATTATCCTTGCCTTGTGACTATGATTTTGACCATTCACATGGATAAGAACACATACACCAGTAAATCTAAGTGTCATAAGGTTTCTCTCCGATTCATGAAAATGATGGTGAGGAAACACTTTCACTAAGTAGATTTTATCTAGATAGCAATTGTGATATTTGCATTCTCAAAGTCGTTAGTGGAGCGCGTGTGGTTAACCGGCACACTAACATGGACTTGTGAGAAGTGGCAAAAAGGTCTAACCATTATGATTACGGCATACCTCTTCATAATTGTTTAGACTCACAAGTGTGCTATCTAAGGGAAGGTGTATGATTTTGATACAGCTTTATCAAAACAATCTAGCATCAGAAATCTGAACTTTGGTAAGAAAGTCAATGAAGTATTGATTTCTAGAAGTCCAGCTGATTTCTGAGTACATGTCAAAGCTAGTGGGAGCATAAGTGTTATGCTAATAATCATCATGTTAGTGGGAGCATGATAATTATGATAAGTATTGCAAGCTAGCAATGTTAATTATAGAAAACAAAAGGTTTCAATTGGGAAAAGTTGTTTTGCTATAATTAAGGGAGAGAAAATTATACTTCATCTCAAATCTATAAGCTTAGATCGTGAGGTTTTAATCATTTAGTCAAGGTTTTATATATATGAATTTCATGTTGGAATGGCTCAACATAAGGAAATTCTGTATATGGGTCCATTATTTGCGTTCTAAAATTCGATTATGATTACGGCATCCCTTTTCATAATCTGAATTATGAGAACTTGGCAAATTGAAATGGAAATGTTATAGCAAAAGACTGGTTTAGTCTTTATGTGAGACATCATGAATCGTGTCCCATATGCTTCGGATATAGGATCGATTCCATGTGCTATAAGCATCCGTTCTAAAATTTTCCAAATGCCTGGGGCATTAAGAAGGGAAAAGGTTTAGAACTGGATATGACTAAAAGGATTAAATAATTGTCGAGGACAATCTAAGGTTTACCAAAGATTGGTTGCTCAAGGACAGTTGGAAGTATAGTGATAATTCTGGAAGGACCATATTGACATAATCTGTAAGGAGGCAACTCTTGGTCAGAAGCGATAGTCAAAATGGAATCTGGAAATGTTTCAAAGTTAGAATTTTCAATCTGTTTAAGATTAGGAAACTTAATGCAAGAAGGATGTTTCCAAGGAGCTGATCTCCTTTGGAATACTCTGTAATGATTGTTGTCAAGTCTTTCTGACTTTGTGCATAATCATTACAAGAGGATCAATGCATATAAGTTTAGAATCTAACAGATTTCAGTAAATGGCATGAATTTGGAATTCTTGCATTTGCAGTAAGGATTTGGGGGTGTGAAAAGAGAATCATTGAAGTTATGTTCAATTGATCTAGTTCACAAAGTAAGGATAATAGACAAACATAGTATGCATACTTGGTGTGTGGCATGACTAGTGTTTAGAAAACATAGTGTACATGCTTGGAGCATGGGACAACTGTTGTTTTAAATTCAAGATTAAAGTTGATAGCTGAAACAGTATACAATGAATAATGTGTAATCATATGGTGATAAATAAAAGGTGTTTTATTTATGTTCAAAGTGTTGATACCATATTGGATTCAATTATTATTGTGTTTCATTTTGCATGTTTTGACTTCCCGAATAAACTAGGTTATTCTTCCGGAATGACTAAGTTATTCAAACCATCCACAGTCGGTCATATGTTGGAAGTAGGTATGAATTAAGACTGTCATGAGTTGGCTTGTAGAGGTCTAAGGTGTTGGACAAAGGGCTACAACAATCATGAGTGCTCATAAGTTCTGAGTATTGGATTCAACCCGCGCTCATTGGAATCACTTCATGGATTTTATCACGAGTGATCATGAGACGATAATATCTTATATTCTTCAAACCTAGAGATATGAGTTGTTACTATGAGTTGATAGTACATTGATTGCACGAAACCGCATTTGGTAACTCTGTGCTATAAAACGTGCCTTTGTGTATGATTCAACAAGTAGTAGAACAAGCCATATGAGTCGAAGTTTATCCGTTCCTTTTACCTTCAGGATAAAAGCGATATCTGTGGGCCCCTCGATGATTTGATGATGACAAATGGAAGTGCTCGGCCGGGCCAGGACTGATTTGATTTGTTCAATTAGTCAGTCGTCATAAATCGGAAATCGGGAAACAACAAATGGACAGAGAGAATGATTATAATCCATGTCTCAGTCCATATGATATCTAGAATGGAGGAATATATGATCCCTTATCTAATGGACAAGTCACTGACAAAGGTCAGAGTTCATCTACAAGGTCAGAGTTCGACAGAAGCTTTTGAGAGCTACGATTGCCGGTTGGTTCCTGAAGTCATACGCAATAATAGTTTTAGACTTATCCAAGTGGGAGACTGTTGGATTAATGTCTAAGTCCATAACTATATTTGGTAAGACTTGACCTGACCCGGCATGGTCCATTTGGGTTGCATACCATCATGCACTTGAATGAGAGAAATAAGACACTTATGGTTATTAATATATTATAAGTTCTAGTATATTAATAATAAGAATAATAAGATTATTTAATTAGTATTGATCAAGAATTAATATAGGATTAATTAAGTGATCAAAAGAAGACTAATTAAATATATGGGTTGATTGTGTAAATCATCCATACTTGTATAGTGGGCTAATGCTCCATGGATAATCAAGTTGGGCTAAAACCCATAGGATGGTCCATGGATGCTCCATGGTGTATTTGAACCCATGGATCCAAGGAAATGGAAAGTCATGACAATTAGGGTTTTCACTAATTGTATAACTATATAAGCATCTTATTATTGAGGAAAAATCGGCCACTAGTAGTATTCAAGAAAGGGCTAGCCGATTTTGAAGAGTGTAGAATTCTCTCAAGTCATTCCAAGTGTTTTGATGATTGTGATTCCATTTGAGGTGTCACACTTGGGGCACTAGGCACTCAAGCTACATGAAGATTGTCTACACCAAAGAGGTATGTATTCTATCTTGCTATATTTATTGTTTTGTATGCTAGATTAGAATAATACCTTGGAAAGTTCTTATTTGCATGTATAATAGAGAAAACATAGATCCAAGGTATTTAGGGTTGCATGTACACTTAGGAAGTGTTAGAATGTTCAAAACCCAACACATATAATACTTGTTATACGATTCCAAGTTCCTATCCACTTGAAACTTGGGCGATGAGAAACTTACCCTATTTGGTAAACTCTTGACACTTCCACAAATAACCTAATCAAGAATCAAATCCATTTTACTAATAATAGAAGTACACAAACATCAATTTTTCATATACACCATTGTAAGGATAACAACCAAAATTAATTTTATCCATAAAAGCAGCAGAAAACGTGTCCTTACAATGCAAAATTCGAATGAAAAACTATGTAATCAAATACTCCTAACAAATCTATCATAACTTCCTAAGCTCAAAGTCTGATCTTCGAATCCATGCGATCGTAATCCATTTCTTCGTGATCAGACTGATCTTGCTCTTCCATCAAACTTCCTCTCTTTTCTCTAATCCTGCAAAACATGCAAATGTAATCTTATCACATTATGTATAAAGAATAGGAATTTAAATGGAGTTAGATAGTGGATTTTATACCTGAAGTAGAGCCATACTATTTGAATCTCCCATCTCTTAGACTCTTCAGGTCCTTTGGGTAGCTTCATATCCATTGCCCCTTCTCTTGGCAGCAGAAACATGTGGGTTCTTCTAGAGTGTCCACGGAAGCATGGTTGGTTGAATTATCAGACAAATATGCTCCATTACTTCGGCAAATCATTTCTGATTCAGCAACAATAAGCATGTAAGTTAAGTCAATGAGGGCCGTGTCAAGATCCATCATATAATACTCTCTTATGAACTTATCATATGATTTAGGGATTGACTGAAGAACCCATTCCACAGCCAACCTATTGGGGAAAGACGCACCTAACATAATCAACCTATCAATGTGTAATTTCATCCTTAGGACGTGAGCACACACGGGTTTACGATCTTCATGTTCCATTGCCAATTGGGTTTCGCTGATCTTGAACCTTTCAAATCTTTGTTCTTGTGGGTCAGGGAGAACAACGGGAGGAGGAGGAGGAGGAAGTGAAATCAAGCTAGTCCACATTGATCCTTCACTTTGGAACAAGCTTTCACTTTCAACAGGAATAACTTTTCCTTGGGATTCGGGAAGACCACGGTTAGAATCAGACATCTACAAAACGGGAGAAATTTAAAGTTAGTTGATTGAATCCTTAATGAAACACCCAAATGAGACATTAAGGATAGGATCCAACAACATTATTTACACATTAGAAGAGGGATGCCGTAATCCAACATGCAAATAGTTTGGAGGTAAGTGAATGACGATTCACTAATTCTTCACCATGAAAAACATAAAGGCTTAAGTTTAAATGTATTAAGAATTCCTAGATTTCCTTTGAGATTCATTGAACTTTTCAATGGCATGTTTAAATCTCAATATACCCCTCTCGTTTGTGACTGGGATGCTGAGGATCACAAAGTGGGTGTGAATAACCATGCAATTCTACATGGTGCCCTCATTGTTACAGTCACCTATTCAATGTGCCGGTAAACCACACACACTCCATCAAACTATGACAAACATTGAGTCACCCTTTGCTACCTTTGCTTAGAACCCAATTAGTGTGCCGGTTAACCACACGCGCTCCACTAACGTCTTAGCAAGGGTACAAAGTGTAATTTCATGGGATTGCATCAATTTCACTTTTGCCTAAAATAACTAGGATTGGGAATTTGTAAAAGCGTTTACTTACTTTACATAGATTCATTATACTTATTAATGAAGAAAGGATTGCCCTATCCTACCCGTTCGGCTAACGACCCTCCACCAATCAAGTAAGCGGTGGGTAAGAGTGGATATCCATTAAACGTCCATTTTATAGGCCATAACCTTATACCCCCCTTATAGATCAGCTTCGTGAATGAGGCCTACTAACGGTAAGACTAGCATTTTAGTTATACATATATAATATTAGACTTTTAATGTTATAAATAGTATAAGGGTGTATTTTACACTTTTAAAATACTAGGTGGTTTAAAATTTTATAAATTACACTTTTAATAAAATATAAACCTCATCATTATGGATTTATTAACTCTCTTTTAATTATACACTTAATTAATTTAATAAAACCATAAGGGTGTAATTTGAACTTTTTCAAAATTAGGGTTTTAGAATTTAACATTTTTCAAAATTAAACTTTTAATCAAACAATTTAAATTCCAAATCTTGAGGGCAAGTTTTGAAACTTTTCAAAACAATTAGGTTTTAATCTCACTTTAAAATTTTCGAAATTTAAGACTATTTAAAATAAAATTTTAAATATTAAAACTCTTGATTTAATAAATATCTCGAATTAAACTATTAATTTAAATTATTAAATCGTAAGGGATTAATTAAATCTTGAAGGATAATTACCAATTAAACAATTAATTTATGCTAATCCTGTTAATTCCTCTAAATTTCGAAAATCATGGGATAGGATAATTCAAAGTCTTTAATTACCATATATAACCATTAAAGGATAATTACAAGATATAGGATAATCCAAATCCCTAAAATTTAGGATCTTATCTTGGGGAAGAAGGCTAATCTCGAAAATCCTAAGGTTTGCAAACCCTAGATTTCAAAATCTTGAACCAAAGGAAAGGATTTAAAAAACCCTTTCATAGTTTTCGCAAATTTAGGGTTTAGAAACCCTAATCTCGAAATTCTTGCCTCCTAGGGTTTATTGGCTATAAACCCTAATATGTCAAGTTCATATAATTGTACAATACTAATTGGAAACAAGTTAACCAAAGGCTCTGATACCACTGATGAGTTTTGTACAAACAATCCTATGTGTGCATGCAACCCTAGAATTGGATCTATGTTTTCACTATTAGATACACAACATTATGAACACATAAAGAAACACTAATATGCCCTAGTATTTTCGAAATACACATAGAAGATTAGATCACATACCTCTTGTTGTTATATTGCAATAACAACTCAAATCTTCAAACCCTAAGTCTTGAAAGAAGGTACCACAAGTGTAGGACCTCTAATGGCTCACAAACACCAAGAGAAAATGGAGAGAAAAGAGAGAGTGGGAGGAGGTATGAAATCGGCCCTAAGAACCCTTTGGAAGGCATGGACGAATTCATGTGCCAAAAAGGTGTTTATATAGGTGTAGAGATTAGGGTTTCAGTCCTTATCCTTATCTAGTTGCTTGCCCAACAAGTAACAATAAGATAAGCCTTGAGTTAGTCCAACCTATATCTAGGATAACCATTACCCTATTTTGTAACTATCACATAATTACAATTCAGCCCCTCTAGTTTAATTAATTACACTTGATCACTAAATTAATTCTTAATTAATTATTGACCAATATTAATTAAGCAAATATGATTTCTCCTTTATTATATTATTCTTATAACATATTAATAAATCATAATAACCTCTTTCTCTATTATTTCTCCAGTGAAGTTGCTCTGATGAAGGCAACCCAAAAGGACCATGCACAACCAGGTCAAGTACTTGATAAATATGGTTACGAGCTTAGACACTAATCCAACAAATTTTCAAGATGCCCATTATTACTCTATATAGTCACTATTAGTGTGCTGGTTAACCACACACACTCCACTAACTACTATAAGGTATAATGTGCAATTTCATGGGTTAGCATACAAATTCGCATTTTTCCTAAAGCAGCTAATATTTGGTTTCAACTAAAATAGTTCAGTTACTTTTTAATCACATTATACTTATTCATGAGAACTAATTGTCCTATCAAACTCGTTCGGCTAACAACCCTCCACCATACAAGTGAGCGGTGGATAAGAATGGATACCTAATCGAGGGCATTTTATAGGCCGCTTCCTTAAACTCCCCTTATTGTATGGCTTCGTGAATGAGGCATACTAGTGGTTCGACTAACTTATTCTTATTCATATAATAATAACCAATTTTTTAATTTTACAGTCCTTATCCTTATCTAGTTGCTTGCCCAACAAGTAACAATAAGATAAGCCTTGAGTTAGTCCAACCTATATCTAGGATAACCATTACCCTATTTTGTAACTATCACATAATTACAATTCAGCCCCTCTAGTTTAATTAATTACACTTGATCACTAAATTAATTCTTAATTAATTATTGACCAATATTAATTAAGCAAATATGATTTCTCCTTTATTATATTATTCTTATAACATATTAATAAATCATAATAACCTCTTTCTCTATTATTTCTCCAGTGAAGTTGCTCTGATGAAGGCAACCCAAAAGGACCATGCACAACCAGGTCAAGTACTTGATAAATATGGTTACAAGCTTAGACACTAATCCAACAAATTTTCAAGATGCCCATTATTACTCTATATAGTCACTATTAGTGTGCTGGTTAACCACACACACTCCACTAACTACTATAAGGTATAATGTGCAATTTCATGGGTTAGCATACAAATTCGCATTTTTCCTAAAGCAGCTAATATTTGGTTTCAACTAAAATAGTTCAGTTACTTTTTAATCACATTATACTTATTCATGAGAACTAATTGTCCTATCAAACTCGTTCGGCTAACAACCCTCCACCATACAAGTGAGCGGTGGATAAGAATGGATACCTAATCGAGGGCATTTTATAGGCCGCTTCCTTAAACTCCCCTTATTGTATGGCTTCGTGAATGAGGCATACTAGTGGTTCGACTAACTTATTCTTATTCATATAATAATAACCAATTTTTTAATTTTACATGTAATATAAGGTGTATTTTAAACTTATCAAAATACTAGGGTTTATATTTTAAATATTAAAATTAATATTCAATTAATTAAATTTAAAATAAATGATTAATTATTAACAATTAAATAAATTAAATCAATTAAGGATTCGAAATTTGTAATTATTGATTTTAATCAAATAAAATAACAATTATCAAATAAGGAAACTCTCAAAACCCTTACCTACTTCGAAATCTTGGGGAGGAAGGCAAGGGTTTCCAAACCCTAGCCCTTATTTTAAAAAACAAGGGGGTGGAGGCTAGGGTTCTTAAAACCCTAGTCCCTTGTCCAAATTTGAGGCAAGAAACCCTTACCCAAAATCGATTACTTAGGAGGCAAGGTAAGGGTTTCATCCCTTACCAATTTATTTTGAAACTTCGCGTCTAAGACACCTATTTTCAAAATTCTTGGCCAAGAGGGATTAATTTACATAAACCTTAATTTGATCGTTTCAACCATTATAGAAAATTCAATAGAAAATAAGCCAACCTCTGATATCACTGATGGGTTTTATGCAAAAAAAAACAAACTTAAACTCTTAAGTGTACATGCAACCCTAATAAAGATCTATGTTTTCTCTATTGAATCTATAACTATGAACATCAAAAGAAAACGCTAATAACACTAGGCTATTTTTGAAAATACCAAATTAGGGTTAAGTATTATATACCTTGATTGTTATCGTAGTAAATAAGAAAGAAGCATTCTTGTTGATCCTTTGGAAGCGAGCACCATAATTGTTGTGCCTCTATCGGAATCATACCCAACACAAGCAAGAGGATGAAAGAGAAGAGGGGAGAAAGATTTTCATCCAAAGCTTCTAATGAGGAGGAGGCCGAATTTGTGAAGGGCTATGGCCCTATATATAGTCAAGATAGCTTGGTGCCAAAGCTAGTATTTAAGGTGGAAACCCTAAATCCCTTTGCTTGGTGACCAAGCAACCTATTCCCCTCATTCAAGGGGCTTAGACAAAAATTCCTTGGGCTTGACCAAGTGATTTTCATCCACCTCATCCAATGAGGTCCCTGGGTGATATTGCCATATTTATACATATTTTTAGGCAATATTTATTTACATTTTTATTAATATTTTGGTTATTAGCATTGAATAATGGTACTTATAAGCTTAATTTATATTCTACAGCAAAATAGAAGCATTTTTGAAGAAAGGGACTAAAATTGTCAAAACATAGAACTTTGGAGGCTTGGAGAATGAATAAAGAAGAAACCCACGAAATCTGCTATATTCACGTCGTGAGGTATCTAGATTCACGACGTGAGTTGGAGTATTCTAGAAGATAGGCACCGGAAGGAAGAGTCCTTCTCAAACACGTACTCGTATTCACGACGTGAGACATTATTTCTCACGACATGAACATGGAAAAATCAGAAACTATATATATCCTTGTCCATTACAACTTGGAGGAGTTTTGGCTGGCTTAGAGAGGTTCCAAAAGTCAAAAATCAGAGGAAAAGAAGGCTTGGAAGTCGGTTTTAACACCAAGGAAGAAGAAGTTCATAATTTGATTCATATTTTGGTACTTTTAAACATGTCTTTGAATATAACTTGTGCTTGTTTATTTGCTAATATGTCCAGCTAAATCCAACTGCTTCTGCTAGCTAGATGAAGCTGGAACTCATGGTTTTAATGCATTAGATTTGACTTTACTTGTTGGTAATGTGCTTGTGTTGATTGATTTTTACCTAAAATGCTTAATTTAAAATTTAATTGCTTTAAATTCTTGTTCTGTGTAGTTAGTGAATACAAATATGCATGAATTTGAATACCTAATAATTCAGTGAACACTAGTTTATTAGAGCTAAGATCAAACCAATCTTAGATATGTAATTGTATCAGTGAATTAAGCTGTGCTAGAGAACTCATATTATGACCATAAGTGTGTTTTCCGAATCAATCTTACATGGCTCCAATCTTATTCAATAATTGATTTTATGTTAAGTATTTTGTGACCATACATAGACTACATGAATTAATTAATGTTAGTAGATTTAGAAAAAAATTGCTAATACTATCTTAATTGGTACCAACAGTAATTGTCATAGGTAATTTATAAACCATTGAGGGAAAGTGGATTCGAACTAACAGAAGTGTTTTGTTTCTGATTGAATTTGTGCTAAAGAATTAAGTTCATCTAAACTTGCAAAATTAGATAAATCTCTTTTCTTTTTTAATAATTAGGTTAATTAAGTAGTAAATAGATTAATTAGTTAACATCGTTCCCTGTGATCGACACCCGACTTACTCAAACTATTCTATAATTTAACTGGGTACACTTCCTATGTGCAATTTAGTTAGTTAAGTTAGTTAGACTATAAATATAAAATTAGGTGTAGCTATTTGCACGCATTAAGTTTTTGGCGCCGTTGTCGGGGAACGGCTTATTTAATTGTTGAGTTATTTGCTTTAAAGTAATCGATCCTTTTTTTTTGGGTGTAAAACCTGCAAAAAGTTATTTTTCAGTTTCTCTTATTTTAGTACTGAACTCACGACATGAGCTTTATTGTCTTACGACGTGAATATAGTAATTTCTAGTTTTCTTTTTTTAGTTTGTTTTTCTATTTTAGTTCAGTTTTACGTTTTTATATTGTTTATTTTGTAGGAGTTATTGACCAGAGGTTCTAATACACCTTTGGTGCCACCACTTGAAGATCCAGAGTCGGCCCTCCACAAAAAGAAGGATAAGAACGTGAAAGAAGATCAAACACCAAAGAAGACACCCTTACAAGAATTCAAATATGTCTTTACAAAGAAATCCGAAAAGAAAATGGCAAAGTCGAGTACATCATCAAAGGAAAAAAGCAAGATAGAAAGCTTTGAGCAAGATCCAAACCTAAATGATACCGAATACGATACCGATCCCGAATTCGCATTACATAGAAGTGAATCCGAAGACGAGTCTGATAACGAAATGGCGGATATTGCGGATATGTCCATGGGAGCTTACAAGAAGCATATTTGAGATGATGCTGCTCTTGGTCTTATACAACCTGCAATTCCTGCAACTGCCCCATTTGAACTGAAAGGACACATCCTTGCTGCACTTAGGGAAGTGCTAATTTTTGGAAAGGATCAAGAGGATGCTTACAAGCATTTGGATGAAGTAAATGACATAGAATATTATTTCAATATTCCAAATGTTCCAAGAGAGACAGTCTTGCTAAGGATGCTACCAGTCAATTTTAAAGGAGTTGCTAAAGATTGGCTAAAGGCACTACCACCTGGTGCAATCACTAATTGGGCCCAAATGCGCGAACAATTTTTAGATCATTTTTGTTCACCTTCCAAGATAGCTAAACTCAAAAAGGCAATAGCAAAATTTTGAGCAAAATCCGGTTGAGTCACTTTATGAGGCATGGGAGCGCTATAATGGATTGTTGAGAAATTGTCCTCAAAATGACCTCAACATACAACATGAAGTGTCGATCTTCTATGATGGTGTTAATGTCATGACGAGACAACTCCTTGATTCTCAAGGACCACTTACCAAGAAAAATCTAGGGGAAGTTAAGGAGTTAGTGGAAGAATTTGCAAAGCATTCTCGTGAGTATCACAATCCGAGAAGTGAGGGAGTAAAAAGAAAAAAGGGTTGAAAGTTTTGTATACTTGGCTGCTGTGATGGCCATGCTTCATATAATGGATAGGAGGATGACAAAAATGGACCAATCGATACATGCTATAAGATTTGGATGCGGAAGATGTAATGGTCCACACTTGACTAAGGATTGCAGCTTAGATGATAACGGGTATAAAAAAGCTCAAGTTTGCTACTCGAGTGGGGACAAGTATGACGAGGATTGCAGAAAACCAAAGAAGGAGTGGCTGCCATACGATGAGTACAAGAAGCAAAAGGAAGAGAAATATAAGCAGACAGGCCGAAGCTTTTACCAAAAAGAGCAACCACCAACCGAGAAGAAAGTAGATTTGGAAAACATTTGGACCCGGTTTATGGAAGCTTCCTAGAAAAGGCATGATGATACTGATGTAATGTTAAAGGAACACATGAAAATGATGAAAGAAAAACACACAATGATGATTGATCAGCAAGCCTCATTAAGAAATCATCAAGCATTGATCAATAATCTAGAAGGCCAAGTTGGTCAACTAACTATGGTGAACAAAAAATTATCCTCATAATTTCCCGAAAATAATGCTCAATCCCATGTTATGATGATTAAGACCAAAGAAGAAGCTATCTCTGAGTTCTTAGAAGCACTAGAGGAGGAGCTAGAGACATCCCGACCAAAGCCAAAGAAGTCGAAGCTTGGGATCGAAGATGTTGCTGAAGCACCAGACTCACGACGTGAGCCCGTTATGCTCACGTCGTGGGCTCAGTCTGAACATAAAATTTCTATAACTGTTTCGGATTATAATCCGCCTTTACCATTCCCGTCTCGAGCTAATCTCAGTCCACTGGAAAAGGAACATTTGTAGTTTATCAAGCAAGTGAAGGGTATTCCTATTAATACTTCTTTTATTGAGTCATTATCCAAAATTCTAGAGTATGCAAAGTTCCTTTAAGATCTTATAGACACTCATCAGCAGTTGAAGAAAAATTCCAAGGTTATTCTTATTAAGCAAAGTTCAAGAGTTGTATTGGAGATATACGTAAGAAGATGGGAGATCCTGGACGCCTCACTCTTCCATGTGAGTTTGGAAACAATTTGAAGACTTATGCTTTAGCTGATTCTGGGGCTAGCATAAATTTGATGCCATATTCATGTTGGGTTTTGAGCATTCTAACACTCCTATGGTGTACATGCAACCCTATAAACCTTGGATCTATGTTTTCTCTATTATACATGCAAATAAGAACTTTCCAAGGCTTTAATCCTAACTAGCATACTATGAGGTAACTATACTACAAAGACTAGTTAGATGACATACCTTTTGGTGTAGCTTGATGTCTTCAAGCTTTAAGAGCTTAGCCCCAATAGTGTGGAAGCCTCAAATGGAATCACAAATCACCAAAACACCTTGGAAGACTTTAGAGAATATGGATACTTGGTTCTCTCTAGTGAAATTAGCTAGCCCTCTTAGTGTAACCACACTAGTGCCCATTTCACCAACCAAGGACATCTTTATATAGTGTGGAGGATTTGGGTTAGACCCTAATACCCATGACCTTTCATTTCCTAGGATCCATGGGTTAAAGCTCCATGGACTATCCATGAAGACTTAGCCCAACCTAAATGAACTTGGCCCACTACACATATATATCTAAGAGTCCATATTTAATTAGTTCATTTTGATCACTTAATTAATTATAAATTAATTCTTGATCAATACTAATTAAATAATATGATTATATTAATATATTAGAACTTATAATATATTAATATAAATCATAAATATACTATTCTCAAAATACTATCCATATAAATTGTGCTGGTGAAGTGCAACCCAAATGGACCATGCCGGGTCGGGTCAAGTAAATACCAAATATAGTTATGGACTTAGACATTAATCCAACAGTCTCCCACTTGGATAAGTCTAAAACTATTATTGAGTATGACTTCAAAACCTAACTGGCAATTGTAGCTCTTAAAGCCGCTGTCGAACTCTGATCTTGTCAACGAACTTGTCCATTAGATAAGGGATCATATATTCCTCCATTCTAGATATCATATGGACTGAGACATGGATTATAATCATTCTCTCTGTCCATTTGTTGTTTCCCGATTTCCGATTCATGATGACTGACTGACTGAACAAATCAAATCAGTCCTAGCTTGGCCAAGCACTCACATGTATCATCATTAAATCATTGAGGGCCCCACATATATCGCTTTTATCCCGAAGGTAAAAGGAATGGATAAACTTCGACTCATATGGATTGTTCTACTACTTGTTGAATCATACACAAAGGCACGTTTTATAACATCGAGTTACTGAATGCGTTTTCGTGCAATCAATGTACTACCAACTCATAGTAACAACTCATATATCTAGGTTTGAAGAATATAAGATATTATCGTCTCATGATCACTCGTGATAAAATCCATGAAGTGATTCCAATGAGCGCGGGTTGAATCCAATACTTAGAACTTATGAGCACTCATGAGTGTTGTAGCCCTTTGTCCAACATCTTAGACCTCTATAAGCCAACCCATGAAAGTCTTAATTCATATCTACTTCCAGCATATGACCGACTGTGGATGGTTTGAATAACTTATTCATTCCAGAAGAATAACCTAGTTTATTCTGGAAGTCAAAACATGCAAAGTGAAACACAAGAATAAATGAATCAAATATGGTATCAAACCCTATGAATATAAATAAACACTTTTATTTATCACCATACTAATTACTCATTATTTATTGTTTCGGTTTTATCAACTTTATACTTGAATTTAAAACAATAGTTGTCCCATGCTCCAAGCATGTACAATATATTTTCTAAACACTAGTCATCCCATACACAAAGTATGCATACTATGTTTGTCTATGATATTTACTTTGTGAAATAGATCAATTGAGCATAACTCCAATGATCATCTTTTCACAGTCCCAAACCCTTACTGCAAATGCAAGAATTCCAAATTCATGCCATTTATTGAAATCTGTTAGATTCTAAACTTATATACATTGATCCTCTTGTAATGATTATGAACAAATTCAACCAGACTTGGCAACAATCATTACAGAGTATTCCAACGGAGATCAACTCCTTGAACCATTTCCATATTCCATTTTGACTATCACTTCCGAACAAGAGTTGCCTCTTTTCAGACTATGTCAATATGGTCCTTCCAAAGTCAATACTATACTTCCAACTGTCCTTGAGCAACCAATCCTTGGTAAACCTTAGATTGTCCTCAACAATTGCTGAATCATTTTAGTCATATCCAATTCTAGACCTTTTCCCTTCTTAATGCCCCAGGCATTTGGAAAATTTTAGAAAGGATGCATATAGAACATGTAATCGATCCTATATCCGAAGCATATGGGACACGATTCATGATGTCTCACATAAAGACTAAACCAGTCTTTTGGTATAATATTTCCATTTCTATTTGCCAAGTTCTCGTAATTCAGATTATGAAAAGGGATGCCGTAATCATAATCGAATTTTAGAACGCAAATAATGAACCCATACATAGAATTTCCTTATGTTGAGCCATTCCAACATGAAATTGATATATATATATATATATATATATATATATATATATATATATATATATATATTCTTGACTAAATACGATTAAGACCTCAATCTAAGCTTTTATATTTGAGATGAAGTATAATTTCCTCTCCCTTAATTATAGCAAAACAACTTTTCCCAATTGAGACCTTTTGTTTTCTATAATTAACATTGCTAACTTGCAACCTTTATCATGCTCCCACTAACATGATGATTAATAGCATAAGACTTATGCTCCCACTAGCTTCGACATGTACCCAAAAATCAACTGGACTTATAGAAATCAATACTTTATTGACTTTCTTACCAAAGTTCAGATTTCTGATACTAGATTGCCTTGATAAGACTTTATCAATATCATACACCTCTCTTAGATAGCTCACATGTGTGTCTAAACAATTTCAGAACTATGAAAAGGGATGTCGTAATCATAGTCTAAATTGTTTAGACCTTTTGCCATTTCTCATAAGTCAATGTTAGTGTGCCGGTTAACCACGAACGCTCCACTAACGACTTTGAGAACTGCAAATATCACAATTGCTATCTACTTAAAATCTACTTAGTGAAAGAGTTTCCTTACCATCATTTTCATGAATCGAAGAGAAACCTTATGACACTTAGATTTTATGGTGTAAGCATTCCTATCCATGTGAATTTGTCAAAACCATAACCACATGACTAGGTTAGTGACAAATCCTAACTCATATGGATTGAACTTGTGCAATCTTAACTTCTTGCCACCTGGCAGCTCAAGGGCCTGCCATTGCTTCCAAGTAGTTATCCAAACAATTGAGAACATGTAGAACTCAAATGTATAGCCAATTTAACTGGAATGGGCAGAAATGTCAACACGGTAGGTTATAAACCTCTAGTTGTGTGCTAGTGATGAAATACAGGTTTTTGTTCTTGATTACTTCTTGAAACCCTTTCAGGATCTTTTAGACTCCCACTGTCTCCTTGACCTATAAGACTTTCTTGCCAAATATTCAAGAGACAGCGTGTGGATTCTAATCAAGACAGACACTTAACACAATTAGCCTTACTTGATCTTGTGTTATCCAAAACATCACAACTTACCAATTTCAAATGTACAAGAGTAGAAAACTTTTACTCTTACATTTGACATGTGTTTTAAACCTTCTTTAAGACATGTCACTCAAGTTACAATCTTAGAGTATAACTCTATGAACTGTTTTCGAATGAAGTATGAATCATCTTCTTGATTTAACCACTTCAACAATTCATAACTCCTCTTTTTAACTCTCAGAATGTACTTAGAGGATGAATTGTGATAAGGTCTCAAAATCATTAAGATGATCTTAAAACATGATACTAAAGGACTCTCCCATCTTTTTAGATTTGAGAAACTTTTATCCTTCTGCCTACTTTGATTCTTCTTATTCGTTCTGTCATACATTGAAATTTTTTTCAATCCTTCAGAATTATACTTAAGCTTGTAAGTATAATCATATTTACTAAACCTTAGTAAATCATGACGAATAGTGTTATCCATATTTTGTGGTGGACTTTGACAAGTGCACAAAAAAGTGTACTTGATCCCTTAGTCCTTCTCTTGACTCACACATCCATGTGAACAAGCAGTTAGTCCTAATTTTCCAATGCTCGAAAGTTCTCATTCATCATACTATACAACTTGCATGATTCCAAGTTTCTATCCAACTGAAACTTGGGTGATGAGAATCTTTCCTTATTTGGTAAATTTAGACACTACCACAAATGAAAGACTCAAATTCATATTTCCAATATTGCTATCAATGGAATCATATAAACAACATCTTTTTTTTTCCAAATGCCATTGTAAGGATATTTTTTTAAAATAAATAAAATTAAAAACATTTCTTTTTAGAACTTTGCGGAAAAACTAATCCTTACAATGCAGATGTATATGAAAACTTGTTGTCATCTATTCCTAAGCAATCTATCATAACTCTTAAGCACGTGCTCAAAATTCTGATCGCCAAACCATGCGATCGAAATCCATCTTCGCGATCAGAATTAGTATATACTTCCATTAATTTTCTTTACTTTTCTTTGATTCTTAAAACATCAACATGTGACCCAGCCACATCATGTAATAAGAATCTCCAAGTAGGAACTTAATAGAGTTAGACCATGGACTTTACCTGAAATAAAGTCAAACTTATTGACTTTATCATCCTTAGGTAAGTTTGGCAGCTTCATAACCAAAGCCCCTTCCTTTGGAAATAGAAATATATGGATCCTTAGGTAATAGTACATGGGACTATCTCAGACTTAGCCTTTCTCTTTACCATTTTTTCAACCAAGTTGACTATGGCCAATCCCTTTCCATTGGGAAGAGAATGCATTTCTGGATTTCCTGTGTCACTATTGTCCCTGTCTATAAGGTTTTGGGAAGTTGATATCCTAATCAAATTTGCTTTACTAGTACACTAAATCATTTCTGATTTAGCAGAACCAAGCAAATAGATAGGATCATTAAGGGTCTTGTCATAGTCTATCTCATAGGAGTCCCAAAGGAACTCACTATGTGTCTTAGAAAGTGATTGAACCACTAACTTTCTCAAGACTTTGACACCCAACTCTCCCATCTTGTCAATATGTGCCTTCATCTCCAAGATGTGATCACACCTAGACCTTGCCTTGCCAATAGGCTTGAGTGACCTTGAACTTGTGGGTTAGGGAGAATAATTGGAGGAGGTGGAGGAAGTGAAGTTCCAAAATATTTGGGAAGATCATATATGTCTGAACTTGACATCTTTTTGAAGATATTCAAGATAGTTGATTTAAAGTCCTTAATATAACACGCAATATGAAATATTAAGGCTAGGACCCAACAAACTATTTTATAACTTGGAAGAGGGATGCCGTAATCCAAGCTATAGAATATTTGAAGGTAGGTGAATGACGATTCACCAATTTCCACCAAGAAAAACGAAATAATTAATTAGGTTTTAATTGGATTTGAAATTCCTAGATCTTTGAGATTCATTGAACTTTCAATGGCATGTTTCAATCTCGAGTGTGCCCTTCAGGTTTTATGACTGGGATGCCGAGGATCACAAAACAAGGTGTGAAGTAACCATGCAAATTACTTGGTACCCTTACCTGTTTACCCCTCAATCGATGTGCCGGTTAACCACACACGCTCCATCGATATTATGATAAGCATTAAGTTACCCTTTGCCTACCTTGTTAAATACGAGTTAGTGTGCCGGTTAACCACACACGCTCCACTAACCGACTTAAACAAAGTGCAAAGTGTAATTTCATGGATTAGCACCTTATTCACATTTTCCTAAGTAACTAAGATTGGGTATTATTAAGCGTTTAGTTACTTAGTATTTATCATTAATACTTTTAATGAAGGGAGAATTATAGTCCTGTCAGACCCGTTCGGCTAACGACCCTCCACCAGTCAAGGAAACGGTGGGTGAGAGTGGACACCCATTAATCTGCCATTTTATAGGGAGTAACCTTATACCCCCCTTATAGACTGGCTTCGTGAATGAGGCCTACTAACGGTACGACTGACTTTACTCTTATACATATATATAAATATTATTAACTTATAATATTATAAAGTATAAGGGTTGAATTTTAACTCTTTAAAATTCTAAGGCCTTAACTTGGAATTAAAGTATTCATAAAAGAAAACTTTTCAAATTCCAAAACTTGAGGGCAAGTTTTGAAACTATTCAAAACTCTTGGATTTTCATAACTTATGAGTTTTAATTAAAGTATTAAAACTTTTAATGAAGAGACTCTTGGACGTCCATAACTTGAGGACAAGTTATGGAGCCATAAAAACTATTTATAAGAAAAGGCTCTTTATTTTTTTTTTATAACCTAAGGCATTTTTATGAGTTTTTAAGATTCATAAATGTGGCTTTTCATATAACTTGAGGACAAGTTACATAAACACATTTTATGAACAACTTTTAGATTAATTTGGATTGAAAACATCTAACACATATGTTTCATTAATCTAAAAAATAACTCATAAAACAAGGAAACATAAAACTTTTGGTAATCCATAACTTATGGAGTTAAATGTTTGTTTTATGATGAAACTTTTCATGTTCCATAACTTAAGAATAAGTTATGGAATTCTTTAAAACATTAACACCAAATTTTGTAACTCCATAAAAACTTTGAATCAATTTTTTTAAACCTTTTCATATCCATAACTTATGGAGGTTTCAAAAAACTCTTTAGGTCAAACTTTTAAAACTAATAAAATAATCATATCATTTTATCCTTTACTAAATTTGACCTAATTCAACTCATATATCGAATGATTCAAATTTAACAAATAATTAGTTTTTCACAAAAAAAAGTAATTATCTTAAAATTTGACAAACGTCATGTTTTTTTTCCTTTTTTTTCAACTTTGAAAATAAAACAGTTGCATCAATATAACAGAAAACAACCCATGGCTCTGATACCACTGTTGGGTTTTGAGCATTCTAACACTCCTATGGTGTACATGCAACCCTATAAACCTTGGATCTATGTTTTCTCTATTATACATGCAAATAAGAACTTTCCAAGTCTTTAATCCTAACTAGCATACTATGAGGTAACTATACTACAAAGACTAGTTAAGAACTTTCCAACCCTATAAACCTTGGTGTAGCTTGATGTCTTTAAGCTTTAAGAGCTTAACCCCAATAGTGTGGAAGCCTCAAATGGAATCACAAATCACCAAAACACCTTGGAAGACTTTAGAGAATATGGATACTTGGTTCTCTCTAGTGAAATTAGCTAGCCCTCTTAGTGTACCCACACTAGTGCCCATTTCACCAACCAAGGACATCTTTATATACTATTCTCAAAATACTATCCATATAAATTGTGTCGGTGAAGTGCAACCCAAATGGACCATGCCGGGTCGAGTCAAGTACATACCAAATATAGTTATGGACTTAGACATTAATCCAACAATTCATTTTATCAAAAGTTAAATATTCATAAGATGAAGGCTACAAAGATGACCATTTACATGGCCAATCATTCAGTAACTCATCCTAGGGGGATTGTAGAAGACATCCTGGTTAAAATTGGGAAATTTGTTTTCCCAGTTGACTTTGTGGTTATGAATATGAAAGAGGATGTTAATGTCCCAATCATTCTTGGTCGCCCCTTACTAAATACTTCTAGAGCTTTAGTTGATGTTCGTGAATCCAAACTTATATTGAGGGTTGGCGATGATGAGGAAGATTTTGGAGTACAAGATGGATTTCAAGGAGATGATGTCAAAGGTGAGGTGTTCAAAATTGATGAAGATAATGAATTTGAAGAATTAGAGAAGCTCATGGAGAAAGAAATCAAGAAAATTCATCAAGTCAAACGCACCAAACCAAGAGCATCCATTCCACTTGTTTTTGAGGTGATTGCCTATAAGACTCCAACAAATTTGGTGAGTGAGGAAAGCGAAGATTTATCGAGTGATGAAGACGAGGCTACTTCCAAGGAGACGAGTCCAGTGGTGAAGGAAGAAAAGATTCCTATGGAGATGAAGAGTGAAGAAAAATTGGAGACTAAAGGGATCAAACGCAAGCTTGATGTAGATGAAGTGAAAGCTAAAAAGAGAATATGAAAAAGGCGTACATTCGACGAGTCAAAGCTTACAAGTGGCGATGGAAAGAACAAAAAATTCAAGTGGTGATGGACTCCTCTGACAGCTCAACGTAGGAGGAACGAAGTCTGGCTCAGGAATCCATTAAAAAAGAAGCGCTTTCGGGAGGCAACCCGAGCTCGGTTTGAATTTTCTTTTCTTTTCGTTTTCGTTTTTGGAATTTTTACTTTTTAGGAATATTAATCGTCTTATCCTATAATAATTTTGAATAGTAAAACATTAAATGTGGGGTCCCTGTATTAAGTGGTAATTAATTATGGTTTTAAGTAAACATGAAGATTGATTTCATAGAAAATTATCTGACCAGACCACACTCACGACGTGAGCACTTATGGCTCACGACGTGAGTCCATACAGACATGGGATACATAATATTTTAGTATGATAATTATATTTGCCCAACATTTATTCTTAGCACATTTATAAGCTATTTTTTTCTGTTAGACCAATAACCAATTAAGTCCATTTGATGATTAATGAGATGGCCCAACTACATAACCCAACACGAACTCACGACGTGAAGCTTTAGGGATTCACGACTTGAATTTTGAAAAACACGGGTCCACAATTAAGGGACAGAAAAACTTTGACCTAATTCATTTCTTAATCCCCACGAAGTGAGAATGGTTCCTGGTCCCCCTTTGTTCCGATTGCGGCCGACCACTACCCCTTACTCCATTTTTGCTTACGTAAACTCCATCTTAAGGTATTACTTTCTTGTTTTTAGTAACTAATTTTGCTTTATTAGTTGAATTTAGGGCTAGGGTTTGCTATTTAGTAAATTGTTCATATGTTCCCTAAGATTCATGTTATAGACCCTGGATGTTGGATGAATGAACTCAGTATTGTTCTAGCATAAAACCGCAACTATTATTTTGGCCCGATTCACACACTGCATTGATTGATTTTGACATCTATGGATGAACTCACAACGTGAATTCCTAGGAATTCACGATGTGAATTCTGGGCGTGCCTAAATCGGCTTGTGGTTAATTCTAATATGTTGGATCTTTCTTGGTTGGTTTTTGTTGTCTCTTGTTTTGCAAAAATGGCTCCTAAACGCGAGGGTCCAACCGAGGTGGCTAGTTTGCATCCGTTCTACGTATTCCCGACAACTGGGTCACGAGATGTTCTTACGCGTTGGAACAACCGGTTAGGATGGTTGTACAACTGGGAAATTGCTGTTGCCCCTACCATTAATTGGGCAAGAATGAGGGAGGTCAGGCTTGTTGATCAGATTTCCCAGTATCTTAGAAAGTTATTTTTGGGGAATGAATTTCTTTTACATGCAAGGGGTGGCATAATTTGTTTTCTATCCAGGAGAGGGTGTACAAGGAGCTTTGTGTGGAATTCTTTTCGAATGTGGCATTCCATGAGAATCTCAAGGATCCTACTTTCCAGCAAGCCTTGGTTTTTTGTCTCGGGGGAGAATATCGAGAATGTAGTTTGGTCGATTTTCCTTGGAGGATGGAGTTATATGAGACCTATGAGACTATGACTCATGAGTTTGTTATGTTTTTGAGGGAGGATGCCCGTAGATACGAGAATGGTGCATCGAGACTCAAATTTTGGAGCAACATTGCATCTGGAGTGTTCAATTCCGGTGTGTCGCCGGAAAGCAATATTAAGTCGCCAATTCACCACCTTATCCATCGTCTTATCACATTTTCTATTCACCACAAACGCCATGGGGATAAGGTCACCATGATAAACTTGTTCTTTTTATAGTCGATTTTACAGCCGGGAGTGTGCTGCAACGTTCCATACTTCTTGGCCCGCTATTTGGCGGAATATCCTACGAGTTCCCGCCCCGGGAGCCCTATTTGTGGAGGCCACTTTATCAGACATTTGGCCCGGTCTTATGGTTTGATCTTTCCCGACATCACCCACTCTTTGACTTGTATGGAGGGGAACGAGTTTACTATGGGATATTTGGAGATGATGAAGGTAGTGAGGAATTATGGAACACATTGGGGGATTGTGAATGATAATGATGATGATGAGCAACCGAGCGACCAACCCTTAGCAACCGCCGCAATCGAGGCCAAGAGGAAGGCGAAATGTGAGATCCTGAGGAGACATGGAGAGATATCGTAGAGCGGAGCAACAATATGCGGGTGGAGTACCCACCGACCCGTTTCAAAGTCAGGTTGATTCTTATTTAGATAATCTTCGCGGTGGGATGACTTACACCATTAAAATGCTTGAAACCATGTTCTATCATATGAATGTGGTGCGACCACCCACCATGCCACCTTAGTGCCCGTATATCCCGTCGTGGGAAGAGCTTTGGATACCAAGAAGCGATGGAGCAGGAACAAGTGGAACTCATAACGATGAAGAAGATGATTGATCGTTTTTATTTTGATTATTTAGTTTATAGTTTAATTTGGTTTGTGTGTTTTTTGAACTTGTTTGGATTGTTAAACTCTTGTTATGTTATTATGTTACTTCTATTTTTCCTTTGGTTGTTAAATTTCAGATTTGCTAAGGGAGTCCCGGGAAGGAAATTCGAGATAAGAGCGTATATGTCTAGGCAAGTGTCGTTTAGAGGCTAGTGTCGAGAAATCGAGACCCATAATTGGAAATAAGTGTGGGGTTAGTCAAGAGAAGACTCATCAAATACTGCATTTAGAAGAGTCTTAATTCATTAAGACATTGGTTGGAGTGCATAATTTTAGAAGAGGAGCTGGACTATGTCAGTTCACCCAGTTCTCACGTCGTTGAGATTTATGCCTCACGTCGTGAGCTCCTTTACGAAGGGGTTCAGAATTCATGATTTAACGACTTCACGTCATGAACTATATGTCTCATGTTGTGAGTATTGTATTCTCACAAAAATGAAGCCTTTTTATTCGCCTTTTCTACATGCGTCACCACCATTCTTTTTGGAGTTATCATCACGACATTTATTGCTCGTTTCCTCCACTATATAATGTGGCGTATGCTTTCCCACATTATTCTTCTTGCTTGGAGATTTACACCACCTTTGTTAAAGATTGAAGTTTAGATTCCATATTTTATTGGCGCTTTATATATCTCGCAATGATCAAGATCCAAGTTCCTATTTAGAAGAAGACCATATTCGAAATGCACATTTTATCCGCACGATTGGAGTTCAATCCCGCCACTAATATCACAGGGGAATCTGTTCATTTTTCTCCATTTTATCGCTTTTAATTTATTTTATGCATACAATGAGGCCATTGTATGTAATAAGTGTGGGGTAAAGGGGGTCGAAGAAGTCAAAAGTAAATTGCTAGAAAATTTAATTTTTTAGAGTATTTAGGTTTGAAAGAATAATCTAATAATTTATCTAGTAATAATGATAGTTTAAACTTAAGTTGCTAGTGTTGCATGGGGTGATCCGATGAGAGCTCAAATGTTTAGTTGAGCCAATATACGTTATAATGCATTTGTGCCCCCCTTTATTCTAGTGAAATCATGGGACAAAAACACAACCTCGCTTAGTTTGAGGGATGCAATATGTTTAGTAGCATGTACTTGAAATGTATCCAGGAAAACTTATATAGTCATTGCACATAGACTAATATCTTAACCAATAGGGGTTGAAGTTAAGCGCCCCTGCTTAAGCATGTAGGTTCTGAGTGAAAAAAGTGAGTACATGTAAAAAAAAGAGAGAGAAAATTACAAGAAAAGTTGAAGAATTTTGGAGCAATCAAAGTATAAAGTTTGAAGATCGAAGATCAAAAATTCTGAAAAATAAAAAGTTGAAGATACAAAACAAAAAAAATCTCACAAAAAGGTGGTGAATTCAAAGAAATTGAAGATCAAATTTCAAAGAGAGTAAAGAATTCAAGAGCTCCATATTGTGGTATCTTAAAGTTGTAATTCTCTAGTTTATGTATGCTTGGGTAGCTTTACAAAAATACCTTGAGGTTAGAAAGTTTTCTGCGGATGGATTCAGAGGGATTCATAAAATGAGCATTCTTCAAAAAAAGTGGGTGCGTGTTTATGAGGATTGTAAGTATTTAGACTTGAGAGGGGTCTTTAGGAAAATTTTAGACACAAATGCAGGCGTTGAGGTCTTGGCATAATGGCTGAGTTTGAGTTGGACCGTTTTATGTGATGTTGGTGATGAAGTTTTGAATGAAAAATAGTTAAATTTGCTTGACGGCAAGCAAAATATAAGTGTGGGGTATTTTGATATTGCCATATTTATAGATGTTTTTAGGCAATATTTATTTATAGTTTTATTAATATTTTGGTTATTAGCATAGAATAATGGTACTTATAAGCTTATTTATATTCTGCAGCAAAATAGAAGCATTTTTGAAGAAAGGGACTAAAATTGTCAAAACATAGAACTTTGGAGGCTTGGAGAATGAATAAAGAAGAAACCCACGAAATCTGCTATATTCACGTCGTGAGGTATCTAGATTCACGACGTGAGTTGGAGTATTCTAGAAGATAGGCACCCGAAGGAAGAGTCCTTGTTGAACACGTATATCTTGTATTGACGACGTGAGACATTTCTCACAATGTGAACGTGGAAAAATTAGAAAATACATATATCCTTGTCCATTACGAATTGGAAGAGTTTTGGCTGGCTTAGAGAGGTTCCAGAAGTAAAAAATAAGAGGAAAAGAAGGCTTGGAACTCGGTTTTAACACCAAGGAAGAAGAAGTTCATAATTTGATTCATAGTTTGGTACTTTTAAACATGTCTTTGAATATAACTTGTGCTTGTTTATTTGCTAATATGTCCAACTAAATCCAACTGATTCTACTAACTAGATGGAGCTGGAACTCATGGTTTTAATGCATTAGATTTGACTTTACTTGTTGGTAATGTGCTTGTGTTGATTGATTTTACCTAGAATGTTTAATTTAATATTTAATTGCTTTAAATTCTTGTTCTGTGTAGTTAGTGAATACAAATATGCGTGAATTTGAATACCTAATAATTCAGTGAACACTAGTTTATTAGAGCTAAGATCAAACCAATCTTAGATATGTAATTGGATCAGTGAATTAAGCTGTGCTAGAGAACTCATATTATGACCATAAGTGTGTTTTCCGAATCAATCTTACATGGCTCCAATCTTATTCAATAACTGATTCTGTGTTAACTATTGTGTGACCATACATAGACTACATGAATTAATTAATGTTAGTAGATTTAGAACTTAATTGCTATTACTATCTTAATTGTTACCAATAGTATTTGTCATAGCTAATTTATAAACCATTGAGGGAAATTGGATCCGAACTAACAGAAGTGTTTTGTTTCTGATTGAATCTGTGTTAAAGAATTAAGTTCATCTAAAGTTGCAAAATTAGATAAATCTCTTTTCTTTGTTAATAATTAGGTTAATTTAGTAGTAAATAGATTAATTAGTAACACCGTTCCCTGTGATCGACACCTGACTTACTCAAACTATTCTATAATTTGACTGGGTACACTTCCTAGGTGCAATTTAGTTAGTTAAGTTAGTTAGGTTATAAATATAAAATTAGGTGTAGCTATTTGCACGCATTACTGGGCTTCTTTCCTCTACTTTCAATAAATAACCAAATAGTCCCTACACTTTTAATTAATCCAATTAATCTCAAAATTAATTATCGTTAATTTCTGATTAATTATTAATTAAACAATATGATTTCTAATAAATATATTATTTTCATAATATAGTAATAAATCAATTATTTAAATTTATTACTCATATAATAAATCAACCTCTCTCTCCAAAATCTTCATGTACAGTTGCTAGGTTTCAGGGCAACCCGAAAGGACTATGTTACTATCAATTGAAGTATATATCAATTATAGTATGGGCTTAAACACCTAATCCAACAATAGGTGCATCAATACGGTCCAAAGGCCAGGAACAATAGAATTCTTGAACTCTTTTGCCTTGAATTCCCCATTATACCCAATTTGAGTCAGAAAGGACTGAAAATCTTCAGTCGTGGGTTCTTGAACACGAAAACCTTTTGGGTTTTCTACAATTCTGATTACCTTGAGGAAAATGTTCTTATGGAGAGGAACATTTTTGTCATCAGTGATGTTCACCTCCAGTACATCGTCTTTAATCATAATAAGTTCAAAGGCTTTATGAAGATTGCGAAGAGGAAGTTTAGGGTTAGGAATTTTGGTGAGAGGAACTGCTATAGGATGGTGGGAGATGAACTCGATAACGATGCAGATGGATTCATCATAATCCATGGGATCAAGTGAGAACAATTGAGTGGTTTCTCTGAGGATGATCTTAGTGAATGAAGATGAGGCGGAACCCTTTGAAGATTTTTTCTTTGATGCAGCTTTGGAAACTTGAGGAACAGTTTGAGAAGACACTATTGATGAATGTTTGAGAGCTTGAAGAATAGAGTACAAATAGAAAGGCTCTAAGAAGATGATAGAAAAAGTGAAAAGTGGGAACAATTAGGATTCAAAATCCTTTTATAGCTTTGATATTTCGGGTCAGGTCGAAGAAAGTAATGATGACACTCGAACACGAAATGGGATGTATTAAATGCATTGCCGAAAACGAAGTCCTAAGCGACTGTAGCACACGGAAGATGGGATGTTTGTTTGTTCCAAAAGAGAAAATTGTCGTTTTAGTTATGATACTGTAATGCACTTTATTGGAACGTGTTACAAAGTAGTTTTATTGAGAATTAAAAAAATAATCCTGAAGAAAAATTACCATTAATATATAAATGAAAAACATTTCAGAATAAAAACTTAACTGATAACCTTAAAGTTCTTTGATTGCGAGGATCTCAGAATAATCGGATTCCGAGATGAGATGTCATAAGATACTTCAGAAAGAACATAAACTCAACATTAGTATGTAATATAAAGCTTGAGATGGCACATACTAAAAATGAATGTCAGAGGTTAAAAGGCATGAAGATCTTAGAGGACCAGTTTCAAAAGATTTGAGATTATGAGAAATGAAGGAACAAAGCTCGGAAGAAGATTAGAGATGAATTCACATTGCCATTTCGGATTTGAATTCTAAGATGAACTTCATAACACATGCTGTTTTAAAATAAACTCTGAGGTGGAAGGATTGTAAGTACTTCAATGTAACAATATCGGTCAGAAATTTAAGAGATGAGAAAGGCTGAACAACTTAAAAACAAGAAGAAGAGGTTAGAAAAAAAGATATATATGATGATCCTATATTTTCCTAGAGGAAACGATTCCGAGGAGAAACAAATTTGACTTTAGAATTATTTACTTTCTAATGTTTCCATTAGAGAGTACAAACCTCTTGGAAGAATTGTGGATCATGCATCATCATTCACATTTTGTTCAAGAATCCATTAACTTTGGTTTTGTCTAATGCCTTAGTAAAGACATCAGCAATTTCATCATCAGATGGAACCAAAATGATTTTGTTGTTTCCTTTTAAAACATGATCTTTAATGAAATGATATCGAATATCAATGTGTTTAGTCATGGAGTGCTGGATTGGATTATGAGAAATCACAACTGCACTTTGAGAGTCACAATAGATTGGAATCTGTTAAAATCGATAACCATAGTCCAGAAGCTGAGATTTCATCCAAGGAACTTGCGAAGTGCAGCTTGTAGCAGTGATGTGTTCTGCTTTGGTTGTTAAGAGAGAAATACAATTTTGTTCCTTCAATGACCAGCTAACCAATCTTCCACCTAAAAATTGACAACCTCCTAAATTACTCTCTCGGTCTAGTTGAAGACCTCCATAGTTTGAGTCGGAATATGGACGAAGAAAGAAAATTTCATTTGTCGGGTACCATATTCCGAGGTTCTTTGTCCCTTTGTGATATCAGAAAATCTGCTTGACAGCTAGTATATGAGACATCTTTGTATTAACCTAGAATCTAGCACACATGCATGTAGTGAACATGATGTCCAGACGACCTGTAGTGAGGTAGGGTAGCAATCCAATCATTTCCCTATACTTATTTTGATCAACAACACACCTGATGTAGAGAACATGATGTCCAGAAGACTTATAAGTGTTGTTTTTGTTAGATTAGTGTCTAATTCCATAACTATATCTGGTATGTACTTGACCCGATTGTGCATGCTCCTTTTGGGTTGCCCTCACTAAAGTAACTTGTCTGGATGAATAATAGAGAAAGAGGTTATTATGGTTTATTGTTGGAGCATGGAAATGCTCTACAAATAATGAGTGATAGTTAGGTTGTATTTTTCCTTTTATTGTATTGTTGGTGTATTTTATCTCTCCCTCCTATATAAAGGGAGAGGTGGTCATTTTCTTATTATGCATCTTTTCTTACAATGTAATCTCTAGAGAGAGAAAGTGGTGGGATCTCTCCCGCCTAGGGAGAGTTTTCTCTCCCACCATTGTTCTTCATGAATATTATTATTATCTCTCTTTTCTTTCTCATCTTCTAAGAATTCTCATCATGTTCTTCATATTTTTATATTTTCATACACGATAAATCTCAAGATTATTCTTCCGCATCCACCGTTCGTATAAAAATGGGTTCCTACAATTGGTATCAGAGCCGTACTTGAAGATCTCACGATTATTTCAAGGGAACGACCCCCGTTTGGTGATTATCTTGAAGTTTTTCGTGTTTTTGAAAGAATTTTCGGGTTCAAACCTGAAATTTCTGATGAGTTTTCTATTTTTCTGGGGTGATTCTTTCTTCGTAGAATAATTATGTTGTTTCTGCTCACTCAAATTCACTACTAAAATTTATGTTCTTGAAATTCTTATTATCTTGCTGTTGAAGAAATGAAGAAAAAATGGGAGAAGAAATTATTTTTGTGGTCTCAAATTGTTGAAGAAATTGTTCCAGGGGGTTCTTTTAATCTTGGAAGAAAAGACAAAAAATAATGGGCTTATTTTCTTGAAGAAAGTGGAGAAAAACATCTCTTTATTAAAGTTATTTTTACCCAACAACTATTATTCTCAAAGGTATGAAGTTCTTGTTCTTCATAATTTTAGTGCTGTGAATCTTTGATTTGAAGATATTTTGGACGTAATATGTGTTTGCATAAAACACTTTGTCCTTTTTTCTCTTTTGGGTAAAGAGTACTCAACACACTTTTGCCTTCCCAAGTAAAAACCATATGACTATGACAAATCCCATCACCTTTTGTCCGCTAAAAATCTCTGTACACTCCTCTTTTTGCCTTCCCAAGACCACTTTTTGACCCAAAATGCTTAAAAAATATTCCCCTCAATAAAATATGAATAAATGGCCTTTGCGGTACAATTTTTCATGAAAACATAGCATTTTTCGTCATATATTCAGCCCTTCTCAGAGCCCCGAACTGCAACCAAAATCTGCCTACCGGAGCCTCCTAAGAAGCCTCCCCGCAACCCTTCTTAGCCCTTGATCTGATGTCCTTCTTAAGCTTTGTCCGCAGCCTTCCCTTTACTTGCAGATCGAAGCCCTCTTACCCGCAATGTACCCTTCTCAACTTTGGACCGAAGCCACCCTTCTTAGCCCTCTGACCGCAGTCTTGGATCAGCAGCCTCGGATCCGCAAGCTCTCACCCGCAGTTCGGACCGCAGGCTTCCTTCTCGGTTCGGACCGCCCCTGCAGTATCAGATCGCTTTGGTACTACTGCAGTCCGACCCGCAACTATCATTCTTCACCCGCAGACTTCGGTACTCATCTCTCGTCCGCACCCACCTACCATCGCACCCACTTCCATCCGCATCTTCTTCCCATCCGAAGTCACCTCCCAGACCCACCTTCTCCTTCACTTTGGATTCTCTTCAGCCCTCCCCTCCTCCCTTCTCTTCTTCCTCCTCCCTCCTCCCCTCTCTTCTTCCTTCTTCCCCTCCTTCCTCCTCCCCTCTCTTCTTCCTTCTTTCCTCCTCCCCTCTCATCAGCCCTCCCCTTTTTATTAACCCCCCTTTATTTTATTTCAAGTTCATTTTTTTATTTATTCATCCATTTTTTGTATTATTTTTATTTTTTTTTCTCAGCCAATTTTTTTTAACGACATTTTTTTTATTATTCAGCCAATTTTTTTAACACCAATTTCTTATTTAGCCAATTTTTTTTAAAACCAATTTTTTTTAAACCAATTATTTTTGTTAACACCAATTTTTGCCACAACCGAACCTTGGATTGTTACAATGGTTCATTTCATGCCGGTTATTTGGAAGAATACTTCTACCGAAGTCGGACTTCATATCATTCTTTGTGATGTTTGCACCGCAACAACGATTGATCAACAAAGTTGTTTCACATTCTTCACTTTATGGGATTTTATGATTTGTCGCTCTTGAATTTTGGTTGATGAAACATGTATCTTGAGCTTGTGGACTTTATTCTCTATTGAAGACCACTACGAGAGTTCCGACATTGCAGTTTGGGTATATTGATATAGTTTCGGCACAACAAAAATATTTTTCATGCAGTGATTCTTCGTTCTATGGTATTTGCTCATGCAGCTTCAGCAACCATATCACCCATCTTTTCATGACCGCAGAGTATCTATTTTACTCTATGTCTCGTGTCTTATCGAGACCCTTCATGCATCTAGGGAGAGCTCTCTTAGCTCTTGGTATCCGACACTCTCCATCCGATGATGTGTTGATTTTTGATATATGGTCATTGGTTATCAAAAATAGGGAGAGAATATCATCCGGATTTGGTTCTTATGATTGTTTGAGTTTGGATTTTTGAAGACTTCTGAAGATGATTATTTATTTAGTGATGCGATGTGTCACTTATTTTTGGTCTTCACGGATCAAAATTTTGGCATTACTCGATGTTTTCCGATTCAGATTAATTATTATTCGGACTCTACCACAGGATGATTTTGTGTTTGCATCTGGTTCAGATCTTATGATTTTTTGAGTTTGGATTTGTGATATGCTAAAGATGAAGATTATTTTGGCGATGTGACGTGACACTTATTTTTTTATCCTTGGATCAAAATTCTGGCATTGCTGGACAATGTCTTTGGACTCACATTATTTTTATCCGGACTTCATTTTATGGATGCTTCACATTTTTAGCAGATTATTCTTTGAAGAATTTTGGTGTATTATGATTCAAGAACTCGAGATGTCTTTCAGACATTTTGAAGCCGAAGTGTTTCTTTTATTGGATCTTCTACTTGCTCATGGTGACCTTCTTCTTCTGGTGATTATGACTGGTTTGAAGATTTGAATCTTTTTTTTTTCTGCTTCATTGGTTGTGCTTTGAAGCCGAAGACCTTCATTGTTTAGAGATACATGGCCAGTTCCAGACTTCACATACAGTTCAGAGTTTTAGAGACATTTCAACATTTGGTTCTCACTATGTTTCATTTTATTACCACACTTGCTAGTCGTATTACTGTATTATAGCCATGTATCACTTATTGTATATCTCATCATTTGTAAGCATTTAGGGAGAGAATGTTAGAGCATGAAAATGCTCTACAAATAATGAGTGATAGTAGGTTGTATTTTTCCCTTTATTGTATTGTTGGTGTATTTTATCTCTCCCTCCTATATAAACAGAGAGGTGGTCATTTTCTTATTATGCATCTTTTCATAAAATGTAAACTCTAGAGAGAGAAAGTGGTGGGATCTCTCCCACCTAGGGAGAGTTTTCTCTCCCACCATTGTTCTTCATGATTATTATTATTATTATCTCTCTTTTCTTTCTCATCTTCTAAGAATTCTCTTGATGTTCTTCATATTTTTATATTTTGATACACGATAAATCTCAAGATTATTCTTCCGCATCCACCGTTCGTATAAAAATGGGTTCCTACATTTATTAATATATTATAAGAATAATATATTAAAAGAGAAATCATATTTATTTAATTAACATTGGTCAAGAATTAATTAAGAATTAATTTTGTGATCAAAAGAAGGAAATTGAACTAAGGGGACTGAATTGTAATTATGTGATAGTTACAAGGTTCGGCAAGGAAACCCTAAATGATAGGGTGGACGAATTCTAAGGATAAGGCCTTAAGAATTTGTCCATAATGGGGATTATAGAGTTATCTTATGGGCTGCTTGGTGGCTAAGTAACCAGATAACGATAATGACTGAAACCCTAATTCCCACACCTATATAAGGACCCCTTGGGCATGAGAATTCGGCTACACCTAACCCTAGAAGTCTTGGAGCCAGATTTTCCCTCTCCCCTGTCTCTCTTGCTTCATTCAATTGCTTTTGGTGTTTGTGAATCATTAGAGGCACAACATTTGAGGTGCTAAGGTTCTTAAAGCTTCAAGATCTACAATCAACAATCAAGGTATTCATCTAATTTGTTTATTTGATATTCAACTAGATTTTCTTGTATGCTAGAATAGGGTTTTTTCAATTCTTAGACAATATGCATGAATCATTAGAAAAACTAGATCCAAGCATTAGGGTTTGCATGAACACCATAGGAATGTTGTTTTGCTCATAACCCAATAGTGGTATCAGAGCTTATATTGTTCATTCTAATGTATTTGATGCAAGTTTACTGTTCAAATCTTAAAAATTTATTTTTCTATTTTGATTGAACTCACGACGTGACCATAGAGGGTCACGACGTGAGTACAACTATTTGCTGTATAACAAATTTCCTGCTTTGATTTGCTTTGGATAATTACCATAAATTATTTTTTCAAATTAAAAATCAGATTTCTATTTTGGTGATTGATATCCAAATCAAATTAATGGATAGTTGTCAGTTTAAGATAATTACTAGCTTTATAAGATAAAGATTAATCATTTGTAAATTGAATTGAATTATCTTGTATGGAAAAGATTAACTTATGTGATAAATATTACTAATGTGATTATCTAATAATTTTCGAATTTAATCTAGTAATGTTTTGAAAAGTTTCAAAACTTGCCCTCAAATTTCGAAATTTAATTTTTAGATTAAAAGTTTAAGTTTGAAATTATTAAATTCCAAACCCTAGAGTTTTACTAGTTTAAAATTCACCCTATACTCTTATAATATTATAAGAATAATTATTATATATGTATAACTTAAATGGTAGTCTTACCGTTAGTAGGCCTCATTCACGAAGCCGATCTATAAAGGGGGTATAAGGTTATGGCCTATAAAATGACCATTTAATAGGTGTCCACTCTCACCCACCGCTTCCTTGATTGGTGGAGGGTCGTTAGCCGAACGGGTAGGATATGGCAACCCTTTCCTCATTAAAAGTATAATGATTTTATAAAATAACTAAATGTTCTTTTTTTACAAAATTCCCAATCTTAGTTACTTTAGGCAAAAGTGAATTGATGCAATTCCATGAAATTACACTTTATACCCTTGCTAAGACGTTAGTGGAGCGTGTGTGGTTAATCGGCACACTAATTGGGCTCTAAAAAAAGGTGGAGAAGGGTGACTCGATGTTTGTCATAGTTCGATGGAGTGTGTGTGGTTAACCAGCACATCAAATAGGTGACTGTAACATTGAGGGCACCATGTACATTTGCATGGTTATTCATACCCGCTTTGTGATCCTCGGCATCCCAATCACAAACTTGAGGGGCATATCGAGATTTAAACATGCCATTGAAAAGTTCAATGAATCTCAAAAGATTTAGGAGTTTTCAATACATTTAAAACATAGCTTTAATTTGTTTTTCGTGGTGGAAATTAGTGAATCGTCATTCACTTACCTTCAAATTATTTTCTGTTTAGATTACGACATCCTTCTTCTATATTGCAAATAATGTTGTAGGATCCTAGCCCTAATTTCTCATTTGGGTGTTTAATTGGGGATTCTTATCTAATCAAACTTTGTTTTCTTTTCCTTTTCAGATGTTGAACGTCAACAACAACGCTTTCAGCTCAACTTCCTCTGGCTCGTTCTCACTCATGAACTTGTGTGGGAGAGTGATGTTTGACGGGTCCAATTTCAATGATTGGATCCGTAACATCTTAATGGCCACTCGTTACGAAGACAAGGAGTATGTCCTCGATGGGAAGCTGAAGGAAATCAACATCAACACTGCCTCTGCTGAAGAAATCGCTGCCTTTGAGGCCCATGAGCATGATGCTATGAAAGTCCATTGCATCATGCTGGCGACTATGACTGCAGAACTCCTATGAGGACATGTATTCATATGAGATGCATCAAGATCTACTAGACCGATACCACCAAACTTCTAGGCAAGAAAGGTACGAGATCATCACTTCGATGATCACTGCCAAAATGGGCAATGGAGTGTCCCTTAATGCTCATCTGCAAAAGATGTAGAGATATGTTGATCGCTTGCTAAAGTTAAATGTTAACTTTAATGAAGAGCTAGCAATTGACATCATCCTTCACTCCTTGCCTCCCTGTTATAACCAGTTCTGCATAACCTACCATGTGACAACCCGAAATTTTCTATCTCATACAGTCAAATACTTCATTGAAAGTGTCAAACTCATTCCTGCTATCATTTAGCACAATTTGGAGTCTATTTGAGAGTTCTAAGCCTTGTACACTTAAGGAATAAGTGTTGGAAAGTAACTGCTAAAGCCTCAGCACTGAAATTTATGCCCTAAACTCCATGAGATGGAGTTTACGGCCATAAACTCAAGAGGGCCGTGAAATCCCACACACACACACACACACACACACACACATATATATATATATATATATATATATATATATATATATATATATATATATATATATATATATATATATATATATATATATATATATATATATATGAATTTTGATCATTTCTAGCCATTTTCTCACTTCTCAAACCCAAGAACTTCAGTTTTCTCTCAAGTATCATCGGGATCTTCGTCCCCGATCTTCAAAACTTGTAAGTTTATTGTCCTAACTAGTTGATATCTTACGTGCACTAGTGATCTTACATGATTTCATCCCTGAAATGATTCCATTTTGTTGATCTTCAAGTTTCACCAAGAACACACACTAGGGTTATTGGCCAAAACCGACCATTCCAACTCCTAGATCGTAAGTACTCTTGTTCTAACTCGTTGTACATTAGGTTTAACATGTTTAGAGCTTAGAATCATGAGGAATAGAGGGTTGAATGAGATTTTACGGCCAAGGATCTCCCAAGACCATAAACTCCCTATAAGGGTGCAATGATGCCCTTTCCTTCTTCCAATTAACTAGATCTTAACATAGAACCAATCACCATTGAACTAGGGACTTCAAGAAACGAAATGGTACTTCCCACCATGAGTTTATGGCCGTAAACGCGTGGGGAAGTGGTCCCCAGGCCGTAAACACAAGTTAGGGTCATTCTTGGACCTTAAACTCACCTAGCCTCTTGTTTAAGCCTTGGAGTACTTAACCACTTAAGACTTCTAACCTTTAAGCCACAAATGGTGACCCATTAGAGAGTTTACGGCCAGGAGTAAACTCCCCTGGGCCGTAAACTCCAATAAGTATGGTCCATGGACCATAAAGTCAAATACGACGCCTTGCAATCTTTTGTTGCAACCCAATGGCCTCGTAACACTTTGACTAAAGTGTTTTCCACGCCTTAGAATGTTTATACTTGTCTAATTAGTGTTATAATCACTAATTGTATATATATATATATATATATATATATATATACGTATGTCTTTATATGTTATTAAGATCATTGTGTGTGTTTAAGTCTTCACTTGACACCAAGCACTTGTCCGACACTTCCATACAATCCACTCACATCACTTGAGTTCATACCCCTTAATTAACCTTTAAATGTTTCTAAATGTTTATAAATGCTTTTTTGGGGGGAATACAAGTTGAATCATGCTAGTTAGTACATCAATCACATGTGATTAATAACTAGCATGCAAATGGATTTACTACACTTTTAGCTGTTTTACCAAACAGCTTACTTCAAATGGCTTTCTCAAACGTTTTTACATGTTTAAAACTCTTTATCAAATTGTCTTACATACTGTATGTTTCCTTTCAAACTCTGTTACAATTGTGTTTCAAACAAAGGTTTCCTTATACTTAAAACTGTTCTTATCAAACAAACTCCTTTCATATCGTTTTACAAACTGACATAAAGTCATCATTTCTTAGTTATTAAACTTTTTAAAGGTTTTACAAAACATCTTTTATACTTTTTTATTGTCAAATGCATGCCTATATATGTATAGTTATATAAGTAATGTTTAAAGGACATAGGATGGCTAGCTCACTTTATTTCCTTTTCCTCGTTGGGATGTGGCCTTAGGGTATCGGTTATTCGTCCGCATGTCGTCTAAATATTAGTTATATATTATGTATACATATATAGACATAAAAGTTCCATCAGTTAGTTCAGTACCTTTGGGTAGCAAAGGCATACTTTCGATTATACACGTACATTACTAGTAACTATAATAGGTATAGTTAGGAGATACTACTTACTATTCCAAGTACAAAGAATCACACAGGAGTCAGTTCATTCATGAGTCTATACTAATACATTACATACTATATGAAGAGATACAATTACAAAAGTACAATTACAGACATACTAATACATTACATACTATATTAAGAGATTATATTACATACTATTACATAGATACTATTACAGAGATACTATTTCATAGATACAATACACGATAACATAAGAGAACACACAATAAAGAGAAATAGGGAGGAAGATACAATACACGACAAGGTGCTATAACATGGAACAATTACAAGATCTGACTATACCAATGAATCACTAACGCATTGTTCTAAACAAAAGGTGGTAGTTATATTGGGTATACATGATCATAATAATGTGGATGTTCACGACTTGCAACATTGCAGGGGTCACGTTTGGTTCACAGAATCTTTTGACAGGGAGAGCATTTAGTATTGGATCTAGCCATCACATTATACCTTAATACTCATTTTAAGGCAATCAGTACAATAGTAGCCACTTATTACAAATACTACAGTACTTACACTTTACATACGAAAAATACAAGAGGATTCAATTCCACTTATTATATTATTTTCCTTATTACCTTTACTTTGTGTCACATTCACATAATCGATGAGGTATATTAGACTTGAATAATAATAGCTGTAGAACGATATTTTCAAAAGAGTCTGGTCTTGGTAGAAGGCTACTTTCAAAACAGTTGGGTCTTGGTAGAAGGCTACTTTCAAAACAGTCGGGTCTTGGTAGAAGACTACTTTTTATACTAGTAGGAAATATGGGATTTTCTAGGGTTTTCAAACGTTTACAATTACTTACAAACATTTTCATACTTATACAAACTTTTCTTCGAACATTTAAAAGTCTTTCTTTTACAGTTTTACAAGTCAAAGACACATAAATACTTATGAATTCACCAACTTTATTGTTGATACATGCTTTCAAAATAACTTGTATTCTCAGGTCACAAATAGACAGGTACGACGACCAGCTTTTGCGAAGACGGAGTATTCAAGACCCGACTTTTATTTTGATTATTCATTATGTTGTTTTATACTATGAAAGAACACACTTGTAATTAAAATTATACTATTAATGAAATGGATGATGTTGTTGCTTGTTTACTACTTTGCATTGTTGTGATACTTTACATGACGTCGTCCGCCCCAGAACGTTTCCGCCGTTTTTGGTTTTGGGGTGTGACAGATTGGTATCAGAGCATTGTTTATAGTGAATTAAGTATATCAACCCATAAAAGATATACTAACTATAAATACAATGGGATTAATATACTCTGACCAAGAGTATATACTTTTAAATAATAAAATATTTAACTAAGTATACATACTTGTATTCATACTAAAATCAGTGTCACAATGACAAGACCAAAAGTATTACGATTTTTGAATATCACAAGTAAGCTCGGGGATGTATGGTCAGTCTTGGGAGTGGCATAGCCTGATCAACTATGCTAGTCCGAGGAGTGATTAGCGTATGCCCAAGAATGGTTGTGATGTGGCAACAAGTCTAAAACTTACCAACACTACCACAATGAGAACATTAGAACATAACATAAGTCTAAGATACTATAGGAGTATTTTGTGTTACTATAATTACTTACTTGAGAACTAAAAAGATCTTCATTATGAGGTCAATAGTTGCTAAGTGGATACACTAAGGTTATATGTAACTAGGATGTCATAGACTTAGAATCTGTGAATTTTTGTTTTACCCCTGTTCCTTGTGAATTTCGAGTTAAGGTCACTTATTCGAAGACCTATCCTGTTTTGATTACATATAACTGGTATGCAATTTACAAGTAGGGAGTTAACTAATGA
Organism: Lactuca sativa; assembly: GCF_002870075.4. Lineage (NCBI taxonomy): Eukaryota > Viridiplantae > Streptophyta > Magnoliopsida > Asterales > Asteraceae > Lactuca > Lactuca sativa. The sequence goes on from NC_056629.2 coordinate 127,775,654, forward strand.
AGATTATCTAATAATTATCTAGTTAGTTTAAAAAATAATTATTTCAACACCCCAATTCTCGCGTAGATAACATGGGTGGACTCCATCCCTACAACGACCCGTACCTCCGAACGAAGGCAATGCTGGATGGTTTGGAGAAGAACCAGAGGATGATCATCCAATCCCTTTGAATGATCACCATGCTGAAGACCTTTCAGATGATGCTAACTTCGAACCCGAAGTTGAGAACCTACCCCGGAAGCTCCCATTCAAAATCCTAACCCTCGTCCGACTTTTCTTGGTCCGACGCCTCCTTGGGTAGAATGTTTGGAGACATGGAGCGAAGAGAAAGATCAACCTATGTCGTTTAATGGAGACCGAAGCTTCTACAACATAAGCGAAGGAAGCTCAGCAAACAAAATTCTACCAGTTCTGGTCCGTAGAGTATCCCGAAACGAGATTCAGGGCAGGATAGCTCTCCATCGTATCGTAGAGGTTGATGCCCATGAAAGAATGCATACCATCCGCACCAATCGCCTTGAACACACTCATGAAAGATCTGATAGAGAACATGAGACCCTACTACAAGCACTAGATGAAGCACGAGCCGAAGTCATAGAGCTCCGAGTACGCCAGAGGGTGTACGAAAGACACCTGCTTGATATGGAATGTCAACTAGTTGAACTAAGGGTTCACCATAGGGGTGACCGTCACCAGTAGGAGATGCTTTACTTTCTTCCATTGTTTCAAAGGATCGTTTTCCTGACTATGTCCTATGTGGCATATTTCTATGTAACTATCTTGTACTGTAGGTACTTTTAGTTAGGCCTTTATGCGGCCAAAACTTTTCTACTCTGGATATGATGTAAGACCTACTCCAAGGTCATTTTTTCCCAAACTTATTACGTCATGAGTATCAATGATATTGACAGTCGGCTAACTTCTTTGGCATTCTTTGTTCATATACTTTCATCATACTATCGTTGGAGTCTATCTGAAACCCACTCTAGTCAAGTTATTGGACTAGGGTAATATAGCTCAGGGATCATTCCCAATCTGCTTTCAAAGGTTGGATCATGTTATTCACCAACCAATGGTACCCTCGGTTTGGACGACAAACGTTTTGAGATCATTCTACGAACATACTTCTACTCTTTAATAGGATTGCATTATAGGGATGTAGGTCAAACCCTCGAGAACATACTTCTATTCTTTACATGAACGATCGAAATACATATAGGTTCAACCACATGCACTCACAAACTCCTTATCTTTCGTATTACAAAATCCCTCGTTGGTACACATCAAGGTTTGGGGTTGCGAGGCTTTTGTAAGACGAGAGGCTCACCACAAGCTCGAACCTCGTAGTGAGGGATGTATTTCCATCGTCTACCCGCAGAAGTCCTTTGGATATCTCTTCTATAGACCGAATAACAATGTTGTCATTGTTGCGAGGAAAGGGGTTTTCTGAGAGCGAAAACTCAGAAGCGAAGGGGAAAGTGGGAGGCAAATTGATCTTGAAGAGATTCAAGAGTCGAGCGATGAAGGAACCTCTAACACTGGCGCTCAACCCGAGGAGGAAACTCTGCTTGAACCGATTGACGAATCCTTACCTCTTAGACGTTACAGTAGAGTTAGTGTTCCGCCCGTATTGTATGGTTTTCATATAATGAGTGAGGGTGATACATTTATTAGTGATAGTACACTAATAAATTTGGATGAACCGAATAGCTACAAGGAAGCCATAGCGGTCCCGGAGTCTACGAAATGGAAAGAGGCTATGAACAACGAGATTCAGTCCATGTATGACAACCAAGTTTGGAATTTGGTTGACAATGTGCTAGGTCGTAAGACGATCAGGTGCAAATGGATATTTATGAAGAAGACCGACATGGATTGGAACGTACACACCTATAAGGCACGATTGGTTGCGAAGGGCTTTACTCAAACTCTCGGAGTTGACTATGATGAGACTTTCTCATCGGTTGTGAAGATAAAGTCTATTAGGGTGATGCTAGCCATCGTTGCATTTCATGATTATGAGATATGGCAGATGGATGTCAAAACCACTTTCCTTAATGGGAAGTTGGCTGAGGATGTTTACATGAGTCATCCAGAGGGTTTTGTCGATGCAAAGCATCCTAATAGAGTGTGTAAGCTTGAGAAGTCCATTTATGGATTGAAACAATCATCTTGCAGATGGAATCTTTGTTTCGATGAGAAAGTTAAAGAGTTTGGTTTTCTACGAAGCAAGGATGAATCATGTGTATATGTCAAAGCCAGTGGGAGTACTGTTAGCTTCCTCGTATTATATGTCGATGACATACTACTCATAGGAAACGACATCCCAACACTGCAGGAAGTCAAGTCTTGGCTTGGGAAGTGTTTCACTATGAAGGACCTCGGAGAGGCTGCCTATATTTTGGGAATATGGATAGTGAGAAACATAAGTAAAAGACTAATAGGACTTCGTCAGAATACTTACTTGGACAAGGTACTAAAGCGTTTTAGGATGGATAATTCTAAGAAGGGGGGTTACCAATCCAAAGTAATGCCCAGTTGAGTAAGATTGAAAGTCCGAGTACCGAAGTAGAGATAGTAGAGATGACTCGAGTACCTTACGCTTCTACAGTTGGCTCGATCATGTATGCTATGACTTGTAATATCCCTGATGTTGCCTTTTCTTTGAGCATGGTCAGCAGATATCAAGGGAACCCTGGCAAAGCACAATGGATCGTAGTCAAGAATATTTTTAAGTACCTTCAAAGGACCAAGGAATTTCTAGTCCTCGGTGGGAGTGATGAATTAAGGGTACGAGGGTATAGTGTCGAGAATTTTCAGACCGACAGGGACAACTACCGTTCACAGTCGGGCTAGGTCTTTACCCTAAATGGAGGAGAAGTGACTTGGAAAAGTTCCAAGCAAGAAACTGTAGCTTATTCAACATGCGGATCATAGTATATAGCGGGGAGCGAAGCGTCAAAGGTGGAGATATGGTTGAAGAACTTCATCGGAGACCTTGGAGTTGTGCCAGCTTTAAAGGAGCCTATGCAAATTTTCTGTGATAATGAAGGAGCGGTTACCTTGACCATGGAACCGAGGGATCATGGCAGATCTCAATATATCGACAGGATATATCATTTTATTCGACATCAGGTGGAAGAAGGACTCCTTGTAGTGAAGAGGGTATCATCGGAGGATAACCCAACAAATCCCCTTACGAAAGGATTGATTAGGGTTAAGCACTTGCAGCACGCTAGGAGCATCGGGCTGAAGGACAATATTAGTTTAGATTAAATAGCTTCGAAACGTGTAATAGATAAATGTAATTGACATTTGATGACTAAATAAAGGAGTATTATTTATAAGTAAAGTTACTGTCTTATGTTAATTGTTTACCTGTTGTTTCAATTTGCATGTTTTGACTTCCTGAATAATAAGATTATTAGAACGTTCCACAGTCGCTCATACTTTGGGAGTAGGTATGAAAGAATATTGTCATGAATTGCTTTGTAGATTGTCTAAAGTGTATTAGACATAGCAAAGGTTTGTTGCAACGTTCGTGAGTGCTTATGAATACGATTTGAGCATTGGATTAGACCGACGCTTGCTGGTATCACTTCATGGAATTTATCACGAGTGATTGCAAGACGATAATATCATATAGTCTTAAAACCTAGATATATGGTTTGTTATTTGCAAGTTGGTTGTGCATTGATAATGCATAAACACATCAGTAACTTGATGTTATAAAACGCATTGTTGTGTATGATTTGATGAGTGAATGGTAATGCATATAAGTCGAAGTTTATCTGTTCCTTTTATCCTAAGAGGGTAAAAGCGATATCTGGGGCCCTCGATGATTTAGTTTGACTTATATGTCGGGCCCGGTCAGGACTGAATTGATATGTTCAATTAAGTTCTATGTAAGACGAATCAGAGATCGAGAAACAAACTGGTGGACAATAAGTATGACTATGTTCCATGTAATTGTCCACATAATATCTAGAACGGAGGACCCTACGATCCATTATCTAAAGGACATGTTATTGATAAGATCAAGAGTTTTGAGAACTGTGATTGCTAATCAGATCCAGAAGTTACATTCGCATTTGTAGTTATTAGACTTATCCAAGTGGGAGACTGTTGGATTAGTGTCTTAGTCCATAAATATATATGGTATGTACTTGACCCAATTGTGCATGGTCCTTTTAAGTTGCCTTCACCAAAGCCACTTGATTGGATGAATAATAGAGAAAGAGGTTATTATGTTTTATTAATATTTTATAAGAATAATATATTAAAAGATAAATCATATTTATTTAGCTAACATTGGTCAAGAATTAATTAAGAATTAATTTTGTGATCAAAAGAAGGTAATTGAACTAGGGGGACTGAATTGTAATTATGTGATAGTTACAAGGTTAAGCAAGGAAACCCTAAATGATAGAGTGGACAAATTCTAAGGATAAGGCCTTAAGAATTCGTCCATAAAGGGGATTATAGAGTTATCTTATGGGCTGCTTGGTGGCTAAGTAACCAGTTAACGATAATGATTGAAACCCTAATTCCTACACTTATATAAGGACCCCTTGGGCATGAGAATTCAAGACCCGACTTTTATTTTGATTATTCATTATGTTGTTTTATACTATGAAAGAACACACTTGTAATTAAAATTATAATATTAATGAAATGGATGATGTTGTTGCTTGTTTACTACTTTGCATTGTTGTGATACTTTACATGACGTCGTCCGCCCCAGAACGTTTCCGTCGTTCTTGGTTTTGGGGTGTGACAGATTGGTATCAGAGCATTGTTTATAGTGAATTAAGTATATCAACCCATAAAAGATATACTAACTATAAATACAATGGGATTAAAATACTCTGACCAAGAGTATATACTTTTAAATAATAAAATATTTAACTAAGTATACATACTTGCATTCATACTAAAATCAGTGTCACAATGACAAGACCAAAAGTATTACGATTTTTGAATATCACAAGTAAGCTCGTGGATGTATGGTCAGTCTTGGGAGTGGCATAGCCTGATCAACTATGCTGGTCCGAGGAGTAATTAGCGTACGCCCAAGAATGGTTGTGATGTGGCAACAAGTCTAAAACTTACCAACACTACCACAATGAGAACATTAGAACATAACATAAGTCTAAGATACTATAGGAGTATTTTGTGTTACTATAATTACTTACTTGAGAACTAAAAAGATCTTCATTATGAGGTCAACAGTTGCTAAGTGGATACAATAAGGTTATATGTAACTAGGATGTCATAGACTTAGAATCTGTGAATTTTTGTTTTACCCCTGTTCCTTGTGAATTTGGAGTTAAGGTCACTTATTCGAAAACCTATCCTGTTTTGATTACATATAACTGGTATGCAATTTACAAGTAGGGAGGTAACTAACGAAGATTATCTAATAATTATTTAGTTAGTTTGACTAATAATTATTTCCTCACCCTAATTCTCGCGTAGATAACATGGGTGGACTCCATCCCTACAACGACCCGTACCTCCGAACGAAGGCAATGCTGGATGGTTTGGAGAAGAACTAGAGAATGATCATCCAATCCCTTTGAATGATCACCATGCTGAAGACCTTTCAGATGATGCTAACTTCGAACCTGAAGTTGAGAACCTACCCCCGGAAGCGCCAATTCCAAATCCTAACCCTTGTTCGACTTTTCTTGGTCTGACGCCTCCTTGGGTAGAATGTTTGGAGACATGGAGCGAAGAGCAAGATCAACCTATGTCGTTTAATGGAGACTGAAGCTTCTACAACATAAGCGAAGGAAGCTCAGCAGACAGAATTCTACCAGTTCTGGTCCGTAGAGTATCCCGAAACGAGATTCAGGGCAGGATAGCTCTCCATCGTATCGCAGAGGTTGATGCCAATGAAAAAATGCATACCATCTGCACCAATCGCATTGAACACACTCTTGAAAGATCTGATAGAGACCATGAGACTCTACTACAAGCACTAGATGAAGCACGAGCCGAAGTCATAGAGCTCCGAGTACGCCAGAGGGTGTACAAAAGACACCTGCTTGATATGGAATGTCAACTAGTTGAACTAAGGGTTCACCATAGGGATGACCGTCACCAGTAGGAGATGCTTTACTTTCTTCCTTTGTTTCAAAGGATCGTTTTCCTGACTATGTCCTTGATGGGATTTGAGCATTCTAACACTTCCTAAGTGTACATGCAACCCTAATAACCTTGGATCTATGTTTGTCTAATTATCATGCAAAGTTGGATTTCCAAGGTTATATTCCTATCTAGCATACATGGGGAACAATTTTAACTCGAATAATAGATAGAATAACTTACCTTGTTGTTGCTTGTGTTCCTTGTAACCTTGTGAGCCTAGCACCCCAAGTGTGATGCCTCAAATGCTTCACACAACACCAAATGCTCTTGGAAATACTTATGAGAGAACACACACTTCTTGAAATCGGCCAAGCCCTCTTGTTTTCTTAGTGTCTATTGTGTAGGTTGCCAATTTGTGGAGAATGGGACTCTTATATAGTGTTGACACATCTAGGGTTACACCATGTAAACCCTAATGTGTCATGACTCTTCATTTCCATGACCCATGGGTTTGTAACTCCCATGGAGCATCCATGGAACATCCTATGGGTAGAACCCAACTTGATAATCCATGGAGCCTATTAGCCCACTATACAAGATATGGATGATTTACATAATCAACCCATATATTTAATTAGTTCTCTTTTGACCACTTAATTAATTCTAAATTAATTATTGATCAAACTAATCAAATATTATTATTAATATATTAGAACTTATAATATATTAATAATCTCCAAATGTTATTTCTCTCATTTAGTCTATCCAATTGCATGGTGCAATGCAACCCAAATGGACCATGCCGGGTCGGGTCAAGTACATACCAAAAATAGTTATGGACTTAGACACCTTATCCAACAGTCCTATGTGGCATATTTCTATGTAACTATCTTGTACTGTAGGTACTTTTAGTTAGGCCTTTATGCGGCCAAAACTTTTCTACTCTGGATATGATGTAAGACCTACTCCAAGGTCATTTTTTCCCAAACTTATTACGTCATGAGTATCAATGATATTGACAGTCGGCTAACTTCTGTGGCATTATTTGTTCATATACTTTCATCATACTATCGTTGGAGTCTATCTGAAATCCACTCTAGTCAAGTTATTGGACTAGGGTAATATAGCTCAGGGATCATTCCCAATCTGCTTTCAAAGGTTGGATCGTGTTATTCACCAACCCATGGTACCCCCGGTTTGGACGACAAACGTTTTGAGATCATTCTACGAACATAATTCTACTCTTTAATAGGATTGCATGATAGGGATGTAGGTCGAACCCTCGAGAACATACTTCTATTCTTTACATGAATGATCGAAATACATCTAGGTTCAACCACATCCACTCACGAACTCCTTATCTTTCGTATTACAAAATCCCTCGTTGGTACACATCTAGGTTTGGGGTTGCGAGGCTTTTGTAAGACGAGAGACTCACCACTAGCTCGAACCTCATAGTGAGGGATGTATTTCCATCGGCTACCCGCAGAAGTCCTTTGGATATCTTTTCTATAGACCGAATGACAATGTTGTCATTGTTGCGAGGAAAGGGGTTTTCCGAGAGCGAGAACTCAGAAGCCAAGGGGAAAGTGGGAGGCGAGTTGATCTTGAAGAGATTCAAGAGTCGAGCGATGAAGGAGCCTCTAACACTGGTGCTCAACCCGAGGAGGAAACTCTGCTTGAACCGATTGACGAATCCTTACCTCTTAGACGTTACAGTAAAGTTAGTGTTCCGCCCGTATTGTATGGGTTTCATATAATGAGTGAGGGTGATACATTTATTAGTGATAGTACACTAATAAATTTGGATGAACCTAATAGCTACAAGGAAGCCATAGCGGTCCCGGAGTCTACAAAATGGATAGAGGCTATGGACAACGAGATTCAGTCCATGTATGACAACCAAGTTTGGAATTTGGTTGACAATGTGCTAGGTCGTAAGACGATCAGGTGCAAATGGATATTTAAGAAGAAAACAGACATGGATGGGAACGTACACACCTATAAGGCACGATTGGTTGCGAAGGGCTTTACTCAAACTCCCGGAGTTGACTATGATGAGACCTTCTCATCGGTTGTGAAGATAACGTCTATTAGGGTGATGCTAGCCATCGCTGCATTTCATGATTATGAGATATGGCAGATGGATGTCAAAACCACTTTCCTTAATGGGAAGTTGGCTGAGGATGTTTACATGAGTCATCCAGAGGGTTTTGTCGATGCAAAGCATCCTAATAGAGTGTGTAAGCTTGAGAAGTCCATTTATGGATTGAAACAAGCATCTCGCAGATGGAATCTTTGTTTCGATGAGAAAGTTAAAGAGTTTGGTTTTCTACGAAGCAAGGATGAATCATGTGTATATGTCAAAGCCAGTGGGAGTACTGTTAGCTTCCTCGTATTATATGTCGATGACATACTACTCATAGGAAACGACATCCCAACACTGCAGGAAGTCAAGTCCTGGCTTGGGAAGTGTTTCACTATGAAGGACCTCGGAGAGGCTGCCTATATTTTGGGAATATGGATAGTGAGAAACATAAGTAAAAGACTAAGAGGACTTCGTCAGAATACTTACTTGGACAAGGTACTAAAGCGTTTTAGTATGGATAATTCTAAGAAGGGGGGTTACCAATCCAAAGTAATGCCAAGTTGAGTAAGATTCAAAGTCCGAGTACCGAAGTAGAGATAGTAGAGATGAGTTGAGTACCTTACGCTTCTGCAGTTGGCTCGATCATGTATGCTATGACTTGTAATAGCCCTGATGTTGCCTTTGCTTTGAGCATGGTCAGTAGATATCAAGGGAACCCTGGCAAAGCACAATGGATCGTAGTCAAGAATATTCTTAAGTACCTTCAAAGGACCAAGGAATGGTTTCTAGTCCTCGGTGGGAGTGATGAATTAAGGGTGCTAGGGTATAGTGACGACAATTTTCAGACCGACAGGGACAACTACCGTTCACAATCGGGCTAGGTCTTTACCCTAAATGGAGGAGAAGTGACTTGGAAAAGTTCCAAGCAAGAAACTATAGCTTATTCAACATGCGAATCATAGTATATAGCGGGGAGTGAAGCGTCAAAGGTGGCGATATGGTTGAAGAACTTCATCAGATACCTTGGAGTTGTGCCAACTATAAAGGAGCCTATGGAAATTTTCTGTGATAATGAAGGAGCGGTTACCTTGACCAAGGAACCGAGGGATCATGGCAGATCTCAATATATCGACAGGATATATCATTTTATTCGACATCAGGTGGAAGAAGGACTCCTTGTAGTGAAGAGGGTATCATCGGAGGATAACCCAACAAATCCCCTTACGAAAGGATTGATTAGGGTTAAGCACTTGCAGCACGCTAGGAGCATCGGGCTGAAGGACAATATTAGTTTAGATTAAATAGCTTCGAAACGTGTAATAGATAAATGTAATTGACATTTGATGACTAAATAAAGGAGTATTATTTATAAGTAAAGTTACTGTCTTATGTTAATTGTTTACCTGTTGTTTCAATTTGCATGTTTTGACTTCCTGAATAATAAGATTATTAGAACGTTCCACAGTCGCTCATACTTTGGGAGTAGGTATGAAAGAATATTGTCATGAATTGCTTTGTAGATTGTCTAAAGTGTATTAGACATAGCAAAGGTTTGTTGCAACGTTCGCGAGTGCTTATGAATACGATTTGAGCATTGGATTAGACCTGCGCTTGTTGGTATCACTTCATGGAATTTATCACGAGAGATCGCAAGACGATAATATTATATAGTCTTAAAACCTAGATATATGGTTTGTTATTTGCAACTTGGTTGTGCATTGATAATGCGTAAACGCATCAGTAACTTGATGTTATAAAACGCATTGTTGTGTATGATTTGATGAGTGAATGGTAATGCATATAAGTCAAACTTTATCTGTTCCTTTTATCCTAAGAGGGTAAAAGCGATATCTGGGGCCCTCGATGATTTAGTTTGACTTATATGTCGGGCCTGGTCAGGACTGAATTGATATGTTCAATTAAGTTCTATGTAAGACGAATCAGAGATCGAGAAACAAACTGGTGGACAATAAGTATGACTATGTTCCATGTAATTGTCCACACAATATCTAGAACGGAGGACCATACGATCCATTATCTAAAGGACATGTTATTGATAAGATCAAGAGTTTTGAGAACTGCGATTGCTAATCGGATCCAGAAGTTACATTCGCATTTGTAGTTATTAGACTTATCCAAGTGGGAGACTGTTGGATTAGTGTCTAAGTCCATAACTATATATGGTATGTACTTGACCCGATTGTGCATGGTCCTTTTAAGTTACCTTCACCAAAGCCACTTGACTGGATGAATAATAGAGAAAGAGGTTATTATGTTTTATTAATATTTTATAAGAATAATATATTAAAAGAGAAATCATATTTATTTAGCTAACATTGGTCAAGAATTAATTAAGAATTAATTTTGTGATCAAAAGAAGGTAATTGAACTAGGGGGACTGAATTGTAATTATGTGATAGTTACAAGGTTAAGCAAGGAAACCCTAAATGATAGAGTGGACAAATTCTAAGGATAAGGCCTTAAGAATTCGTCCATAATGGGGATTATAGAGTTATCTTATGGGTTGCTTGGTGGCTAAGTAACCAGTTAACGATAATGACTGAAACCCTAATTCCCACACTTATATAAGGACCCCTTGGGCATGAGAATTCAAGACCCGACTTTTATTTTGATTATTCATTATGTTGTTTTATACTATGAAAGAACACACTTGTAATTAAAATTATACTATTAATGAAATGGATGATATTGTTGCTTGTTTACTACTTTGCATTGTTGTGATACTTTACATGACGTCGTCCGCCCCAGAACGTTTCCGCCGTTCTTTGTTTTGGGGTGTGACAGATTGGTATCAGAGCATTGTTTATAGTGAATTAAGTATATCAACCCATAAAAGATATACTAACTATAAATACAATGGGATTAAAATACTCTGACCAAGAGTATATACTTTTAAATAATAAAATATTTAACTAAGTATACATACTTGCATTCATACTAAAATCAGTGTCACAATGACAAGACCAAAAGTATTACGATTTTTGAATATCACAAGTAAGCTCGGGGATGTATGGTCAGTCTTGGGAGTGGCATTGCCTGATCAACTATGCTGGTCCGAGGAGTGATAAGTGTATGCCCAAGAATGGTTGTGATGTGGCAACAAGTCTAAAACTTACCAACACTAACACAATGAGAACATTAGAACATAACATAAGTCTAAGATACTATAGGAGTATTTTGTGTTACTATAATTACTTACTTGAGAACTAAAAAGATCTTCAATATGAGGTCAATAGTTGCTAAGTGGATACACTAAGGTTATATGTAACTAGGATGTCATGGACTTAGAATCTGTGAATTTTTATTTTACCCCTGTTCCTTGTGAATTTGGAGTTAAGGTCACTTATTCGAAGACCTATCCTGTTTTGATTACATATAACTGGTATGCAATTTACAAGTAGGGAGGTAACTAACGAAGATTATCTAATAATTATTTAGTTAGTTTGACTAATAATTATTTCCTCATCCCAATTCTCGCGTAGATAACATGGGTGGACTCCATCCCTACAACGACCCGTACCTCTGAACGAAGGCAATGCTGGATGGTTTGGAGAAGAACCAGAGGATGATCATCCAATCCCTTTGAATGATCACCATGCTAAAGACCTTTCAGATGATGCTAACTTCGAACCTGAAGTTGAGAACCTACCCCCGGAAGCTCCCATTCCAAATCCTAACCCTCTTCCGACTTTTCTTGGTCCGACGCCTCCTTGGGTAGCATGTTTGGAGACATGGAGCGAAGAGCAAGATCAACCTATGTCATTTAATGGAGACCGAAGCTTCTACAACATAAGCGAAGGAAGCTCAGCAGATAGAATTCTACCAGTTCTGGTCTGTAGAGTATCCCGAAATGAGATTCAGGACAGGATAGCTCTCCATCGTATCGCAGAGTTTGATGCCAATGAAATAATGCATACCATCCGCACCAATCGCCTTGAACGCACTCATGAAAGATCTGATAGAGACCATGAGACCCTACTACAAGCGCTAGATGAAGCATGAGCCGAAGTCATAGAGCTCCGAGTACGCTAGAGGGTGTACGAAAGACACTTGCTTGATATGGAATGTCAACTAGTTGAACTAAGGGTTCACCATAGGGGTGACCATCACCAGTAGGAGATGCTTTACTTTCTTCCTTTGTTTCAAAGGATCGTTTCCTGACTATGTCCTATGTGGCATATTTCTATGTAACTATCTTGTACTGTAGGTACTTTTAGTTAGGCCTTTATGCGGCCAAAACTTTTCTACCCTGGATATGATGTAAGACCTACTCCAAGGTCATTTTTTCCCAAACTTATTACGTCATGAGTATCAATGATATTGACAGTCGGCTAACTTCTGTGGAATTCTTTGTTCATATACTTTCATCATACTATCGTTGGAGTCTATTTGAAACCCACTCTAGTCAAGTTATTGGACTAGGGTAATATAGCTCAGGGATCATTCCCAATTTGCTTTCAAAGGTTGGATCATGTTATTCACCAACCAATGGTACCCCCGGTTTGGATGACAAACGTTTTGAGATCATTCTACGAACATACTTCTACTCTTTAATAGGATTGCATGATAGGGATGTAGTTCGAACCCTCGAGAACATACTTCTATTCTTTACATGAACGATCGAAATACATCTAGGTTCAACCACATCCACTCACGAACTCCTTATCTTTCGTATTACAAAATCCCTCGTTGGTACACATCAAGGTTTGGGGTTGCGAGGCTTTTGTAAGATGAGAGACTCACCACTAGCTCGAACCTCATAGTGAGGGATGTATTTCCATCGGCTACCCGCAGAAGTCCTTTGGATATCTTTTCTATAGACCGAATGACAATGTTGTCATTGTTGCAAGGAAAGGGGTTTTCCGAGAGCGAGAACTTAGAAGCCAAGGGGAAAGTGGGAGGCGAATTGATCTTGAAGAGATTCAAGAGTCGAGCGATGAAGGAACCTCTAACACTGGAGCTCAACCTGAGGAGGAAACTCTGCTTGAACCGATTGACGAATCCTTACCTCTTAGACGTTACCGTAGAGTTAGTGTTACGCCCGAATTCATCTTGTAGTTAGTACCCTTTATATTTAAACATCATAATATTTTACTATTATCCATTAATATTGAGCAGAGTAACGTCATAATACGTTACTATTATCCATTAAAATGAGCAGAGTGATAGAATAATATGTGACAACCCGAAAATTGTATTCTTGTAAAAGTCAATCTTAGTCAACGAAAGTCAAAACATATCAATCAAATGTCAAATCTATTTCTTTAATTACCTAAAAATAGTTAGATTAAAAAGTTATAGATGAATGGACTTTGTATTCAGAGTGTAATGTGTTAAGGAGGGAAAACCTTAGGAACCGAGAACCTTTGCCCGAACCGCAAACCTCGCAACTGCACACTCGGCGGCAAACGACTTCAGGCCGTGAACCCTCTTCGGGCGCTGAACTCTTCGGTCCGTGAACTCTTTCGACCGTGAACTCTTCGAGCCACACACTCCTCCCTATATATATGATTTAGACTAATTTTATCCTCATTTATTCATCTTTGACCGTAAACACACTCTTTTCTCTCTAGATCTTCAACCGAAAACTCTCAATTCCCTCTCAAATTTCATCCTTCTTCCCTTAATCTTCAAGGGAACTTGCTTAGGATCTTTAAGTTTTCATCATTCATCAAGATTGTTGGGCCATTAACTCAAGAGCACCAAGCTGTTCTTGGGCCGTGAACACCCAACTTGGGCCGTAAACTCAAGAACACCAAGTGTTCTTGGGTCGTGAACACCCAGCTGGCCGTGTTTAGGACTTGCAAATTAGTTCGATTCCCTATCATTCTTATGATTATATTCATTAATAAGTATACATATATATTATATGGATCGTGTTTAGGACTCGTAGTGAATTTTAACATAGTCAATATATGCAAAAATTTGAAGTTTTCAAATAAGGGCTTTTATCGATATTAATATTCTAGCGTTTTAAAACTTTTTGTATCATCAATATTTCACACATAAAATATTACATGATACATTTAAAGTGTTCCCAAATTTATAAAGTTGAATTTATTTTACATTCAATTTTACCGGTTAAATTTTATATTGAGTTTTAATTCGATGTTATAACGATAGGAACCGGTTTTTATCATTTTAATAAAACAACTTTTTATTATAGAGTTTTGGAGTTTGGATTAAGTTTAAAAATCATTTTAAAAATTTTTATATATTTAAAATTTTGGCAATTTAAAAGTTCTAAAAAATTAAAACTCTTTTTAACAAAAACTCAATTTCTGACATCTTATGTTTGAAACTTTTATTTAAAACTCTAAACCCCATGCTTGATGTTATTTTTGTGAAATGTTTGTAGCATGGAAAACACATTTATATACATACAACATTTTATAACAATAAAGAATAAACATCACAAACATGTATTTTAAAGTATATAAACAAAGCCATTTGTCTATTAACATTTATTGTGAGCTATTGTGACAACCCGAAATTTATTCCGTTCGTTGTAACCCAGTTACGCTAATAAAATAATATTTATTGTTATTATTTCTGTTAATATTTGGGTTAGAAATATAAATTAATGTTTTTACTTTATTGAAACGAAATAAAAACACACGTAACACCTCGGATTTATTTGAGAAAATTTTAGTTTACGACTAAGCCGTGTTACGGCCATTTAGTTGGGTAGAACTTTAAACCCCGTTTAATTTCAATATCGGGTAGATTCCCACATGGCCACAAACCCAACCCCTATATAAGGGTGAGTAGACATCATTTGGACCTTTTACCACCCTAGTCACACACTCTCTCTCTAGTCTCTCTCCTCAAGGCCCGATCCATCCAAAAACCGCAAGTTTCCGCTTCCAAACTGTAAGTTCTCTCACCCTAGATTGTTCTAAAACTCATTACATGTCGATATACCTTGAAAATCGTTCAAGAAGGCCAAGAATAAGGAGTTTACGGCCCAAGAACACTCTTAGGCCGTAAACCCCTAAAAGTGTGCCAAAAATGCCCCAAATCTCTTCCTTAGGCTTAGAAACTAGCTTAGAACTTAATCTTGAAGTGTTCTAGACATTAATCACCAAGTTTGGAGGCTTGAAAGAGGTTTTACGGCCCAAGAACATTCTTAGGCCGTAAACTCCCTCAAACTATGCAAATTAAGCCCTAAACCCCCCTATTTAGCCTTGGACCTTCACTTAAAAACTTTTAGGAATGAGCTAAGGACCTCAAAATCGAAGTATGAGGGGTATCAAAGAGTTCACGGCCGTAAACCATGGGGTTCACGACCGTAAACTCCCAAGGAGTGGTCCTAGGACTGCAAACTCCAAGGGAGTGCCCTCTTTTAACCCTAAACACCCCTTCAATCCTCGGATTAAGCCCTAGAACTATCCCTAGTGATATAAGAAACCTTTAAGCACTCAAACCCACTCCTCCCATGCGTTTACAGCTGTAAACTCATGGGGGAAATGGTCCCTCAGCCGTAAACTCACCTAAGGTGAGTATTAGAAGAGTAAACTCCATGGTGAGGCCTTATACTCTTCCACTGCAACCTAATAGCCTCCTAGCACTTGAGCAAAGAGTTATTCTTCGCATTAGGAAGTCTATATGTGTTTAATTAGTGTCTTAATCACTAATTACTTGTAAACATATGTCTTCATATGTTGCTAGGGTCTTAGAGTGTGTTCAAGTCTTTACTTGACACCAAACGCTCATCCGACACTTCCACCCGATCTACTCGCTACAAGTGAGTTCATACCCCTTAATTAACCTTTTTAAATGTTTTTACATGTTTTAGGTGGGGGGATACAAGTTAAATGCAACAAGTTTTAGTATCAAATCATATGTGATTTATAACTTGAAACCAAAAAGGATTTTTATTACTTTTGGCTACTTGTCAATAAAACTGTTTTAAATCACCATCAAACGCATTTTCTATGTTAAATTGTCATCAAATTATTTTCAAACTGCTTTTAAATTACTTTTCTTTTAAACTATATCTACACCAATATATTTATATAAGTAAGACTTGAAGGACTTAGGACCGATAACTCGCCTTATTTCCTGTTCTTGTTTGATTATGGTCTTAGGGTATTCTGCTATCCGTCCGACTGTCGTTGAATTCTTAGTTATATATCATATATATTTGTGTTAGATATGAAAGTCTTCATCTTATTTAATACCTTTGTGAATCAAAGGCTTGCAATCCCACACACTATTTAACTCTAATAGGTATAGTTAAGACTACTGCTCGTTACCTCTATTACTATGATATCCACTATAAATACTACTACTACAAGTTAATGCATGTTAAAGAGTAAACTCTATACACTATACTAAAAGTTACTATACTATAATACCAGAGAATACACTAATCCAGAATATAACACACTATCCCTCTATACGGCACACTAGTACGCAAATACCATGTAACCAGAGCTTCCCGAAAGGAAAGCAACACTACATGTATAGATCTATACAGGACGGTTGCTATTACATCCCGACTGTTAACTACAGCCCGAGCCGACTAGGCCCAGGGATGGCACTACATCGCTACACTACGTATGACCGGGAAGGTAATCGGACCCTCTATTATCATTCAGTTTGGTTACATGAGAGATCACATCCATATCCAAATTAACACACTAAGACTTAAAGTCTGAGCTAACTTCCCGAAGTAAATAAACATATATTACTATTGAAGTTTGCAACACTACTACAGCCAACCGGCAATGCTTTTCCTTATTTACGATACTTGAATGAAATTTATTACCTTATTTTTATAACTGAAGGTTTCAATGGAAATACTTTTACACACTCGAAGGATTTAACTTACAAATGCTCAATTTTGGAAAAAATAGGATTTTCTAGAGATTTCTATTATTCTTAAACATTAATTACAGCTTTCATATTACATGATTGTAAACACTTTTATACAAGCAACGACACTACACTCTTATGAACTCACTAGCTTTATGCTGATATTCGTTTTCAAAATAACTTGTATCCTCAGGTCAAAGATAGACAGGTACTTGTGCAACTTTTGAGAAGATGGAGCGTATACAAGACTCATCTTTTATTTTGTTATACTTTTGGTGTCTATCAAAACTATACAGAACACGCTTGTAATTAAATTTACTATATTAATACAATGGCTGTTGTCGCTTGTTTTTACTATTATGCAATTGTTATAATACTGTATATGACGTCCTCCACCCCAGAACGTATTCCGCCGTTCTCGGTTTTGGGGTGTGACAGATTGGTATCAGAGCATTGTTTATAGTGAATCAAGTATATCAACCCATAAAAGATATACGAACTATAAACACTTCGGGACTAAAACACTCTAACCAAGAATATATACTTTTAAATACTAAAATATTTAATTAAGTATATATATATATATATATATATATATATATATATATATTCACAAACACAAAGGGTCAGTATTATACTAGAACATAACAAAAGTATTAAGATTGTTGAACAACACGATTAAGCTTAGAGACATATAGTCGTATCTGGGTGGATGTAGCCTGGTCAACTACATCTTTCTAGGAGTGACTAGCATGTGCCTAAGAGTGGTTGTGGTGTTGCAACAACTCTAGAAACTTACACCACTACCACCAGAACATTAGAACAAGAATACTATAGGAGTATTCTGTATTCTACTAACTACATTTGTGATAACAAAAAGGGTCGTTACTAGTAGGGCAATAGTTTCTAAGTGCATACACCATGGTTACATGTGACTAGGGCGCTATAGACTTAGAATCTGTGACCTTTGCTTCATTTCCTGTTCTTGTTTGATTGGGGATCTGGAGTTAGGGTCGCTTATTCGAAGGACTATCTTGCTTCGGTTACATGTAATTGGTATGCACTATGCAAGTATTGGGTCGACTAATAACGATCATCTTATAAGTATCTTAGATTAGTACGTCTATTAACCTTCCTTTCCCCATTCTCGCGTAGATAGCATGGCTGGCTTCCACCTTCCCAGCGATCCGTATTATCCGAACCAAGGCAATGGAGGATGGCTCGATGAGGAATCAGAAGATGATCACCCGATCCTGTTGGATGATCACCGTGTTGAAGGCTTTTCGGATAGCTCCGACTCCGAGCTAGAAGTCAACAACCTGCCCCCAGTAGCTCCAAACCCTAACCCCCGTCCGGCATTACAAGGTCCCACCCCCATGTTGGCAATAACCTTGAACCAATGGAGCGATGAGCAGGGTCAGCCTTTACCTTTCAATGGAGACCGAAGCTTCTACAACATAAGCGAGGGAGGTTCAGCAGACTGAGTCTTGCCCATCATGGTCTGAAGGATTGCCAGGAACGTTGAGCAAGGTCAAGCAGCTATTGGCCGAGTTGTGGAAGTTGATGCCAACTCTAACCTCAACACTGTTCGCATCCGCCAACTGGAAGAAGCTATGGATAGGACGAGAAGGACCAATGAGACTCTGCAGCAACAGCTAGCTGTATCCCGAGCCGAAGTCATGGAACTCCGGGCGCGTCAGAGAGCACAAGAAAGACATCTTCAAGAAGTTGTGCGCCAACTGGCTGATCTTAGGGTTCGCCCAAGGGATACCCGTCGCCAGTAGAAGATGTCCACTTTTCTCCATCTTTTGTTTAAGGACTAGCCTTTTTCCTCTCTATGCTTGGCCGAGAACTTGTCTGTAAATATTTCTAACTTTGAAAGTACTCTAATTAGGCCTCTAGACTGCCAACATTTTCCCTTATGGTTTGATCTAAGACCTACTGTTAGGTCACTTTTCTCGAACTTATATTACATCATTAATACCAGTAAAATTGGCAGTGAACTACTCTGTTGCTATGACACTCTCTGATTTTTGGGCTATGTTGATTTAGTCCATGAAACACTCTTATCATACTTATAATAGACTCTTACTATTGTCATCATCTCTATGAACTTTCAGTAAAAGATGCCTCCCCATAAGCGTCCGAGCAGAGGCAGACCTGCGGCTCAACCTCCACCTCCTCTGCAGTTCGATCCAGTGTTGTTTCAAACAACTGTGATAGCAGCCATGGCCCAAATGAATTCTGGCGATGCTAGTGGAGCCGGAATGGGCACCAACTCCAAACATGGTGAAATCCATCCACGTGCACAGGGGTGTACTTATAAGGACTTCATGAACTGTAAACCCACTTTCTTCAATCGGACCGGAAGAATACTTGCATTGTCTCAGTGGTTCGAAAGAACGGAAGCAGTCTTTGAAATGTGCTCATGCCCCGAGGAGAGCAAAATAAAGTTCGCTGCTGCCACCTTCACCGAAAGGGCTCTGACATGGTGCAACGGCCATGTCAATTCACTCACTTTAGTAACAACCAACACCATGGGTTGGGACACGCTGAAGGACCTTTTGAGAAGGGAGTACTGCCCTAGGGGTGAAATTCAAAAGCTTGAGGAGGAACTTTGGAACCTCAAGATGAAAGGGACCGACATAACAACTTATACAGCCAGGTTCTGCGACCTGGCAGCTATGTGTCCTAACATGATCCCTTCGGAGAGTAAGAAGATTGAATGAAACATTTGGGGTTTAATGCCCCCATATCGAGGAAACGTTCTAGCCTCACGCCCTGCACCTTTGACAACACCAAGGAATTGGCCCAAAGGTTGATTGATCATGAAGACCCTTCCACCCCATCAACAACCACGACGACTACCACTGCACCACCCAAATCAACTGAAAAAAAGAGGAAGCGCTGGAATCAGAAGAAGGGCAAGAAAAGTCAAACCCCCTCCAAAGACCAACAAATCGTGGCTGTCCATGCTGCCACCACTCCTGCTACCCCGGTACCAACAAAAACCTATGTTCGAAACCTGCCCAAGTGTCCCAAGTGCCCCTTCCATCACAACGGCCGCTGCCGTGAATTGCACTGCACCAACTGCGACCGGAAGGGCCATACCGTCCGGTTTTGCAGATCCCAACCTAAACCTATCTCTCAAGTCCCCAGCTCGGGAGTGAGCCAGGCCTGTTATGGCTATGGAGAGGTAGGTCATTTCAAGAAAAACTGTCCGAAGGCCAGGAATACGGGAGGAACATGAAGACTACTCACTATTGGCCACAATGAAGCGGTGGCGGACCCCGCAGTAGTCACGGGTACGTTCCTTCTCAACAACTCTTATGCTTGTGTCTTATTCGATAGTGGTGCAGAAAGAAGCTTCATAAACCAAAATTTTAAACACTTAAGCAATCCCCACAACCAGTAAAAGAAACATTCGTCGTAGAAATGGCTAACGGGAAGACAGAAAGCTCTAACGAAATTTACATAGGTTGTACCCTCACGTTAGATGATCATTCATTCCCAATCGACCTCATACCAGTTTCGATCAAGAGTTTCGATGTCATTGTTGGCATGGGCTGGTTGAGTCTCCATCGCGCTGATATCCTACGCTTCGACAAAGCCATCCGCCTAAATCTACCAAATAGCGAAACCCTATTAATCTACGGAGACAAACCCAGTACGAGCCTTCGTATCATCTCAAGTATTCAAGCCCAGAAGTACTTACGTAAGGAATATCGCGCGTTCCTTGCACACGTCGTTGACATGATCCAGAAAACAAAAGATCTAAAAGACTTCCCCGTCGTATGCGATTTCCCCGACGTCTTTCCAGAGGAGCTCCCAGGTTTACCTCCCAAACATCAAGTTGAGTTCAGAATCGACCTAATCCCAGGGGCTACCCCCGTAGCTAAATTGCCCTATCGTCTAGCGCCTGCTGAGATGCAAGAATTGTCTGGTCAACTTAATGAGCCGCTCAGCAAGGGCTTTATAAGACCAAGATTCTCACCCTGGGGAGCACCGGTCTTGTTCATAAAGAAGAAGGATGGATCATTCCGTATGTGCATCGATTATAGAGAACTCAACAAGCTGACGGTCAAAAATCGCTACCCTCTTCCCCGTATAGACGACCTATTCAACCAACTGCAAGGGGCGAGTTACTTTTCCAAGATTGATCTTAGGTCCGGGTACCACCAGTTACGATTGCTTGAGGAAGATGTTCTGAAAACAACCTTCTGAACTTTTTACGGACACTACGAGTTTGTAGAAATGTCGTTCGGATTGACCAACGCGCCCGCAGTATTCATTGATTTAATGAATAGGGTGTGTCGTCCTTACTTAGATCAATTCGTCATTGTCTTCATTGATGACATACTCATCTACTCTCGAAGCAAGGAGAAGCATAGCGATCACTTACAGCAAGTCCTAGAAACCCTACGATTAGAGAAGTTATATGCAAAGTTCTCTAAGTGCGAATTTTGGATCCGAAGAGTGGAATTCTTAGGACACGTGGTTAGCGAGGAAGGAATCCACGTGGATCCATCCAAGATTAAAGCTATCGAGAACTGGTCAGCACCAAAGACGCCTACAGAAATTCGTCAATTTCTAGGCCTCGCTGGCTACTACTGCAGATTCATTTAGAACTTCTCTCGGATTGCGAAACCTCTCACCACATTGACTCAGAAAGGCGTGACATTTGACTGGAGAGAGACACAGGAGATGGCATTCCAAACCCTGAAGCGAGCCCTATGCACCGCACCGATATTATCCCTTCCCGAAGGGACATAAGACTTCGTGGTATACTGCGATGCATCAAACCGGTGGCTCGGTTGTGTCCTGATGCAACGAGGTAAGGTCATCGCCTATGCCTCAAGACAACTGAAGGCACATGAGATTGACTACACCATGCACGACCTCGAGTTAGGAGCGGTTGTATTCGCTCTAAAGATCTGGAGACATTACCTATATGGAACAAAGAGCACGATATACACTGAGCACAAAAGCCTACAACACATATTCAACCAGAAGGAGCTCAATATGAGACAATGACGGTGGGTCGAGCTACTTAATGGTTACGAATGCGAAATTCGTTATCATCTGGGTAAAGCCAATGTAGTAGCAGACGCCCTAAGCCGGAAGGAACATTCTGGTCGCAGAGTCAAGTCGTTAATGATGACTATCCATTCGCATCTCCCCACGCAGATCAAGGAAGCTCAGCTCGAAGCGTTGAAGCCTGAAAATGTGGCCGGAGAATCCCTGCGAGGAATGGATAAGAACTTGGAAGTCAAGGGTGACGGAGCCTTATATCTTATGGACCGAATCTGGACACCGCGTCACGGTGGCTTCAGAGACTTGGTCATGAAGGAAGCCCACCATACTCGATACTCCGTCCACCTAGGATTAGATAAAATGTATCTGGATCTTAAAAAGTCATACTGGTGGCCTAACATGAAAACAAAGATTGCTACCTTCGTAAGTAAATGCCTTACTTGCGCAAAGGTCAAGGTCGAATACTAGAAGCCATCAGGTCTTCTCAGCAACCTGAGATACCTGAATGGAAGTGGGAGCGAATTACTATGGATTTCATAACCAAGCTACCCAAGACAACAGGTGGGCTTGATACCATATTGTCACACCCCAAAACTGATAACGGCAGAATACGTTTCGGGGTGGAGGACGTCATGTACAGTATCATCACAATTGCATAATAGTAAAAACAAGAAACATACAACCATTGCATTACATAGTGAGTTTAATTACAAGTGTGTTTTGTAATGTTCAACAAACACCAAAAGTAATACAAAAATAAGAGATGGATCTTGTATGCCCCACCTTCTCCAAAATGCTGCACCTATACCTGTCTATCTTTGACCTGAGGATACAAGTTATTTTGAAACAGATTATCAGCATAAAGCTGGTGAGTTCATAAGAGTTTAGCGTGAGTTTTGTATAAAAGGCATTAGAACTGATAGTATGAAAAGCTTTTACATTCATAAGTAGTAGAAAACCCTAGAAAATCCTATATTTTCCAGGAAATACATTGTAAGTGAAAACCTTTAAGAAAACATGAAATTTTCATCTTTGAAAATCGTTTAGTGTAAATGTATATTAGAGAATCTCCAATAAGTAAGGTATTAAAATAGGTTATGCCTGTAGTCAGTAATAGAGGTGCAAACTTCCTTTAGTGTTAGATACTTGTTTACTTCGGGATGTTAACTTAGCCTTTAGTTTAGTATTTTAGTGTGGTTATAGTGTATTCCTTGTATGCTACCGATAGTGTGAATAATAGAGGACCCCATGACCTTCCCGGTCATGCACAATGTAGTGAAGTAGGGCATCCCTGGGCCTGCACAGCTCGGACTGAAATTAACAGTCGGGATGTAATAGTGTCTGCCCCGTATAGATCTATACATGTAGCGTCGTTCTCCTGTCGGAAAACTCTGGGCCTAGTGTGTAGCGAATAGAGTATCTCATACTGAGTTAGTGTGTTATCTTCGGATTAGTACTTTCTCTTGTATTATATGTTGGGTTATGAGCATTCTAACACTCCTAAGTGTACATGCAAATAAGAACTTCCAAGGTATTATCCTAATCTAGCATACAAAACAATGAGTGTAACAAGATAGAATACATACCTCTTTGATGTAGAAAGCCTTCATGAAGCTTGAGTGCCTAGTGCCCCAAGTGTGACACCTCAAATGGTTCACACAACACCAAATACACTAGGAATAACTTGAGAGAAATCTACACTTCATGAAATCGGCTAGCCCTTCTATTACTCACTCTAGTGGCCGATTTTGTCAAGAATAAGATCTTTATATAGTGTTACAATTAGGTTAAACCCTAATTGTCATGACTTTCCATTTCCTTGGATTCATGGGTTCAAATACACCATGGACCATCCTATGGGTTTTAGCCCAACTTGATTATCCATGGAGCATTAGCCCACTATACAAGTATGGATGATTTACACAATCAACCAATATATTTAATTAGTCTTCTTTTGATCACTTAATTAATCCTAGATTAATTCTTGATCAATACTAATTAAATAATCTTATTATTCTTATTATTAATATACTAGAACTTATAATATATTAATAACCATAAGTGTATTATTTTTCTCATTATAGTCTATCCAAGTGCATGATGCCATGCAACCCAAATGGACCATGTCGGGTCGGGTCAAGTCTTACTAATTATACTTATGGACTTAGACATTAATCCAACAGTCTCCCACTTGGATAAGTCTAAAACTATTATTGCGTATGACTTCAGGAACCAACTGGCAATCGTAGCTCTCAAAAGCTTCTGTCGAACTCTGACCTTGTAGATGAACTCTGACCTTTGTCAGTGACTTGTCCATTAGATAAGGGATCCTATATTCCCCCATTCTAGATATCATGTGGACTGAGACATGGATTATAATCATTCTCTTTGTCCATTTGTTGTTTCCCGATTTCCGATTTATGAAGACTGACTAATTGAACAAATCAAATCAGTCCTGGCCCGGCCGAGCACTTACATTTGTCATCATCAAATCATCGAGGGGCCCACAGATATCGCTTTTATCCCGAAGGTAAAAGGAATGGATAAACTTCGACTCATATGGCTTGTTCTACTACTTGTTGAATCATACACAAAGACACGTTTTATAGCACCGAGTTACCAAATGCGTTTTCGTGCAATCAATGTACTATCAACTCATAGTAACAAATCATATCTCAAGGTTTGAAGAATATAAGATATTATCGTCTCATGATCACTCGTGATAAAATCCATGAACTGATTCCAATGAGAGTGGGTTGAATCCAATACTCAGAACTTATGAGCACTCATGAGTGTTGTACCCCTTTATCCAACACCTTAGACCTCTACAAGCCAACCCATGACAGTCTTAATTCATATCTACTTCCAACATATGACCGACTATGGATGGTTTGAATAACTTAGTCATTCCGGAAGAATAACCTAGTTTATTCAGGAATTCAAAACATCCAAAGTGAAACACAATAATAATTAAATCCAATATGGTATCAAAACCTATGAACATAAATAAAACACCTTTTATTTATCACCATATGATTACACATTATTCATTGTATACTGTTTCAGCTATCAACTTTATTCTTGAATTTAAAACAATAGTTGTCCCATGCTCCAAGCATGTACACTATGTTTTTCTAAACACTAGTCATGCCATACACCAAGTATGCATACTATGTTTGTCTATGATCTTTATTTTGTGAACTAGATTCATTGAACATAACTTCAATGATTCTCTTTTCACACTCCCAAATCCTTACTGCAAATGCAAGAATTGCAAATTCATGCCATTTACTTAAATCTGTTAGATTCTAAACTTATATGCATTGATCTTCTTGTAATGATTATGCACAAAGTCAGAAAGACTTGACAACAATCATTACAGAGTATTCCAAATCTTACACAAATTGAATAATTTCTAACTTTGAAACATTTGCATATTCCATTTTGACTATCACTTCTGAACAGGAGTTGCCTCCTTACAGATTATGTCAATATGGTCCTTCCAAAATTATCACTATACTTCCAACTGTCCTTGAGCCCCCAATCTTTGGTAAACCGTAGATTGTCCTTGACAATTGTTTAATCCTTTTAGTCATATCCAGTTCTAAACCTTTTCCCTTCTTAATGCCCCAGGCATTTGGAAAATTTTACAAAGGATGAATATAGCACATGTAATCGATCCTATATCCGAAGCATATGGGACACGATTCATGATGTCTCACATAAAGACTAAACCAGTCTTTTGCTATAACATTTCCATTTCAATTTGCTAAGTTCTCATAATCCAGATTATGAAAAGGGATGCCGTAATCATAATCGAATTGAAGAACGCAAATAATGGACCCATATACAGAATTTCCTTATGTTGAGACATTCCAACATGAAATTCATATATGTATAATTTCCTCTCCCTTAATTATAGCAAAACAACTTTTGTTTTCTGTAATTAACATTGCTAACTTGCAATACTTATCATAATTATCATGCTCCCACTAACATGATGATTATTAGCATAACACTTATGCTCCAACTAGCTTTGACATGTACTCAGAAATCAGCTGGACTTCTAGAAATCAATACTTCATTGACTTTCTTACCATAGTTCAGATTTCTGATACTAGATTGTTTTGATAAGACTTTATCAAAATCATACACCTTCCCTTAGATAGCACACTTGTGTATCTAAACAATTATGAAGAGGGATGCCCTAATCATAATGGTTAGACCTTTTTGCCACTTCTCGCAAGTCCAGGTTAGTATGCCGGTAAACCACACACGCTCCACTAACGACTTTGAGAATGCAAATATCACAATTGCTATCTAGCTAAAATCTACTTAGTGAAAGTGTTTCCTTACCATCATTTTTATGAATCGGAGAGAAACCTTATGACACTTAGATTTAATGGTGTATGTGTTCTTATCCATGTGAATTGTCAAAACCATAGACACAAGACAAGGATAATGACAAATCCACACTCTTACGGATTGAACTCAATCTTAATTTCTTGCCACCTAGCAGCTCAAGGGCCTGCCATTGCTTCCAAGTTGTTGTGCAACTAATTGAGAACTCTAAGAACTCATATGCAAAGCCAACTTTAACTGGAATGGGCACAGAATATGTCAGTACGATAGGTTATAAACCTCAAGTCGTATGCTAGTGAAGAACTTCAGGTTTTATTCTTGATTAGTTCTTGAGACTTTCAAGACCTTTTAAGACTCCCACTGTCCTCTTGACATATAAGTCTCCCTTGTCAAACATCCAAGAGATAGTGCAGATTCTAATCAAGACAAAGACTTCAATTAATTGTCCATAGTTGGTCTTTGTTTTATCCAAAACATCACAACTTACCAATTTCAAATGTACAAGAGTAGAAAACTTTTACTCTTACATTTAACAATAGTTTTAAACCTTCTTTAAGACATGTCACTCAAGTTACAATCTTGGAGTATGACTCTAAGACTTGTATTGGAACGAAGTATGACTCATCTTCTTGATTTAACCACTTCAACAATTCATAGCTCCTCTTCTTAGCTATCAGAAAGCACTTAGAGGATGAATTGTGATAAGGTCTCTAAATCATTAAGATGATCATAAAACTGATACGAAGGTAGTCTCCCATCTTTTCAGATTTGAGAAACTTTTATCCTTCTGCCTAAGTTGATTCTTCTTATTCGCTCTACCTTACACTGAAACTTTTCCAATGTCTCAGAATTATACTTTAGCCTGTAAGTATAACCATATTTACTAAGCTTTAGTAAATTATGACGAATAATCTTATCAATCTTTTGTGGTGGACTTAATCAGTGCACAAGAATGTGTACTTGATTCCTTAGTCCATTACTTGACTCACACATCCATGTGAACAAGTAATTAGTCTTAATTTTCCAATACTTGAAAGTTCTCATTCATCATGCTATACAACTTGCATGATTCCAAGTTCAGGTCCAATTGAAACTTGGGTGATGAGAATCTTTCGTTATTTGGTAAATTTAGACATTACCACAAATGAAAGAATCAATTTCATATTTCCACTTTTGCTATTAATGGAATCATATAAGCAACAATTTTTTCTCAAATGCCATTGTAAGGATATTTTAAAATAAATAAAATCAAAAATTTTCTTTTATTTTAAAACTTTGCGGAAAAACTTATCCTTACAATCCATATGAAAACTTGTTGTTATCTATTCCTAAGAAATATCTCATAACTCCTAAGAAGTAGCTCAAGAATTCGATCTTCAAACTATGCGATAGAAATCCATCTACGCCATCAGATTCAACATATTCTTTCTTTAAGTTTCTTCACTTTTCTTTGATTCTTAAAACATCACCATGTGACTCAGTCACATCATGTATCAAGAATCTCATAAAATAAACTTAACAGAGTTAGATAGTGGACTTTACCTGATGTAGAGTCAAACTTATTGACTTTAACATCCTTAGGTAAATTTGGCAGATTCGTAACCAATGCCCCTTCCTTTGGCAATATAAACATATGTACCCTTTGGTAATGGTACATGGGACTATAACAGACTTAGCTTTTCTCTTTACCATTCGGTCAACCCAGTTGACTATGGTCGATCCCTTTCCACTAGGAGAGAGAGCTTTACTAGATATCCAATGTCATCATTGTCAATTTCCATAAAGTTTTAGGAAGTTGATCTTATCAAATAGATAAGATCATTAAGGGTCTTGTCATAGTCTGTTTCATAGGTGTTCCAAAAGAACTCACTATGTGACTTAGAAAGTAGTTGAACCACCAACTTTCTCAAGACTTTGACACCCAACTCTCCCGGCTTGTCAATATGTGACTACATCTCCAAGATGTGATCATACCTAGACCTTGCCTTGCCAATAGGGCTTGAGTGACCTTAAACTTTTCAAGAAATTGTGGGTTAGGGAGAATAATTAGAGGAGGTGGAAGAAGAATGATTTCCATGGGACATCATCTTCATTTAGGAAAGCTTGTTTCAAGAGATTTGGGAAGATTATAGATGTCTAAACCAGACATGTTTTGGGAGATATTCAAGATAGTTGATCTAAAGTCCTTAATATGACACCCAATATGAAATACTAAGGCTAGGACCCAACAAACTATTTTTATAACTTAGAAGAGGTATGTCGTAATCCAAGCTATAAAATATTTGAAGGTAGGTGAATGACGATTCACCAATTTCCACCAAGATAAACGAAATGTATTATTAAGTTTTAATTGGATTTGAAACTCCTAGATGTGTTGAGATTCATTGAACTGTTCAATGGCATGTTTCAATCTTGAGTGTGCCCTTCAGGTTTTGTGACTGGGATGCCGATGATCACAAAACAAGGTGTGAAGTAACCATGCAAATTACTTGGTACCCTTAAGTGTTTACCCCTCAATAGATGTGCCGGTAAACCACACACGCTCCATCGATACTAAGATAAACATTAAGTTACCCTTTGCCTACCTTGTTAAATACGAGTTAGCGTGCCGGTTAACCACACACGCTCCACTAACCGACTTAAACAAAGTGCAAAGTGTAATTTCATGGATTAGCACCTTATTCACATTTTCCTAAGTAACTAAGATTGGGTATTATTAAGAGTTTAGTTACTTAGTATTTATCATTAATACTTTTAATGAAGGGAGAATTCTAGTCCTGTCAAACCCGTTCGGCTAACGACCCTCCACCAGTCAAGCAAGCGGTGGGTGAGAGTGGACACCCATTAAGTTGTCATTTTATAGGCAACAACCTTATACCCACCTTATAGACCGACTTCGTGAATGAGGCGTACTAGCGGTAAGGCTGACTTTACTCTTATACATATATATATTATTAACTTATAATATTATAAAGTATAAGGGTTGAATTTTAACTTTTAAAATTCTAAGGGCTAACTTGGAATTAAAGTATTCATAAGAGAAAACTTTACAAATTCCAAAACTTGAGGGCAAGTTTTGAAACTATTCAAAACTAATTAATTCCATAACTTATGTGTTTAAAGTAGTTTTAATCCAGAAACTCTTCAAGTTCCATAACTTGAGGACAAGTTATGGAAGACTTTAAACTAATAAAAGAATTAACTTTTCTTTATCTTATAACTTATGGAATTAATTAAGGTTACACTTTTTTTTATTTATTATTTAATGAAGAGACTCTTGGTCCTCCATAACTTGAGGACAAATTATGGAGCCATAACACCATTTAATTAGAACTAGACTCTTCATTTTGTAACCTTTGCCAACTTTTATGAGTTTTATGAAACTTAAATGTGACTTTTCATATAACTTGAGGACAAGTTACAAAAACACATTTTAGAATCAACTCTTAGATTAATTTGGATTGAAAACAACTATTTCACTCAACTTTTCTATTAATCTAAGCAACTCATAAGAACAAGATAATTCAAATCAAACTTTTTTCATGTAATTAGTCTAAACCTTAAACTAATACAAAACATGAATCTATTGACAATTATCTTTGAAATTGGATTAGCATGAACATTACCACATCAAAAACAAGTTTATAAGTTCAAAAACATCTTAGGGTAATGTTCCTAGTCCAATTCCAGCCAAAAAAGTCGAATTTATGCTGTCTGGGGGTCCAACTCGCCGAGTGCACGAACCAACTCGGCGAGTTGGATGCTTTTTGCCTTGGACTCGGCGACTCCATTCATGGACTCGGCGAGTCTGCTGGGCAGACAGCATCAAAACTCGATTTTCCAGCTTTTTTTGCAAGTGTAACAAGAAAACAAGCCTAGGCTCTGATACCACTGTTGGGTTATGAGCATTCTAACACTCCTAAGTGTACATGCAACCCTAAATACCTTCGATCTATGTTTTCTCTATTATACATGCAAATAAGAACTTCAAAGGTATTATCCTAATCTAGCATACAAAACAATGAGTTTAACAAGATAGAATACATACCTCTTTGATGTAAAAAGTCTTCATGAAGCTTAAGTGCCTAGTGCCCCAAGTGTGACACCTCAAATGGTTCACACAACACCAAATACACTTGGAATAACTTGAGAGAAATCTACACTTCATGAAATCGGCTAGCCCATCTATTACTCACTCTAGTGGCCGATTTTGTCAAGAATAAGATCTTTATATAGTGTTACAATTAGGGTAAACCCTAATTGTCATGACTTTCCATTTCCTTGGATTCATGGGTTCAAATACACCATGGACCATCCTACGGGTTTTAACCCAACTTGATTATCCATGGAGCATTAGCCCACTATACAAGTATGGATGATTTACACAATCAACCCATATATTTAATTAGTCTTCTTTTGATCACTTAATTAATCCTAGATTAATTCTTGATCAATACTAATTAAATAATCTTATTATTCTTATTATTAATATACTAGAACTTATAATATATTAATAACCATAAGTGTCTTATTTCTCTCATTATAGTCTATCCAAGTGCATGATGCCATGCAACCCAAATGGACCATGCCGGGTCGGGTCAAGTCTTACCAATTATAGTTATGGACTTAGACATTAATCCAACATTATAGTGTAGTAGTCTTTTGTATAGCTCGTAGTGTGTCCTCTTATTAGTGTATAGTCTTGTAATAGTGTGTATTATAGTGTGTAGAGTAGTAGCTATAGCGAGTAGTAGTGGCCTTAACTATACCTATTATAGTTAACTTAATGTGTATGGTTCTTGTCAATTTAGTGGGTTAAGCATCGGGTGAAATGAAAATACTTGTATCCTACACTAATATACATGATATATAACTAAGAAATCAACGGCAGTCGGACGGATAACAACTACCCTAAGCCCACAATCAAACAAGAACAGGAAATAAGGCGAGCTATCGGTCCTAAGTCCTTCAAGTCTTACTTATATAAATATATTAGTGTGGTTACATTTTGTAAGAAAAAATTATTTAATAAAAGTCTTGTCAAAAGGGAACATTTAGAAATTGTTTATTTATCCAAAATAGTTTTGAAACGTAAAATCCTTTTATAAAGCATAGCGGTAAATCACATGTGATTTGAACTACGAATAGTGAATCACATGTGATTAATTTCCATAAACATGTATAATTGACTTGTATCCCCCCCCCCCTAAAACATATAAAAACATTTGAAAGGTTCATTAAAGGGGTATGAACTCACCTGAAACCGAGTAAATCGGGTGAAAGTGTCGGTTGAGTGTTTGGTACCAAATAAGGACTTGTGCACCTTTTAAGACCCTAATATCATATGAAATATGTATTTTACAAGAAATTAATCATTTTGTGCCTTTCTTTAAAATATTTAGATATTCTAGCATTGATTCGGGGTCTTAGGGCTTAGAAGGGGTTCCCGGGAATTGTACATGAGCAAGAGGGGTTTACGGGGGAGTCCAAGAGTTTACTCCCTTGGAGTTTATGGCCCAAAGGCCACTCCTTGGGAGTTTATGGCCATAAGCCCCTAGGCTTGGCCATAAACTCTTGTTCTCCTCCAAAAATGAATGTTAAGGCCTTTATTCAATTCCCTATTTTTCTAGTGAATGCCTAGGACCAACTTGGAGGGTTAAAACCTTCATTTGGTTGAATTTGGGGGAGTTTAACGGTCCTAGCTTAGGCTTGGGCCGTAAACTCCATTTTGTCCTTCAAAATGAGTTGTTAAATGGTCCTAAGCACTCCCTTAAATCATAACTAAATTCTAGGATGCCTTAGGTGAGTTTTTGGGACATTTTAACATGGAAAATGGGTGTTTACGGCCTAAGCATAGGATTG
The DNA here is from genome assembly GCF_002870075.4 of Lactuca sativa. Classification (NCBI taxonomy): domain Eukaryota; kingdom Viridiplantae; phylum Streptophyta; class Magnoliopsida; order Asterales; family Asteraceae; genus Lactuca; species Lactuca sativa. The sequence goes on from NC_056629.2 coordinate 127,807,935, forward strand.
GGCTGTAAACTCCCTTTTAAGCTCTAGAATCTTATGTTTTGGTGTCCAAACTTATCTAGGTAATTTCCTTAATTAGTATACAAGCTTAAAGGAAGGAAAAATGGGACATTGGCCAAGATTTGGGGTGTTTACGGCCTAAGGGGCTTCTTAGGCCGTAAACTCCATTTTCCCACTAAGTCATATGATTTTTGTGTTCTAAATACAATGGAATATGTTTAGAACAAGCTAGGGAAGAAACTCTTACGTTTGGAAGCTGGAATTCGCGGTTTTGGAGTTGGAATCAGGTCTAGAGAGAGAAAGTAGTGAGAGAGTGTATGAATGGGGTGGTAAAAGGGTGTAAAGTGACATCCATTTTCCTTAAATATGCCTTGGGTATTGCACCCAGTACACGACTACCCGATGCTCAAGTTTAATGGGGTTTAAACTTTTTACCCGGGTGAAGTGGTTGAAAAGTAATATAACTTTATTTAGTTAAACGGGGTTAACACTTACAAGTTATATTTATTTATATTAAAATGATAATATCTAGAAATATAAATAAATAGATATTTATTTATTGACGACTCCAAATATTATAGAAATTTATATATAACGACGAATTCCGTTAGTGAAAACGGGATTATGTAACGGAAATAAATTTGGGTTGTCACATCATCCCCCCGTTAGGGGAATTTCGTCCCGAAATTTAGAATTTATATAGATAAGTATTACAATACTACTAAGCGAAGAGATGGGGATATTTGAGTTTCATTTGATCTTCGCGCTCCCAAGTAAATTCCGGTCCCCGCTTGGCGTTCCACCGAACCTTCACGATTAGGATGCGGCTTTGTTTCGTTCGCTTTACTTCCCGATCCATAATCTCCACAGGCTCTTCCACGAAGTTGAGGCTCTCATTGACCTCGATCTCGCCGAGGGGAATCACTAGAGTCTCGTCGGACAGACATTTCTTCAAGTTTGAGACATGGAAGGTAGGATGTATGTTAGTTAGCTTGTGGGGTAAGTTGAGTTTGTAAGCTACGGGGCCGATTCTGGCGAGAATCTCGAAAGGCCCTTTGTACCTTGGGTTCAGCTTTCCACGCTTTCCGAAGCGTATCGTGCCCTTTCAGGGTGAGACCTTCAACAGGACCTGGTCTCCCACCTGGAATTCCAAGGGTTTTCTTCGTTTGTCGGCATAGCTTTTCTGTCGATCCCTAGCGGCTTTTAATCGTTCACGAATCTGTACAATCTTCTCGGTCGTTTCTCAAATGATCTCCGGACCAGTGAGAGCGCTATTAGGAACTCGTCCTTTAGCTAACTGAGTGTTACCCACCTCAGCCCAGCACGGAGGGGATCTGCACTTCCGGCCGTAGAGGGCTTCGAATGGAGCTACCTTGATGCTAGTATGATAAGTAATGTTGTAGGAAAATTCCACAAGGGGAAAGTGTGTATCTCACGATTTACCGAAGTCGATCACACAAACTCGCAGCATATCTTCTAGAGTTTCGATCGTCCTCTCACTTTGTCCATCAGTCTGCGGATGGTAGGCTGTACTCATGTCCAGCCTCGTCCCTAGAGCCTTTTGTAGTGATTGCCAAAATCTAGAGGTAAATCTACTATCTCTGTCCGAGATAATAGATATAGGGACGCCATGTAGTCATATTATTTCTTTAAGGTATGTTCTTGTGAGCTTCTCCATCTTGTCCGTTTCCTTGATGGGTAGGAAGTGTGCGGACTTGGTCAACCTGTCGACGATGACCCAAATGGTATCCAATCCACCCGTTGTCTTGGGTAGCTTGGTTATAAAATCCATTGTAATCCGCTCCCACTTCCATTCCAATATCTCTGGTTGTTGGAGGAGTCCCGATGGCTTTTGATATTTGACCTTGACCTTCGTGCAAGTAAGGCACTTACTCACAAAGGTAGCGATCTCCGCTTTCATGTTAGGCCACCAGTATAGCTTTTTGAGACCCAGATACATCTTATCTGACCCTGGGTGGACGAAGTAGCGAGTGTTGTGTGCTTCCCTCATGAACAAGTTTCTGAAACCTCCATGGCGCGGAGTCCAGATTCGGTCCATGAAGTAGTAGGCTCCGTCACCCTTGGCCTCCAAACTTTTATCCATTCCGCACAGGGACTCTCCCGTCACATTCTCAGGCTGTAAGGCTTTCAGCTGAGCCTCCTTGATTTGTGTGGATAGATGCGAATGGATAGTCATTGTTAATGACTTGGTTCTCCGACCAGAATACTCCTTCCTACTCAGAGCGTCTGCTACCATGTTGGCTTTCCCCGGGTGATATCGGATTTCGCAATCGTAATCGTTGAGTAGCTCGACCCATCGGCGCTGCCTCATGTTGAGTTCCTTCTGGTTCAGCATGTGTTGGAGGCTTTTGTGATCAGTGTACACCACGCTCTTCGTCCCATACAAGTAGTGTCTCCAGATTTTTAGTGCGAAGACGACCGCTCCTAACTCGAGGTCGTGAGTAGTGTAGCTCACCTCATGTGTCTTTAGTTGTCTTGAGGCATAGGCGATGACCTTACCTCGTTGCATCAAGACACAACCGAGCCCCTGATTTGATGCATCGCAGTATACAACAAAATCTTCTGTCCCTTCGGGAAGGGATAATACCGGTGCGGTGCATAGGGCTTGCTTCATGGTCTGGAACGCCTTCTCCTGTTTCTCCTCCCAGTCGAATGATACACCCTTCTGTGTCAACATGGTGAGAGGCTTCGCAATCCGAGAGAAGTTTTGGATGAATCTGCGGTAGTAGCCAGCGAGGCCTAGAAATTGGCGAATTTTTGTAGGCATCTTCGGTGCTGACCAGTTCTCAATAGCTTTAATTTTGGAGGGATCCTCATGGATTCCGTCTTCACTAACCACGTGTCCTAAGAATTCAACTCTTCGGATCCAAAATTCACACTTAGAGAACTTCGCATATAACTTCTCTGATCGAAGCGTTTCCAGGACTCGTCGTAAATGATCCCTGTGTTCTTCCTCGCTCCAAGAGTAGACGAGTATATCATCAATAAAGACGATGACAAACTGATCTAGATATGGACGGCACACCCTATTCATCAAGTCCATGAATACTGGGGGGTGTTAGTCAGTCCAAAGGGCATCACTACGAACTCGAAGTGCCCGTAACGGGTTCGGAAGGCTGTCTTCGGAACATCTTCCTCAAGCACCCGTAACTGGTGATACCCAGATCTAAGATCAATTTTGGAGAAGTAACTTGCTCCTTGCAGTTGGTCGAATAGGTTGTCGATACGAGGGAGTGGGTAGCGATTTTTGACCGTGAGTTTATTGGGCAGACAGCATCAAAACTCGATTTTCCAGCTTTTTTTGCAAGTATAACAAGAAAACAAGCCTAGGCTCTGATACCACTGTTGGGTTATGAGCATTCTAACACTCCTAAGTATACATGCAACCCTGAATACCTTGGATATATGTTTTCTCTATTATACATGCAAATAAGAACTTCAAAGATATTATCCTAATCTAGCATACAAAACAATGAGTGTAACAAGATAGAATACATACCTCTTTGATGTAGAAAGTCTTTATGAACCTTGAGTGCCTAGTGCCCTAAGTGTGACACCTCAAATGGTTCACACAACACCAAATACACTTGGAATAACTTGAGAGAAATCTACACTTCATGAAATCGGCTAGCCCATCTATTACTCACTCTAGTGGCCGATTTTGTCAAGAATAAGATCTTTATATAGTGTTACAATTAGGGTAAACCCTAATTGTCATGACTTTCCATTTCCTTGGATTCATGGGTTCAAATACACCATGGAGCATCCATGGACCATCCTATGGGTTTTAGCCCAACTTGATTATCCATGGAGCATTAGCCTACTATACAAATATGGATGATTTACACAATCAACCCATATATTTAATTAGTGTTCTTTTGATCACTTAATTAATCCTAGATTAATTCTTGATCAATACTAATTAAATAATCTTATTATTCTTATTATTAATATACTAGAACTTATAATATATTAATAACCATAAGTGTCTTATTTCTCTCATTATAGTCTATCCAAGTGCATGATGCCATGCAACCCATATGGACCATGCCGGGTCGGGTCAAGTCTTACCAATTATAGTTATGGACTTAGACATTAATCCAACATTATAGTGTAGTAGTCTTTTGTATAGCTCGTAGTGTGTCCTCTTATTAGTGTATAGTCTTGTAATAGTGTGTAGAGTAGTAGCTATAGCGAGTAGTAGTGGCCTTAACTATACCTATTATAGTTAACTTAATGTGTATGGTTCTTGTCAATTTAGTGGGTTAAGCATCGGGTGAAATGAAAATACTTGTATCCAACACTAATATACATGATATATAACTAAGAAATCAACGGCAGCCGGACGGATAACAACTACCCTAAGCCCACAATCAAACAAGAGCAGGAAATAAGGCGAGCTATCGGTCCTAAGTCCTTCAAGTCTTACTTATATAAATATATTAGTGTTGTTACATTTTGTATGAAAACTTTATTTAATAAAAGTCTTGTCAAAAGGGAACATTTAGAAATTGTTTATTTATCCAAAATAGTTTTGAAAACGTAAAATCCTTTTATAAAGCATAGCGGTAAATCACATGTGATTTGAACTACGGATAGTGAATCACATGTGATTAATTTCCATAAACATGTATAATTGACTTGTATCTCCCCCCCCCTAAAACATATAAAATCATTTGAAAGGTTCATTAAAGGGGTATGAACTCACCTGAAACCGAGTAAATCGGGTAAATCGGGTGAAAGTGTCGGTTGAGTGTTTGGTACCAAATAAGGACTTGTGCACCTTTTAAGACCCTAATATCATATGAAATATGTATTTTACAAGAAATTAATCATTTTGTGCTGTTCTTTAAAATATTTAGATATTCTAGCATTGATTCGGGGTCTTAGGGCTTAGAAGGGGTTCTCGGGAATTGTACAAGACCAAGAGGGGTTTACGGCGGAGTCCAAGAGTTTACTCCCTTGGAGTTTACGGCCCAAAGGCCACTCCTTGGGTGTTTATGGCCGTAAGGCCCTAGGCTTGGCCGTAAACTCTTGTTCTCCTCCAAAAATGAATGTTAAGGCCTTAATTCAATTCCCTATTTTTCTAGTGAATGCCTAGGACCAAATTGGAGGGTTAAAACCTTCATTTGGTTGAATTTGGGGGAGTTTACAGTCCTAGCATAGGCTTGGGCCGTAAACTCCATTTTGTCCTTCAAAATGAGTTGTTAAATGGTACTAAGCACTCCCTTAAATCATAACTAAATTCTAGGATGCCTTAGGTGAGTTTTTGGGACATTTTAACATGGAAAATGGGTGTTTACGGCCTAAGCATAGGATTGGGCCGTAAACTCCCTTTTAAGCTCTAGAATCTTATGTTTTGGTGTCCAAACTTATCTAGGTAATTTCCTTAATTAGTATACAAGCTTAAAGGAAGGAAAAATGGGACATTGGCCAAGATTTGGGGTGTTTACGGCCTAAGGGGCTTCTTAGGCCGTAAACTCCATTTTCCCACTAAGTCATATGATTTTTGTGTTCTAAATACAATGGAATATGTTTAGAACAAGCTAGGGAAGAAACTCTTACGTTTGGAAGCTGGAATTCGCGGTTTTGGAGTTGGAATCAGGTCTAGAGAGAGAAAGTAGTGAGAGAGTGTATGAATGGGGTGGTAAAAGGGTGTAAAGTGACATCCATTTTCCTTAAATATGCCTTGGGTATTGCACCCAGTACACGACTACCCGATGCTCAAGTTTAATGGGGTTTAAACTTTTTACCCGGGTGAAGTGGTTGAAAAGTAATATAACTTTATTTAGTTAAACGGGGTTAACACTTACAAGTTATATTTACTTATATTAAAATGATAATATCTAGAAATATAAATAAATAGATATTTATTTATTGACGACTCCAAATATTACAGAAATTTATATATAACGACGAATTCCGTTAGTGAAAACGGGATTATGTAACGGAAATAAATTTGGGTTGTCACATCATCCCCCCGTTAGGGGAATTTCGTCCCGAAATTTAGAATTTATACAGATAAGTATTACAATACTACTAAGCGAAGAGATGGGGATATTTGAGTTTCATTTGATCTTCGCGCTCCCAAGTAAATTCCGGTCCCCGCTTGGCGTTCCACCGAACCTTCACAATTGGGATGCGGCTTTGTTTCGTTTGCTTTACTTCCCGATCCATAATCTCCACAGGCTTTTCCACAAAGTTGAGGCTCTCATTGACCTCGATCTCGCCGAGGGGAATCACGAGAGTCTCGTTGGACAGACATTTCTTCAAGTTTGAGACATGGAAGGTAGGATGTATGTTACTTAGCTCGTGGGGTAGGTTGAGTTTGTAAGCTACGGGGCCGATTCTGGCGAGAATCTCGAAAGGCCCTATGTACCTTGGGTTCAGCTTTCCACGCTTTCCGAAGTGTATCGTGCCCTTTCAGGGCGAGACCTTCAACAGGACCCGGTCTCCCACTTGGAATTCTAAGGGTTTTCTTCATTTGTCGGCGTAGCTTTTCTGTCGATCCCTAGCGGCTTTTAATTGTTCACGAATCTGTACAATCTTCTCGGTCGTTTCTCGAATGATCTCCGGACCAGTGAGAGCGCAATCAGGAACTCGTCCTTTAGCTAACTGAGTGTCACCCACCTCAGCCCAGCACAGAGGGAATCTGCACTTCCGGCCGTAGAGGGCTTCGAATGGATCTGCCTTGACGCTAGTATGATAACTAATGTTGTAGGAAAATTCCACAAGGGGAAAGTGTGTATCTAACGATTTACCGAAGTCGATCACACAAACTCGCAGCATATCTTCTAGAGTTTGGATCGTCCTCTCACTTTGTCCGTCAGTCTGCGGATGGTAGGCTGTACTCATGTCTAGCCTCGTCCCTAGAGCCTTTTGTAGTGATTGCCAAAATCTAGAGGTAAATCTACAATCTCTATCCGAGATAATAGATATAGGGACACCATGCAGTCGTATTATTTCTTTAAGGTATGTTCTTGTGAGCTTCTCCATCTTGTTCGTTTCCTTGATAGGTAGGAAGTGTGAGGACTTGGTCGACCTGTCGACGATGACCCAAATGGTATCCAATCCACCCGTTGTCTTGGGTAGCTTGGTTATAAAATCCATTGTAATCCGCTCCCACTTCCATTTCGGTATCTCTGGTTGTTGGAGGAGTCCCGATGGCTTTTGATATTCGACCTTGACCTTCGTGCAAGTAAGTCACTTACTCACAAAGGTAGCGATCTCCGCTTTCATGTTAGGCCACCAGTATAGCTTTTTGAGATCCAGATACATCTTATCTGACCCTGGGTGGACGAAGTAGCGAGTGTTGTGTGCTTCCCTCATGACCAAGTTTCTAAAACCTCCATGGCGCGGAGTCCAGATTCGGTCCATGAAGTAGTAGGCTCCGTCACCCTTGGCCTCCAAACTTTTATCCATTCCGCGCAGGGACTCTCCCGTCACATTCTCAGGCTGTAAGGCTTTCAGCTGAGCCTCCTTGATTTGTGTAGATAGATGCGAATGGATAGTCGTTGTTAATGACTTGGTTCTCCGACCAGAATACTCCTTCCTAGTCTGAGCGTCTGCTACCACGTTGGCTTTCCCCGGGTGATATCGGATTTTGCAATCGTAATCGTTGAGTAGCTCGACCCATCGGCGCTGCCTCATGTTGAGTTCCTTCTGGTTCAGCATGTGTTGGAGGCTTTTGTGATCAGTGTACACCACGCTCTTCGTCCCATACAAGTAGTGTCTCCAGATTTTTAGTGCGAAGACGACCGCTCCTAACTCGAGGTCGTGAGTAGTGTAGCTCACCTCATGTGTCTTTAGCTGTCTTGAGGCATAGGCGATGACCTTACCTCGTTGCATCAAGACACAACCGAGCCCCTGATTTGATGCATCGCAGTATACAACAAAATCTTCTGTCCCTTCGGGAAGGGATAATACCGGTGCGGTGCATAGGGCTCGCTTCAGGGTCTGGAACGCCTTCTCCTGTTTCTCCTCCCAGTAGAATGATACACCCTTCTGTGTCAACATGGTGAGAGGCTTCGCAATCCGAGAGAAGTTTTGGATGAATCTGCGGTAGTAGCCAGCGAGGCCTAGAAATTGGCGAATTTCTGTAGGCGTCTTCGGTGCTGACCAGTTCTCAATAGCTTTAATTTTGGAGGGATCCACGTGGATTCCGTCTTCACTAACCACGTGTCCTAAGAATTCAACTCTTCGGATCCAAAATTCGCACTTAGAGAACTTTGCATATAACTTCTCTGATCGCAGCGTTTCTAGGACTCATCGTAAATGATCCCTATGTTCTTCCTCGCTCCGAGAGTAGACGAGTATATCATCAATAAAGACGATGACAAACTGATCTAGATATGGACGACACACCCTATTCATCAAGTCCATGAATACTGGGGGGTGTTAGTCAGTCCAAAGGGCATCACTACGAACTCGAAGTGCCCGTAACGGATTCGGAAGGTTGTCTTCGGAACATCTTCCTCAAGCACCCGTAACTGGTGATACCCAGATCTAAGATCAATCTTGGAGAAGTAACTTCCTCCTTGCAGTTGGTCGAATAGGTCATCGATACGAGGGAGAGGGTAGCGATTTTTGACCGTGAGTTTATTGAGTTCCCTGTAATCGATGCACAGCCGGAACGATCCATCCTTCTTCTTCACGAACAAGACCGGAGCTCCCCAAGGTGAGAAGCTCGGTCTTATAAAACCCTTGTTGAGCAGTTCGTTGAGTTGACCGGATAGTTCTTGCATTTCGGCAGGCGCTAGACGACAGGGCGAATTAGCTACGGGAGTAGCTCATGGGACTAGGTCGATTCTGAACTCAACCTGACGTTTGGGAGGTAGACCTGGAAGATCCTCTAGGAAGACATTAGGGAATTCACGTACAACGGGAATGTCCTTTGGATCTTTCGATTTCTGGCTAGTGTCGACAACGTGAGCAAGAAATGCGCGACATTCCTTGCACAAGTATTTATGAGCCTGGATACTGGAGATGATACGAAGGCTCGTACCGGGTTTATCTCCATAGATCAATAGGGTTTCGTGATTTGGAAGATTCAGGCGAATGGCTTTGTTGGAGCATAGAATATCGGCGCGATGAAGACTCAACCAGTCCATACCAACAATGACATCGAAATTTTTGATTGAGACTGGTATAAGATTGATTGGAAATGGGTGATTGTCTAACTTGAGGGTATAACCTATGTAGATTTCATTAGAGCTTTCAGTCTTCCCGTTAGCCATTTCTATGACGAATGTTTCTTTTAGTGGTTGGGGAGTTTGCTTGAGTAAGTGTTTAAAGTTTTGATTTATGAAGCTTCTTTCTGCACCACTATCGAATAAGACACATGCATAAGAGTTGTTGAGGAGAAACGTACCCGTGACCACTGTAGGATCCGCTACCGCTTCATTATGACCGATAGCGAGTAACCTTCCAGTTCCCCCAGCATTTGTAGCCTTCAGAAAGTTCTTCTTAAAATGACCAGCTTCACCGCAACCATAACACGTCGGGGTCACTCCCCAACCGGGAACTTGTGAGATAGGTTTGGGAGGGGCCTTGCAAAATCGGACAGTATGGCCTTTCCGTCCGCAGTTGGAGCACTGCAATTCACGGCAGGGGCCGTGGTGGTGGAAAGGACATTTGGGACATTTGGGCAGATTCCCACTATAAGCTTTTGGCGGGGCAGATGCGGCTGGAGTGGTGGCAGCATGGACCGCCACAATTTGTTGGTCCTTGGAGGAGGTTTGAGTTTTCTTGCCTTTCTTCTTATCCATACGCTTTCTCTTTCTGTCAGATGGATCTGGTGGTGCAGTGGTAGTGGGGGTCACTGTTGCTGGAGTGGAAGAGACTTCATGGTTGATCAGACACTGGGCCAATTCCTTTATGCTGTCGAAGGTGGTAAGGCGTGAGGCTAGAACATTTCCTCGATACGGGGGCACTAAACCCCAGATGTACCGTTCAATCTTCTTGCTCTCTGACGGGATCATATTGGGACACATAGCCGCCAAGTCGCAGAACCTGGCCGTGTAAGTTGTTATGTCGGTCCCCACCATCTTGAGATTCCAGAGTTCCTCCTCAAGTTTCTGGATTTCACCCCTAGGACAGTATTCCTTCCTCATAAGATCCTTTAAAGTGTCCCAGCCCATGGCATTGGCTGAAACCAAGGAGAGTGCACTGACATGGCCGTTCTACCATGTCAGGGCCCTGTTGGTGAGGGTGGCAGTAGCGAACTTGATTTTGCTTTCTTCGGGGCAAGAGCACATTTCAAACACAGCTTCGGTTCTTTCGAACCATTGGGATAACGCTAGAATTCCTCCGGTACCATCGAAGAAGGTAGGTTTACAGTTCATGAAGTCCTTATAAGTGCATCCCTGCACTCTTTGGTGGACTTCACCAAACCTAGAGTTACCACCGCTTGTGTCTCTGGAGTTCATTTGGGCCATGGCTGCTGTCACAGCCGCGGTCACGGCTGTTTGGAACAGCACTGGATCGAACTGCAGAGGAGGAGGTGGCGGAGGAGGGGTTTGAGTTGCTGGTCTTCCTCTGCTTGGACGCTTTCGTGGAGGCATCTTTCACTAGAAGATCATAGAAATGATAGGAATAGTAAGAGTCTAGTGCAAATGTGAATAGAGTGTTTCATGGATTAAATCAACATAACCCAAGATCAGAATGAGAGTCATAGAAATAGAGTAATCAACTGCCAATATACTGGTATAAATGATGTAATACAAGTTCATGAAAATTGACCTAACAGTAGGTCTTACATCAAACCATCAGGAAAATGTTGGCAGTTTTGAGGTCTAGTTAGAGTACTTTTAAGCTAGGAATGTTTACAGACAAGTGATCTACGAAACATAGAGAGGAAAGGCTAGTCCTTTAAACAAAAGAGTGAGGTACTAGGCGTCTTCTACTGGCGACGGTTACTTGTTGGGCAAACCCTCAGATCTGCTAGCTGACGCATAACTTCTTGAAGGTGTCGTTCATGAGTCCTTTGACGTGCTCGGAGTTCTCTAACTTCGGCTCGGGATGCAGCTAGTTGTTTTTGCAGAGCCTCGTTGGTCCTCCTTGCCCTGTCCATGGCTTCTTCAAGTTGGCGGATGCGAATAGTGTTGAGATTCGAGTTGGCATCCACTTCTACAACTCGACCAATGGCTGCTTGACCCTGCTCGACATTCCTGGCAATCCTTTGTACCATGATGGGCAGAACTCGGTCCGCTGATCCTCCTTCGCTTATGTTGTAGAAGCTTCGGTCTCCATTGAAAGGTAAGGGCTGGCCCTGCTCCTCGCTCCATCGGTGCCAGGATATGGCCCACATAGGAGTGGGACCCTGAAATGCCGGACGAGGGTTGGGGTTCAGAGCTTCAGGAGGTAGGTTGTTAACTTCTGGTTCGGAGCTGGAGCTATCCGAGAAGCCTTCAGCATGATGATCATCCAAAGGGATCGGGTGTTCTTCATCTGACTCCTCATCGAGCCATCCTCCATTGCCCTGGTTTGGATAGTACGGGTCGCCGGGATGGTGGAAGCCAGCCATGCTATCTATGCGAGAAAGTGGGATAGAAAGGTTAATAGACGTACTACTCTAAGATACTTATAAGATGAATCGTTACTAGTCGACCCAATACTTGCGTAGTGCATACCAATTACATGTAACCGAATCAAGATAGTCCTTCGAATAAGTAACCCTAACTCCAGATCCCCAATCAAACAAGAACAGGAAATGAAGTAAAGGCTACAGATTCTGAGTCTATAGCGCCCTAGTCACATGTAACCCTGGTGTATCCACTTAGCAACTATTGTCCTACCAGTAACGACCCTTTTTGTTATCACATATGTATGTTTTAGAGATACAGAATACTCATATACTATTCTTAGGGTAACGTTATTGTGGTAGTGTTGGTAAGTTTTAGACTTGTTGCAACACCACAACTAAGCTTAGGCACATGCTAGTCACTCTCAGGAAAACGTAGTTGATCAGGATACATCCCCCCAAATGTGACTATATGTCGCTAAACCCAAATATGCTGTCCAACAATCTTAATACTTTTGTTCTGTTCTAGCGTGATACTGAATCCTGTGTTTTATAGAGATGTGTGTGTATATATACTTAGTTAAATCTTTTAAATACTTAACAATATATATTCTTGGTCAGAGTGTTTTAGTCCCGAAGTGTTTATAGTTCGTATATCTTTTATAGGTTGATATACTTGATTCACTATAAACAATGCTCTGATACCAATCTGTCACACCCCAAAACCGATAACGGCGGAATACGTTTCGGGGTGGAGGATGTCATGTACAGTATCATCACAATTGCATAATAGTAAAAACAAGAAACATACAACCATTGCATTACATAGTGAGTTTAATTACAAGTGTGTTTTGTAGTGTTCAACAAACACCAAAAGTAATACAAAAATAAGAGATGGATCTTGTATGCTCCACCTTCTCCAGAATGCTGCACCTGTACCTGTCTATCTTTGACCTGAGGAGACAAGTTATTTTGAAAAAGAGTATCAGCATAAAGCTAGTGAGTTCATAAGAGTTTAGCGTGAGTTTTGTATAAAAGGCATTAGAACTGATAGTATGAAAAGCTGCAATTTACATTCATAAGTAGTAGAAAACCCTAGAAAATCCTATATTTTCCAGAAAATACATTGTAAGTGAAAACCTTTAAGAAAACATGAAATTTTCATCTTTGAAAACCGTTTAGTGTAAATGTATATTAGTGAATCTCCAATAAGTAAGGTATTAAAATAGGTTATGCCTGTAGTCAGTAATAGAGGTGCAAACTTCCTTTAGTGTTAGATACTTGTTTACTTCGGGATGCTAACTTAGCCTTTAGTTTAGTATTTTAGTGTGGTTATAGTGTATTCCTTGTATGCTACCGATAGTGTGAATAATAGAGGACCCCATGACCTTCCCGGTCATGCACAGTGTAGTGAAGTAGCGGCATCCCTGGGCCTGCACGGCTCGGACTGAAATTAACAGTTCGGATGTCATAGTATCTGCCCCGTATAGATCTATACATGTAGCGTTGTTCTCCTGTCGGAAAACTCTGGGCGTAGTGTGTAGCGAATAGAGTATCTCATAGTGAGTTAGTGTGTTATCTTCGGATTAGTACTTTCTCTTGTATTATAGTGTACTAGTCTTTTGTATAGCTTGAAGTGGGTCCTCTTATTAGTGTATAGTCTCGTAATAGTGTGTATTATAGTGTGTAGAGTAGTAGCTATAGCGAGTAGTAGTGGCCTTAACTATACCTATTATAGCTAACTTAATGTGTATGGTTCTTGTCAATTTAGTGGTTTAAGCATCGGGTGAAATAAAAATACTTGTATCCAACACTAATATACATGATATATAACTAAGAAATCGACGACAGTCGGACGGATAACAACTACCCTAAGCCCACAATCAAACAAGAACAGGAAATAAGGCGAGCTATCGGTCCTAAGTCCTTCAAGTCTTACTTATATAAATATATTAGTGTGGTTACATTTTGTAAGAAAAATTTATTTAATAAAAATATTGTCAAAAGGGAACATTTAGAAATTGTTTATTTATCCAAAATAGTTTTGAAAACGTAAAATCCTTTTATAAAGCATAGCGGTAAATCACATGTGATTTGAACTACGGATAGTGAATCACATGTGATTAATTTCCATAAACATGTATAATTGACTTGTATCCCCCCCCCCCTAAAACATATAAAAACATTTGAAAGGTTCATTAAAGGGGTATGAACTCACCTGAAACCGAGTAAATCGGGTGAAAGTGTCGGTTGAGCGTTTGGTACCAAATAAGGACTTGTGCACCTTTTAAGACCCTAATATCATATTAAATATGTATTTTACAAGAAATTAATCATTTTGTGATTTTCTTTAAAATATTTAGATATTCTAGCATTGATTCGGGGTCTTAGGGCTTTGAAGGGGCTCCCGGGAATTGTACAAGACCAAGAGGGGTTGACGGGGGAGTCCAAGAGTTTACTCCCTTGGAGTTTATGGCCCAAAGGCAACTCCTTGGGAGTTTATGGCCATAAGCCCCTAGGCTTGGCCGTAAACTCTTGTTCTCCTCCAAAAATGAATGTTAAGGCCTTAATTCAATTCCCTATTTTTCTAGTGAATGCCTAGGACCAAATTGGAGGGTTAAAACCTTCATTTGGTTGAATTTGGGGGAGTTTACAGTCCTAGCTTAGGCTTGGGACGTAAACTCCATTTTGTCCTTCAAAATGAGTTGTTAAATGGTCCTAAGCACTCCCTTAAATCATAACTAAATTCTAGGATGCCTTAGGTGAGTTTTTGGGACATTTTAACATGGAAAATGGGTGTTTACGGCCTAAGGATAGGCTTGGGCCGTAAACTCCCTTTTAGGCTCTAGAATCTTATGTTTTGGTGTCCAAACTCATCTAGGTAATTTCCTTAATTAGTATACAAGCTTAAAGGAAGGAAAAATGGGACATTGGCCAAGATTTGGGGTGTTTACGGCCTAAGGGGCTTCTTAGGCCGTAAACTCCATTTTCCCACTAATTCATATGATTTTTGTGTTCTAAATACAATGGAATATGTTTAGAACAAGTTGGGGAAGAAACTCTTACGTTTGGAAGCCGGAATTCGCGGTTTTGGAGTCGGAATCGGGTCTAGAGAGAGAAAGTAGTGAGAGAGTGTATGAATGGGGTGGTAAAAGGGTGTAAAGTGACATCCATTTTCCTTAAATATGCCTCGGGTATTGCACCCAGTACACAACAACCCGATGCTCAAGTTTAACGGGGTTTAAACTTTTTACCCGGGTGAAGTGGTTGAAAAGTAATATAACTTTATTTAGTTAAACGGGGTTAACACTTACAAGTTATATTTACTTATATTAAAATGATAATATCTAGAAATATAAATAAATAGATATTTATTTATTGACGACTCCAAATATTACGGAAATTTATATATAACGACGAATTTCGTTAGTGAAAACGGGATTATGTAACGGAAATAAATTTGGGTTGTCACACATATGGATCATCGTCGACAGATTGACCAAGTCCGTAGACTTCCTACCCATCAAAGAGACAGACAAGATGGAGAAACTCACAAGAACATACATTAAGGAGATTGTACGGCTGCAAGGTGTCCCCATATCTATTATCTCCGATAGGGATAGTAGGTTCACTTCGAGATTTTGGCAATCACTACAAAACGCCTTGGGGACGAGGCTGGACATGAGTACAGCCTACCATCCGCAGACCGACAGACAAAGTGAGAGGACTATCCAAACCCTGAAGGATATGCTGCGAGCCTATGTGATCGACTTTGGTAAGGCTTGGGATACCCACTTAACCCTTGTTGAGTTCTCCTACAACAACAGCTATCACACGAGCATCAAGGCAGCCCCATTCGAAGCCCTCTATGGCCGAAAGTGCAGATCCCCTCTGTGCTGGGCTGAGGTGGGTGACACTCAGTTAGCTAAAGGATGAGTTCTTAACAGCACTCTCACGGGTCCAGAGATCATTCGAGAAACAACCGAGAAGATTGTACAGATTCGTGAACGATTAAAAGCCGCTAGAGATCGTCAGAAAAGCTACGCAGACAAACGAAGAAAACCTTTGGAATTCTAGGTAGGAGACCGAGTCCTTTTGAAAGTCTCACCCTGGAAAGGCACGATACGCTTTGGAAAGTGTGGGAAGCTGAATCCAAGATACATAGGGCCCTTCAAGATTCTCGCCAGAATCGGCCCCGTAGCTTACAAATTCAACCTACCCCGCGAGCTCAGTAACATACATCCTACCTTCAATGTATCAAACCTAAAAAAGTGCTTATCCGACGAGACTCTCGTAATCCCACTTGACGAGATCGAAGTCAACGAGAGCCTCAACTTCATGGAAGAGCCTGCGGAGATCCTGGACCGGGAGGTCAAACGAACGAAACTAAGCCGCATCCCAATTGTGAAAGTTCGATGGAATGCCAAGCGAGGTCCGGAGTTCACTTGGGAGCGCGACGATCAAATGAAACTTAAATATCCTCATCTCTTCACTTAGTTGTGTTGTAATAACTTAGCTGCTTAAATTCTAAATTTCAGGACGAAATTTCCCTTAACAGGGGGATGATGTGACAACCCGAAATTTATTCCATCGTTGTAATCCAATTCTGCTAATAAAATAACATTTATTTTTATTATTTCAGTTAATATTTGGGTTAAAAATATAAATTAATGTTTTTATTTTATTGAAACGAAATAAAAACACATGTAACACCTCGAATTTATTTGAAAAAATTTTAGTTTACGAATAAGCCGTGTTACGACCATTTAATCGGGTAGAACTTTAAACACCGTTTAATGTCAGTATCGGGTAGATTCGCACCTGGCTACAAACCCAACCCCTATATAAGAGTGAGTAGACATCATTTGGACCTTTTACCACCCTAGTCATTCTCTCTCCTCAAGGCCCGATCCATCCAAAAACTACAAGTTTCCGCTTCCAAACTGTAAGTTCTCTCACCCTAGATTGTTCTAAAACTCATTACATGTCGATATAGCTTGAAAATCGTCCAAGAAGGCCAAGAATAAGGAGTTTACGGCCCCAAGAACACTCTTAGGCCGTAAACCCCTAAAAGTGTGCCAAAATGCCCCAAATATCTTCCTTAGGCTTAGAAAGTAGCTTAGAACTTAACCTTGAACTGTTCTAGACATTAATCACCAAGTTTGGAGGCTTGAAAGAGGGTTTACGGCCCAAGAACATTCTTAGGCCGTAAACTCCCTCAAAATATGCAAATTAAGCCCTAAACTCCCTATTTAGCCTTTGACCTTCACTTAGAAACTTTTAGGAATGAGCTAAGGACCTCAAAATCGAAGTATGAGGGGTATCCAAGAGTTCACGGCTGTAAACCATGGGGTTCACGGCCGTAAACGCCCAAGGAGTGGTCCTAGGACCGCAAACTCCAAGGGAGTGCCCTCTTTTAACCCTAAACACCCCTCAAGCCTTGGATTAAGCCCTAGAACTATACCTAGTGATATAAGAAACCTTTAAGCACTCAAACGCACTCCTCCCATGAGTTTACGGCCATAAACTCATGGGGGAAATGGTCCCTCAGCCGTAAACTCACGTAAGGTGAGTATTAGAAGAGTAAACTCCATTGATGAGGCCTTATACTCTTCTACTGCAACCTAATAGCCTCCTAGCACTTGACCAAAGAGTTTTTCTTCACATTAGGATGTCTATATGTGTTTAATTAGTGTCATAATCACTAATTACTTGTAAACATATGTCTTCATATGTTGCTAGGGTCCTAGAGTGTGTTCAAGTCTTTACTTTACACCAAACGCTCGTCCGACACTTCCACCCGATCTACTCGCTACAGGTGAGTTCATACCTCTTAATTAACCTTTTTCAATGTTTTTACATGTTTTAGGGGGGGATACAAGTTAAATGCAACAAGTTTTAGTACCAAATCATATGTGATTTATAACTTGCAACCAAAAAGGATTTTTATTACTTTTAGCTACTTGTCAATAAAACTATTGTTCATAAC
The DNA here is from genome assembly GCF_002870075.4 of Lactuca sativa. Lineage (NCBI taxonomy): Eukaryota > Viridiplantae > Streptophyta > Magnoliopsida > Asterales > Asteraceae > Lactuca > Lactuca sativa. The sequence continues at coordinate 127,825,463 of NC_056629.2, forward strand.
CATCAAACGCATTTTCTATGTTAAATTGTCATCAAATTATTTTCAAACTGCTTTTAAATTACTTTTCTTTTAAACTACATCTACACCAATATATTTATATAAGTAAGACTTGAAGGACTTAGGACCGATAACTCACCTTATTTCCTGTTCTTGTTTGATTGTGGTCTTAGGGTATTCTGTTATCCGTCCGACTGTCGTTGAATTCTTAGTTATATATCATATATATTTGTGTTAGATATGAAAGTCTTCATCTTTTTCAATACCTTTGTGAATCAAAGGCTTGCAATCCCACACACTATTTAACTATAATATGTATACTTAAGACTACTACTCGTTACCTCTATTACTATGATATCCACTATAAATACTACTAATACAAGTTAATGCATGTTAAAGAGTACACTCTATACACTATACTATAAGTTACTATACTATAATACCAGAGAATAGACTAATCCAAAGTATAACACACTATCCATCTATACGACATATTACTGTGCAAATACCATGTAACCATAGCTTCCTGGAAGGAAAGCAACACTACATGTATAGATCTATACAGGACGGACGCTATTACATCCCGACTTTTAACTATAGTCCGAGCCGACTAGGCCCAGGGATGGCACTACATCGCTACACTACGTATGACCGGGAAGGTCATCGGACCCTCTATTATCATTCAGTTTGGTTACATGAGAGATCACATCCATATCCAAATTAACACACTAAGACTTAAAGTCTGAGCTAACTTCCCGAAGTAAATAAACATATATTACTAATTGAAGTTTGCAACACTACTACAGCCAATCAGCAATGCTTTTCCCTATTTACGATACTTGAATGAAATTTATTACCTTATTTTTATAAGTGAAGGTTTCAATGGAAATACTTTTACACACTCAAAGGATTTAACTTACAAATGCTCAATTTTGGAAAATATAGGATTTTCTAGAGATTTCTACTATTCTTAAACATTAATTACATCTTTCATATTACATGATTGTAAACACTTTTATACAAGCAACGACACTAAATTCTTATGAACTCACTAGCTTTATGCTGATATTCGTTTTCAAAATAACTTGTATCCTTAGGTCAAAGATAGACAGGTACTGGTGCAGCTTTTGAGAAGACGGAGCGTATCAAGACTCATCTTTTATTTTTTTATACTTTTGGTGTCTATCAAAACTATACAGAACACGCTTGTAATTAAATTTACTATATTAATACAATGGTTGTTGTCGCTTGTTTGTACTATTATGCAATTGTTATGATACTGTACATGACATCCTCCACCCGAGAACGTATTCCGCCATTCTCGGTTAGAGGCGAGTCCCTGAGCGCCAGAAGGCTCCAAGAAGAGGAGCTTTCAGCTATGAAGTTCTGCCCCCGTAGAGCCCAATTCTTAGCCAAACCCCCTTGTAAGTGAGTTATGCTTACACTACTTTAAGTATAGCTTATGTTTAAGTTTAATATCGTTATTATCAACATATAAACAATATAAGTATTATAAAATATAAAGTGTTATTATAATATCTTTTAACTAATCGCGGTACAGGGAATCTGGTTTGAAGGGTCGCATAGGGTTGTTAGATTTCAGAACAACTTTAATGCCAAAATGGTCCTGCCTTCCGGTGTTTCATATATGGCCCCTGTCTGTACATAGTGGTTGAAAAGTATTGTTTAAAACTTATAAAACAATATGGCTCGTAAATAGTCGCAATAAATATTATGCTAAAATCTAGTTGTAATAATATTAGGTTTCATCAAAGGAAAATAAAATCGCTAGAAGCGAAGCGTTGCCCGAGTTTGGAGCCATTACTTTAACAAGTGAGTGCATAGTTACTTTCATCCTACACATAGAAATGAAGTATGTAATATAAATTATGTGTTATGTGTGCATATTATTTGTGTACTTGATATTTATGTTGCATGAACAAGATATACATGTTTTACTTGATTTACATTGTATATGTATTTTATACCTATAATTATGATGATAAAGATGGGTAGATGATATAGATGATGAAATAAATGATGAGATTCCTCGATGTCTAAGATAATCCAGTCATCTAGAGGAGTATAGATGATCACCATAAACTATTCTAGATACTCTAGTGGAACGCTGGCAGGCTCGCATCCTATAGGTGTTTTTGAACTTAGTGTTCACCAGATGTACTCCATCCCCCTCATGGATGCCTTATTTGACATATATTGTTGAGGAATCTGAACAGTCCAGTTAGTAGTTTGGTCTAGGATTTCATTGTAATAGTTCTTTTGAGTCTTTATTGTGGTTTGGTAGGTTGTTTGTGAGTTTACCGTTGTAAACCTGTTTACGGCCGTAAACCCAGTTTCTGGCCCAAGTCCACTATAAATAGAGGTTGTTTAGGTCATTATTGGTTGTTGATGCCACAGTGTTCACGGCCTAGTATATCGAGTTCTACCAGACATTTTTCAGTAATAAACGTGTGCAAGCTTGATTTCTCTTCTTCTACTCATATTCTAGTTTCTATTGATTGTTTGATTGTTTTGATCATTGGTAAAGATCCATTTTAGGACCTTACAATTGGTATCAGAGCAAAACCGGTGTCAAAACATCATTGAATCGAGTTTTCGGCCGTTTAAACCTATATTCTTCACTGTTCGAGATTGGGTTTGGTGTTTTCATTGCTAAAGGGATCAACTATTCTTTAAACTTGCGTTTACTGACATTCTCTAGGACTTTACTGCCAAGAGTTTACGATCGTAAACCCTATTTATGGTCGTAAACTCAAGAACATTCAATAACCATAACCTGTGTTCTTGGACTGTAATCAGATCACATTCATAAAGCCATACTCAATGATTCTTCATTGACCGTAAACACCCCGACCGTAAACACCCCGACCGTAAACTGCTGACCGTAAACTCAGTTTACGGCCGTAAACAGCTTGACCGTAAACTCTAGTTTGACAAGGAACATTTTAACTTTAAGTTTTAAAATCATAATAAATGGATTCTCAAAGTCAAACACATCATCATGAATTGGATTCTGTAATGGGCACAACTACACTTATTCCGAGATTATTGTTTGCAGATGGTTTTCCTGAATGGAAATTCCAGATTGAAAAGTACATTAAAATGAAAGACTTCAAGGTTTGGAGAAGCATCATCAAGGGTCCTGTCCGAATTACCACCACTGTTGCAGGACAAATAACTGACAAAGCAGTTGAAAACTATACAGATGAAGACTTTGAAAAAGTTGAGGAACAGGAAAGGGCATTGGCCACTCTGACCATGGCTCTATCTCCTGATATAGCTCAAGGTTTCAGAGAATATACTTCAGCTAAGGCTTTGTGGGAAGCCTTGATTGAGGTCTATGAAGGTACTGAATACATGAAGGAAAGTCGCTAGGATATGCTGCGTCAAAAGTTTAACATGTTCAACTACATTCCTGGAGAAACCCTGGAGGCACAACTGCACCGATTCACAACTCTCACTACTGAGATGAACATTTCTGGGATCTTCTTGACCAAGTCAGAGATAAACCAAAAGCTACTGAATGCTCTTCCAAAGTCGTGGGACATGAATGTAGTTGTTATCAAGAAAACCAAGGATTTGAATCGTCTCACCCTTGCTAAAACAATGCCAATCATCAAAGCCTGTGATATTGATGATAAACAGCGGGAGATAGATCATGTGAATTCGTATTCGACTGCAAACCTTGGGATTTCCTCTAACAATGCTCTTTCATCAATCATTCCTTCCTCAGGTCAAGCATTTGCTGTTCAAAAACCTCAAATCCAAACCATTATTGTTGCGTTATCCATGCCTCACTCGCAAAGCCAGCTACCTGTCACTCCTCAAGCTGCTCCCTCCTCTAATATACAAATTGTGGACTCTTCCTCAAACACAAAGGAATGTGATGACAATCTTGCTTTTGCCATAGGACTTGTAAACTGCTATAATGCTTTTGTTGCTGGAGAGTTTCCACCTCAGCTGTCATTTGCTGATCTGGATCAGATTCATCCAAAAGATGTGGAAGAGATGGACATCATAGGGTAGATAGCTATGGCAGTATTCAGGGCTAAGCAGTTTGTCAAGAAAACTAGGAAGAACAACTGGGATATGAATGCTGATAAAAAGGTGGGTTTCAACAAAGGGAAGCTGCGTTGTTTCAACTGTCACAAGCCGGGTCATTTTACTCGTGAGTGCCCAAAGCCGGATAGAAGATCGAACAATGACAGGACAATGGTTGCAGTGGGAAACAATTGGGGAGGTGCTCAGGTCAACGGCGAGAAGGCAATGGTTGCTCAGTTATTTGACTGGGAGGACCAGATTCAGGCTTTGAACATTTCAAGACCTTAGAATGCTCACCTGGCCCAAGTCAATGATGAAGCTCCCATGAAGAATGTTGCAGCTGATCCAGAAGAAAAGATGATGGAGCTGCAGTTTGCACTAATGGTATCTTCTACTTCTGAACCAAAGAAAAATGAGGTAAGTTTACCTTCCTGCTCTCAAGCATGTATTGACTATGTTAAAATTCTTCGTGACGAAATAGAATATTTACGTAGAGAAGTAGAGGACCTTAGATATGAGGGCTACCAACTTAGAAAAGGACAAAAACCCCTAAAGGCCCAGTTAGAGAAAAAGATAAAGGACTTTAGGGGACTTCAGGAAGACTACAGTAATAAATGTGAAAACTATGATTATATCAAGAGACAGAATGCTGAGTTAATTACTGAGCTTGACACATTAAAAAAAATGATACTGCAAATTTTGATTTTAAAAAATATGATGTATCAAGCGAGGTAGTTGCTAACATGATTGACCATTGCCTGCAGTTCAAAGAAAACCAGAAAAGGGGTTTAGGGTACGATAAAGTGCCTCATCCTTTCAATCATAATTATCATTATCAACATGTCACTGATGAGGAGACTGCCAACGAATCTTTTATGGTTTATGGCAAGCCAAATGGTTTTGTTTCAGGAGTTATTAATGTTGAAAGTTCTAATTTTTTACTTCCCTTGTAGATCAATCCCTAGATCAGTCAAAGCACAAAGTTGAAGGATCTGTTTCTGATAACATAACTGAGTCTGAACCTGATGTTTTTGTTCCAAATAAAGATTTTATTATTTCTGATGTTAAAAATGACAATGTTTTTTGTGACACCTCTGCACCTGCTGATACTGTTTAATTTTTTTTGAAGTGTTTGATGAACTATTTGATAATTCAGATGTTTGTAATGATCCTAATGATAACACACCACTTCCACAAGTCACTCTATCTGATACACCCTCACTTATCTCACAACCTGCTTCATGTTCATTTTCATGTGGGAAAAGTAAGGGTGTCGGTATGGAAAATAAATCTGAAAAGGGCAGTACAGGTTTTAATAAAAACAAACAGATTTATTTTAATTGTGGTATTGGTGGTCATATAGCTAAGAATTGTCCAAATAGAATTTTTATACATTATACGTCATCAAGAGGAGAGAACGAATCTAGAGGAAGGTCTTTCACTAGAAATTCCTAAAGAATTCATTCACGGGATGATGATTGGAAGGATGATCGAAGTAGAAAAAGGGCAGTTTTTCAAAAGAATAAAAAGGTTTTTCATAACAAAGTCCCAAACAGTTTGCCAAAACCGAACAACGTTTCTCCAAGATCGGTTTCGTCAAATAGCAATTCTGGATCTTCAACCAATTCTGGTAGAAAATCCAGATGCTCAATGTAAACTGATAAGAAACATATTTCAAAACCATTTGTGACTGTTAGGAAACCTAAATATCATTGGATGCTCAAATTAACCTCCGATCATTCATCATCATCCTCTGAAAAGGTCAAAAATGATGACTCAAACTTTTAGACTTTGAAAGATAAATTAGAGAAAAAGAAGGGCCAACCCATGAAAGTGATGACCTAGGTTCCCAAATCTAAATGATCCCGCTCATCTTGCAGCGACAGTTACGGAGGAATGTCGTCAGACCTTGGTACGTCGACAACGGCTGCTCCCGGCATATGACAGGAGACATCTCCCAATTGATCAACATTCAATCTTTTAATGGGGGATATGTTTCCTTTGCGGGCGGAGAAGGTGGCAAGATCACTCAGAGAGGAACCATTAAAATGGAGTGCTAAACTTTGAGCATATCAATTTTGCTCCTGAGTTAAAGCACAGCTTGTTGAGTGTTTCCCAAATTTGTGACAAAGGATATTCAACACATTTCACTGACAAAGAGTGCATGATTCTCAAGCCATTCATTGTCATCACAGAAGAGTGGATTCTTGTCAAATCAAAGCGGGATGGAAATGTGTATATTATTGATATGAACAACAACAAACCCGAACATGTCGCTTGCCTCTTTTCGAAGGTCTCATAATAGAACACAATGTTGTGGCAACGAAGACTCGGTCATGGTAACGATAAGAACCTAAATCGCCTTGTGAAGAATGAGATGGTCCGAGGCTTACCTTTCAAAGACTTTATAACTTTTGAGAAGTGTGTATCGTGCGCTCATGGAAAATATCATAGAAAACCATATCTGCCAAAACAGGTCAACTCAATCAGTCAGGTGCTCTAGTTATTGCATATGGACTTATTTGGTCCGGTCAATGTCCTAAGCATCAATAGAAGTTCATATTGCCTGGTTGTGATCGATGATTTCTCTCGTTTTACGTGGGTCTTCTTCCTATCCAACAAAGTTGGGGTTGCTGATCTGATAAAGAAGTTCATCGTGATGATTGAGAACCAAACCAACAACCAGGTGAAGGCGCTTCGTACCGATTATGGAACAGAATTCAAGAATGTCGTTCTTGATCATTTTTGCGTCGAAAAGGGAATTGTGCATCAATACAGCTCTGCTCATACGCCTCAACAAAATGGTGTTGCTGAGAGGAGAAATAGAACGTTAAAAGACGCTGCAAAGACGATGCTATGTGACTCCAAGTTACCTGTTTTCTTTTGGGCTGAGGTGATTAATACTAGTTGCTATGTTTAGAATCGCTTCTTAATCAACAAAGCTCAGATGAAGACACCGTACGGGATTCTATATTTTCATAAGCCTTTAATCAATCATTTCCGTGTATTTGGCTGCCCTTGCACCCTTCTTCACCTATAGTCCAACCCGAAGTTCAATGCCAAAGCTGATGATTGTTATTTCGTAGGATATGATGCACGCACCGTGTATAGGGTTTACAATAACAAGACGAAGCAGATTGTAGAATCCTTTGACGTGCGTTGGTTGGAGGAAAATGAAACGGATGCTCGAGTGGGTCTGATTGGTTATTTTATTACACATCGCTTTTCAAGTCAATTAATGTGTCTTCAGATGGTTCATCTAGGTCTTCCTCTGGTTCGAAGATTGTGTTTGAAGACGACGACGAAGAAGTTGTTTACAGACCTCCAACGGTATCTTCATCTCCATCTAAGGGGGAGCCATCTGCTCCATCTGAGGGGGAGTCATCTATTTCACTTAGTCGTCCAGAGTCTCCAGTTCAAAATGATACTCCAAATGCTGATGCTACACCTCTTACCCCTGTTGAAAGAGAGTTAATGTCTGGAGATGCTTCCGCTGTGACTCCAACTTTTATGGAAATACTCTTTCCTGAAGAAATTTCAAATGAGTTTTTAGCAGATTCATCTGATGTGGAATTTTCAGCAAATGATGGAGGTTTCAATATTCACAGTCTTCCCGTTTCACTCAATGATATCAGCCAAAAGATACCGTTAAGACTTCAACGCGATCATCCGATTGAAAACATCATTGGTCAGCTGGGTGATGGAGTTAGAACCAGAAGTCAGAGTGGAGATGTCAATACATGTCTCTATTCTTGCTTTATCTCTCAAATAGAGCTCAAGAATGTTGAAATGTCTTTGAATGAGCCTAGTTGGGTAGATGTTATGCATGAAGAGCTGAATCAATTCGATAAGATCGGGTTTTGGAAATTGGTTGAGTTAGCAAAGGGCAAAAAGTCTCTTGACACACGTTGGGTCTATCGAAACAAGCAGGACGATTCTGGTGTCATAGTGCGAAATAAAGCAAGATTGGTGGTTCGCGGGTTTCGACAAGTCGAGGGTCTTGATTATACTGAGGTTTATGCTCCAGTGGCTCGCTTGGAGGTTATTCATATATTCCTTGCATATGCTTCCTACATGAACTTCACGGTTTACCAAATGGATGTCAAGACAACCTTCTTGTATGGCAAGGTGAAGGAAGAAATCTACGTTGATCAGCCCCCTGGGTTCGTTAACTCGAAGTTTCCTAATCATGTCTACAAGTTGGACAAGGCATTGTATAGGTTACATCAAGCTCCTCGAGCATGGTATGCGACTCTTACAAAGCACTTGCTCGAACATGGATACTCTCGTGTCACTATCGAACAAACTTTGTTCATCAAGAATGCTGGTAATGATCAGATTCTAGTTCAGCTATACGTTGACGACATTATCTTCGGGACTACTAGTCCACAGCTATGCAAAGATTTTGAAGGCTTTATGAAAAAGAGGTTTGAGATGAGTTCATTGGGTGAGATGACCATGTTTCTAGGGCTTCAGGTCAAACAAAATTCAACCGGAATCCTGCTCCATCAAGCTAAGTATGTGGAGGTTATTCTTGAGAAGTTTGGGTTTCAAGAGGCAAAACCTGCAATGACGCCGATGGCCGAAAGACCCCTTCTGAATCCAGATCCTGATGGCGAATCTGTAGATCAGACACACTACAGATCAATGATCGGATCGTTGATGTATCTTACTGTAAACCGTCGAGACATCATGTTTGCAGTTTATCAATGCGCACGTTATCAGGCTAATCCTAAATTTTCACATCTTATTGCTGTCAAAAGAATTTTTCGGTATATCAAGGGCAGCCCAAAATTGGGTCTTTGGTATCCAAAAAATTCCGAATTTGATTTATATGCTTTTGCTGACAGTAATTATGGAGGCTATGAGCTTGACAGGAAATCTACTTCAGGAGGGTGTCAATTCCTTGGAGATAGGCTGGTGTCATGGTAATACAAGAAACAACATACCATCTCAACCTCAACAGCAGAAGCGAAATATGTTGATGCATCTGCTTGTTGCTCTCAAGTTATTTGGATCCGACATCAGCTGTTGTATTACAGTTTGAATTATCCAGAAACTCCCATTTACTGTGATAATGAGGCTGCGATTCAAATTGCTAAAAATCATGTCTAACATTCCAAAACCAAGCACATTGATATCAAAATTCATTTTATCAGAGATTGTTATGAACTTTCGCTCATTCGGCTAGAACAGGTTCCCAATACTAATAATGTGGCAGATCTGTTCACCAAGCCTTTTAACAAAGCTCGATTCGATGTGGTTGTGGGATTTTTTAAAATGATTCGTTTTGAGGATTAATTTCTTTTATTTTTATTTTTATTTTTATTTTTATTTTTATTTTTATTTTTATTTTTATTTTTATTTTTATTTTTTATTTTTTATTTTTTATTTTTTATTTTTATTTTTATTTTTATTTTATTTTATGTTAGATTGGTTTAAATTTGCGCATTTTAGTGATTTCATTCTCACTCATGCACAAATTTAGGGGGAGAAATAAACAAAAACCAAACAAAAAAAAATTAAAAAATTTCAAAAATCCGAAAACATTAAAAAATCAGAAAATCAAAAATATGTTGCTAAGAGTTTTGCTTGTAGGTGCTCTGTTGGGAAGTGATAGGTGATGTGTTGGGAAGTGATATTATCAATTGATAACAGGCAATCTAAATCTGCGTAATGTACCAAAACTAAATTGTCTACGCTCTATGTTCGATGCGCTCGTAGGCACGAAAGATTCTAAATGGACTTGACTAGGAAGAGTTGAACTTAAGGAATTCAAGGACTTGACAAATCTTGAACTAGTTAGATCCGTTTAGCCTGACAATATGACGCTCGAATAGGTTGAGTAGGGAGATATACATGTGAATCTACTGGTCACTCCGGTATTGATGGGGTGACTGGGGAATTCCGATAAATTAGGTCTGTAGAAGGTTATTTTCTTTCTTTTTGTCTGTTATTCATATGTTGCCTCCTCTGCGTGATCGAGAGATCCGACCTGGACTGTAACATATGCAACTCTATCTCTCTGCATCTTCTATCTATGCAATTCTTTCTATCTATTAGCCATATACTGTCTCCTTTGCATGACTTACAATCCGACCTGGTACACATTATATGCATCATTCTTCTTAATCACTCTAAAACTTCAGTTAGTCGTATGTTTCATCTTCTGCGTGATTGGAAGAGATCTGACCTGGGTGTATAGCATATGCATTTTAAATCTATCTTCTCTCTTAATAATTGTCTGCTCACCCGATGTAAGGAGTATTCTGGAAGTCCTTGATTTCTGGAGCATATCAGGAAGCGGGAAACATGTTCTAGTACAATTAAAATTGAACACTTACAGATTGTCTGTAGATCTCGCTGCTTAATTTAGGTGGACAACAATATCCCTGGTCGTCGTCAGCTAAATGGTCCCTAGGAAATTTATCTAAGAATATAGAATCAAAAATGTCTTGTCTTTATTAGTTTGTCCAAATTTATCACAATTTTTCGTGTTTAAGTGGATCACAATACCGGCGATCGACCAGACATAGACATGAAGGTAAAGGTACCGACAAGTGGACTAAGGCTGTCTAACAACTTTGATCCATGTGTCAGAAAATTATATCTAGTGTTTGTTGAGATAAGTTTAGTCTTCTTGTATTTTAATTTTAATTTTAGTTTTATTTTATTTTTAATTTTATTTTATTTTTATAATAATTGTCAAAATTTAAATTTAAATTTTTTTTATTTTTTAAAATTTTAGAAAATAATTTTATTTTATTTTATTTTTTAGTTTATGTAATTTTTAATTTTAAATATAAATTTTTAAAAATCCTCAACAGGTTATATATATATATATATATATATATATATATATATATATATATATATATATATATATATATATATATATATATATATATTTGGTATTTGGATTGTGCCTTGTACTATGTGGAAGACAGGTAAAATTATATATGGTATTTAAGGAGAGCTTATAGCCAAAAACTCTCTTCTTCTCACTTTTCTATTTCCGTGTGTAAACTCTCTCCCATCTTCTCTCCTCTCTATATTTTTCCCCGTTTTGTGAAATCGTTCAGTTCATCTCAAAGGTATAACAAAATCGACCGTAGGAATGTGTTTTATTCATCAAATCGACGGATTTTAGGGCTAAAATCGAACAAAATTGATCTGTCGACGTTTACGGTCGAAGCTTATGGCCAAGGAGTTTACGAACGTCAACTCCGTTTGCGACCATGAGTTTATGGCCGTAAACCCAAAATTGACCGTAAACTCCTTCTTGGTCAAAATTATTTTTGGGGCCAAACTAAATCGATTAAATAAGAAAACCATAAATACATTAATTGCTCTAATATATTTGTTTTTTCACTTGGCTCGTTTTAGTGCAGATCAAATGAGTAACTTAAGATTCGCAGACATGCACAACTTGGCTATCATACTAGCAAATCCTCCAGTAATTCAAGTCGATGATCCATGGGCTGAGAGAATGTTGTTTAGCTTCTGCTATCACTGTGAATCCCGTGGTCTATCAGAACAATATAAGGGAATTATGGCAGACTGCTAAGATGAAAAGAGACGACGATGGAGCTGTTACTGTTGATGCAATTGTGAAAGGACGCAAGATTGTGATTACTGAGCAATTTATCAGAGAAGCATTCCTGATTAATGGTCAACCTGGTTTTCCTACTGTGATCGGGATTGAAGATTCCCAGAAGGTTCTTAAGAAGATGGGTTATGAAGGCAATTTTCCTCCCACTGTGAAGAAGCTTCTGCCACCATATTGGAGATTCTTAGCTCATGTATTTGTGAGCTGCATCTCTGGCAGGAGGTCTGGTGCTGATGAGATCTTGCTAAGGAATACTGGAGCCATCATTTCACTGGCTGTAGGGATAGAATTCAACTTCTTAAGGTTTATCTTGGACGAGTTCATGGTGAACATCAACGCTATAACCCGAGATACTTTCTTGATGTATCCTAGGTTCATTCAATTGTTCATCAACATTCAATTTCCCGAGATGGTCAAGGAAGGAGAAAACCTAGACATGAAGTTTGTAGGTTCTCACACTTTTGGGCTCGTAAAGCAGAATCGCAAAGGAAAAGTCATTTTCCAAGGACTGTATCCGCTTGTGAAGTTTGGAAGATTTGCTGAGCTAAATGAGGCATCCGAGTTTCATGGATCCTCTGATAAAGTATCCTCTGAGCCTACTTCTTTAGAAAGAGTGACTTTAGAAGAGGATGTTATCACTGTGTCAGACCAATAAAAAAGAGAAGAGACAGTTGCTCCAAATGTTTTTGTGGTAGAGGAACATGATCTGACATCAGTTCAAGTTCAAAGTGATTTTAATAAAAAGTCTTTAAAGAGTGGGACTAAGACTGATTTATATGAAGACCTTGATCTTTCTGGCTTCGATAAGGATGAAATTTCGTTAAACATTGGAAGTAATAAAGATTTTTTGTCAAATGATAATCTCAACTTGCTACTTGACAATATCAATGATGTTGCTCATCCAGCAATGGAGATACGGGACCCCGATGATGTTCTCGAGTCAACGCCTCTTACTACCGAACAAGTGGTTGAAACGACAACTCCTATGGTGACGTTTTCAGGGATTCCTCCCCTTGATATTGTTTCAGAGTGATGATGCAACAACCCAGATCTCACAACTGCCTCTAAAAAGAAGAAGACGTGATCCTAGACAAGGATTTCTGGATTCTGATATGTTTCAAGGCCTCCCAATTCCACCAACAACTACTCCTGCCATTGTTTCATCAGAACCATTCAGTGAAGGTCCTAGCACTACTTTTAAGGCTGGTGGATCCTCTGCTCAAGCAGGATTTTATCCTCCTAGGCCAGATCATGATGCTGCTTCTATGAGGCTAGCCATGCATTTGGCTCAGAAACAAAGCTCAATGCCTTCTCCCAGAGCTAAAGGAATTTGTTTTATAGAAGGTCATTCAGGAGAAGATAATCCAACCATTGATGAGCTTCAGAAGAAAATGAATGTACCTGATCAAAAGAACATTGAGCTCAATATTCAAGTTACTGATCTTTTGAGCGAAAATGCCAAGCTAAAGATTCAAGTGTCTGATCTTGAAAAGGATAAGACTTGGAAGACTAAGCAGATTTCTGATCTCCAAGATCACTTTAATCTCCTCACTTCAAGCTACTTTGATTTGAAGAAAAAGCTAGAAGAGGAACTCAGTGACAAGTTCAAGACATCTGCTGACGAGTCAAAGATCAATCTACATATTCAAGCTCACCCCATTGTGACATCTGCTCAAACATCTCGTGTTGTAGATCGATTTGAGGAGGAGCCAGCTCAAGCTTCGAGTGTTGTGGTCTTAAAACGTGCCAAACTGGCCGAATATGCTTTGAATGGTCAATTCTTATTTAAAAGGAGCTCGGATCAAAATGCTCTTGGGGATCATCCCAACATCACCTTTACAGATCTTGGAGAGAATCATTTTAGAAATGTATATGGTGATAGGTCAAGGATCATCTCATGGGGATTTCACGACACTCTCTATATGTGGATCGTGAGACGGAAGATTGGCAACACTGATGTCACACCCCGAAAACCAAAGGCGGAAACATTTCCGGGGTTGACTGCACGTTGAGTATCAAATCCAATGCACATAGTAAAGCAGTAATCACAAAACATTACATTACATAATATTGTTTACATCTGTTTGAAAGTAAAGTTGTACAAGTGTTTTACATATTTAATATGAAAAAAAGTAAAGACGAGTCTTCGAAACGCTCCGTCTTCTCCAAAAGGTGGCGGTGTACCTGTCTAACGCTGGCCTGAGAATACAAGCGGTTTGAAAATCAGCATAAAGCTGGTGAGTTCATAAGCAGTATAGTTTTGAAAAGATCGAGTTTCCTTTGTTACAATTTCAAAAACGGTTGGTTATGTCATTCCAGGAAAATCCCATATTTTCCTTATAGTTTTAGTTATTCGTTTGTTACTTTATCCGCTTATGAGTTGATGTGCTACCCAGGAAAATCCCATATTTTCCTATGTGTTGAGTTGCCTATTTGTATCTAAGTTCGTTACTGGTTGTTATGTTATCCCAGGAAAATTCCATATTCTCCTATGTGTTGAGTTGTCTATTTGTATATAAGTTCGTTACTGGTTGTCATGTTATCCCACGAAAATCCCATATTTTCCTATGTGTTGAGTTGCCTATTTGTATCTAAGTTCGTTACTTGTTGGTTCTTAGGATTGATTTCGAAGTACTAGTAATTACCATGTGTATAGTATTAGTTAAGTATTCTAAACCCTTAGATATTCTACATTCGAATAACTATTATCTACTAACCTAGTTGTATTTTCGAATATTTGGAATCACACAGAAGCGTACATTACAATATTTTTGAAGTTCTATTGAGTTCCAAAAGAGTACATTAGTTGTATAATCGAAGCTCTGTCGACATTTTGAGGCGGATATATTCGAAACTCAGAAGATGTCCAGAGGCGTATTTTTGTATTTAATTAGAAACTCTGGTGACACTCAAGGGGTACACTAGCTGTATATTCGAAGTCTTGGTGTCATCCAAAGGCGTTAATTCGCATTCGTATTCCTATTTCTATTCGTATTCGTACTATGCTATTTGTTAGATTTGTATTCGTATTCGTTCTATCCTATTAGTTATATTCGTATTCGTTCTATCCTATTAGTTATATTCGTATTCGTACTAACCTAGTAGTTATATTCGTATTCGTTCTATCCTATTAGTTATATTCGTATTCGCATTCGTATTCGTACTAACTTAATAGTTATATTCGTATTCGTTCTATCCTATTAGTTATATTCGTATTTGCATTCGTTTAGTATTAATCTTAGTTATGATTAGTATGATTTCTTATTCAAAGAGAATATAATTATGACACTTTTAAAAGAAATCTATGTTTAGTCTAACTGTTTAACCTGCAATTCGAACCATTAATTATCACAATTTTCATTATTAAAATCATACATGAAATAAAACATTTGAAATGAAAATACGTTTAAGTACAAGATTTCTTGTACTTTTGCTTGTATTCCCCCCCCCCCCCTGAAAACGTTGAAAACCATTTAAAAGGGGTAGGGGTATGAACTCACTGGATGCGGAAATGTGACGATTTCGGACACTAAACGTTGGTTCGGGGCCTGATTACTTGCGATGTCCCTATGTAAAATGAAATAATGTCCATATATACCTAATTAGATTTACAATCACTAATTATATGCAACATTATACTCCAATGAGATTAAACACCTCAAAACGAGTGTTTGGAGTGACTCGGGTGACATCTACGGACGTGAAATGGTATTAAGGACTTGGGATTTGAGTTGACTCCCCAAGAGTAAACATTTTAAGGAGTTTACAACCTTAAAACACATACATACATGAGTTCACGGCCGTGAACTCATGTTGGTGTGATTTTGAGTGCTTAATGTCTTGTTTGGACTTGGGAAATGTTGCAATGGACTTCTAAAATGCCTTGGATTAAATTTATGGGACTTATACCATGTTCAAGGGAGTTCACGGCTGTAAACTTGGAGTTTACGGCCATAAACTCTCCTATGGTCTTGAATAATTATTTTGAGGCACACGGAACAATCACATGTGATTCTAGCAATTTTTCCAAGCCTTGGGGTGATTTGAGGGCATGATTTGACACATATTTGGGAGTTTACGGCCTAAGGTTATGAGCTATGGCCGTAAACTCTTATATGTTACACTTTGATATGTTTAAGACCCCCAAACTATTTTTAGATGGTCCTAGGATTTACCACAAGGCTATTGGTTGAGTTTCAAGGCATTTGTACATGTTAAAAGGGGTTTACTCTCCATTTTTTAGGAGTTTACGGCCCAAGCATGTGCCTTGGCCGTAAACTCCCATTTACTCCTCAAAAATTATGTTTGTGATGTTCTAAGGCCAATACCATTATTCTAAAATTCATATCTAAGCCTTGTTTGAGTCTAGGAAGGGTTTAAGGGCTAAAAACCCTTTTAATTTAGTGTTTACGGCCTAGGCACCTTCCTGGGCCGTAAACTCTTTCAAATCCCTCAAAATCCATGCATAAATGTTCTAAGTCCAATCCATGAAGTCATTTAGCCATATCTAAAATCTAGTTGTGGTTTGGAAGGGTTTTGTTGCTCAAAAACCCCCTTTAAATGAGTTTACAGCGTAGGATAGTTCTAGGGCCGTAAACCCATGATAATGGCCCTAATCCATGGTTTAAACTCGAATTTGAAGGCTAAACATGATACACAATGAGTTAAGGAAGGTAGCTTGGTGATTGGAAGCCTTAGACTTGTGATTTAGACCCTTAAACTTGCATTTAGGAGAGAGGTTAGAGAGAGAGTAGAGAGATGAAGCAAAAAGCTTCAAATGAAAGCTTGAACACGTTTAAATAGGTCCCAAAACTTGGACACGATGGAATTCTACCCGATACCGGCACTAAACGGGGCTTTTGGTCGCACCCGATTAAGTTTCCGTAACTGGACGGGGACGTTTCTAAAATTTCTAAATTATACAATTTGGGCTAATTTCGTGAGTTCCTAACAGGTTTGGACACTCATTAGCATCAATTAAACATATAAGTTTAATTAATTTAACCCAAAAACGACATCGGAACGAATTGACATACGACGAGTTATACAGGTAGAATGGGTTTTCAGCGATGAACAACTTTGGGTTGTTGCATTATCCCCCCATTAGAGGGAATTTCGTCCCGAAATTCAATGATTACGATACAAGACATGAATTTGAATGAGATACGGATGGATTTGCTGCTTCGGGTTTTCGCGCTCCTACGTGACATCGGGTCTCCGCTTGACGTCTCAACGAACCCTCACTATCGGGACGCGTCTTGATTTCGTTAGGTAAATACTTCTCAAAGACCGAGACGTGAAGTATCAGATGGGTGCTACTAAGTTCCGAGGGAAATCGAAGTTTGAAGTTTAGGGAATCGATTTCACAAGGGTCGCGAAGGGTCTAATGTACCATGAGGGAAGTATTTCGCTTTTCTAAAGCATTCCATGCCGAGTTTGCATCAAAGTTTTCCATGAAAAGTTTATTATTAGATCGAATGGAAAGGGATAATTATCCAGATTGAGGATACGATCTATAGGTATGACGTTAACACTCTCTTTCTCACTGGTTGGTCGTCTCGACGGTGCACGTTTCGATTACTAACGAAGGATTTAGTTTAGAAAGATATTTTGAATGAATGGTTAGCAAATTCTTTCAGCATTAGAATCAAAAAGGATCACAGGTACAAGATTTATCGAGAAGAAGTATACCTGTGGCAACGGTGGGATCGGCGGCTGTCCTTTCTTGCCCCATAGTTAGGACTCTCTCGGTGTTGCCAGACGTTACTGTCTTTGGACAGTTTCGCTTATAATGCCTGACCTCTCCACAGCTGTAGCAGGTTTGACCGATACCTGCTCCGGAAGCTTGACTAGTTGACGGGGTTGGGGTTTTGCAGGTTTGTGCGAGGTGACCTTCCTGGCCACAACTTCTATAGAACTATGCACGACAAGGGCCAGGGATGCGATGGTGGTAGTTACATCGGTCACACCACGGGAGGATACCGGCATATCCGGTGACAGGTACTTGGGATGTGGAATTGACAACAGAAACAACAGCAGGAATAGTGGCAGCGTGGACTCCCACTATTTGCTGTTTCTTCGAGGGTTCTGGGGAAGACTGACTCTTCTTCTTCTTTCTCCAAAACTTTCTTTTCTCGCCACTCTTTTCTGTTGGCTCGAGAGTGGTGTCTGCTTCTTCTTGGTTATCATTGTGATCGATCAGGGTTTGCACGAGACATTTAGCGCTGTCATAGGTTCCGGCTTCCCTGCTATAACATTCCCTTTTGTTGGCTGGGTTAATCCCCAGATGAACCTTTCTACCTTTTTGCTCTCCGGGGTAACCATTCCCGGACATAGAAGTGCCAAGTCGTCAAACCTTGAAGTGTAAGCGGCGATATCGGAACCTTTCATCTTCAGGTTCCATAGCTCATGTTCCAGCTTCTGGATTTCACCCCGAGGGCAATACTCCACACGTAGTAGTTCCTTCATAACTTCCCATCCCATAGCATTGGCTACAGGTAAAGTTAGGGATTTGACTCGGCCGTTCCACCAAGTCAAAGCCTTATCGGTGAGCGTACAGGCGGCAAATTTCACCTTATTAGATTCCGAACAGGCGCAAATCTCGAAGATAGATTCGATTTTCTCTAACCACCGAGTTAGAGCAATGACACCCCCTGTGCCATTGAAGAATGTGGGTTTTGCATTCATAAAGTCTTTATAGGAACACTCCTTCCGGTGTCACTGATTACCTTCTTGGTTTTGGTTTTGGGAACCACCTCCTGAACCATTGGGGTTTAGTTGAGGTAGGAGAGCTGATATTGTGGCTGAAATGGTTGCCTGAAGTGTTTCTAGATCGATTTGAAGGGGAGGTGGTGGCGGCAGAGGGTTGTTGGTGTTCTTTGAGCTGGGTCTTTTCCTCGGAGACATCTTGATCTAAAAAGATCAGGAAAGAGAGGATCATAAGTCCTCTGAATTGAATTAAGAGATATGGATCAAGGGATATCTCATCGAGACAGATATAACATTATATTAAGCGATAAAGCAGGAAAGAGTGATCAAGGCAGAAAATTTTATCGCTAGAGGAATGATCAAGGAACAACACGTATACGAAGATTTCTACAAAGGATCGGTTCGAGAAATACTCCTATAGTATTTCATGGTTCGCTGCAGCGACGACTCATTGTTTGGGATATTAGGTAAGTTTTAGGTATGCTGCGTACCACAGTCACTCCATAGCACATGTTGGCCGTGTCTCGAATGAATATAGTTGGCCAGGCTATATTGATCCTAGACATGACTACATAACTGCCCAGGTTTAACCGCAGTGTACAACACCCATTTACTTATATTTTGTTCTACTTGTAGTTACGGATTTCGACGGTCGGTATACTTGTATACTTTAGAAAATACTTATATTCGTAGAGTATACTTTTAGTTCAGAGCACTTAGGCCCTTTAATGTTTATAGTCTTATACCATGTAAGCTTTGGTATACCAGTTCACTATAAACAAGGGCTCTGCTACCAATCTGTCACACCCCGAAAACCAAAGGCGGAAACATTTCCGGGGTTGACTCCACGTTGAGTATCAAATCCAATGCACATAGTAAAGCAGTAATCATAAAACATTACATTACATAATATTGTTTACATCTATTTGAAAGTAAAGTTGTACAAGTGTTTTACATATTTAATATGAACAAAAGTACAGACGAGTCTTCGGAACGCTCCGTCTTCTCCAAAAGGTGGCGGTGTACCTGTCTAACGCTCACCTGAGAATACAAGCGGTTTAAAAATAAGCATAAAGCTGGTGAGTTCATAAGCGGTTTAGTTTTGAAAAGACCGAGTTTCCTTTGTTACAATTTCAAAAACGGTTGGTTATGTCATTCCAGGAAAATCCCAAATTTTCCTTATAGTTTTAGTTATTCGTTTGTTACATTATCCGCTTATGAGTTGATGTGCTACCCAGGAAAATCCCATATTTTCCTATGTCTTAAGTTGCCTATTTGTATCTAAGTTCATTACTGGTTGTTATGTTATCCCAGGAAAATCCCATATTTTCCTATGTGTTGAGTTGCCTATTTGTATCTAAGTTCGTTACTGGTTGTTATGTTATCCCAGGAAAATCCCATATTTTCCTATGTGTTGAGTTGCCTATTTGTATCTAAGTTCGTTACTGGTTGTTATGTTATCCCAGGAAAATCCCATATTTTCCTATGTGTTGAGTTGCCTATTTGTATCTAAGTTCGTTACTGGTTGGTTCTTAGGATTGATTTCGAAGTACTAGTAATTACCATGTGTATAGTATTAGTTAAGTATTCTAAACCCTTAGATATTCTACATTCAAATAACTATTATCTACTAACTTAGTTGTATTTTCGAATATTTGAAATCACACAGAAGCATACATTACAGTATTTTTGAAGTTCTATTGAGTTCCAAAAGAGTACATTAGTTGTATAATCGCAGCTCTGTCGACATTTTGAGGCGGATATATTCGAAACTCAGAAGAGGTCCAGAGGCGTATTTTCGTATTTAATTCGAAACTGTGGTGACACTCAAGGGGTACACTAGCTGTATATTCGAAGTCTTGGTCTCATCCAAAGGCGTTAATTCGCATTCGTATTCCTATTTCTATTCGTATTCGTACTATGCTATTTGTTAGATTCGTATTCGTATTCGTTCTATCCTATTAGTTATATTCGTATTCGTTCTATCCTATTAGTTATATTCGTATTCGCATTCGTATTCGTACTAACCTAATAGTTATATTCGTATTCGTTCTATCCTATTAGTTATATTCGTATTCGCATTCGTATTCGTACTAACTTAATAGTTATATTCGTATTCGTTCTATCCTATTAGTTATATTCGTATTCGCATTCGTTTAGTATTAATCTTAGTTATGATTAGTATGATTTCTTATTCAAAGAGAATATAATTATAACACTTTTAAAAGAAATCTATGTTTAGTCTAACTGTTTAACCTGCAATTCGAACCATTAGTTATCACAATTTTCATTATTAAAATCATACATGAAATAAAACATTTGAAATGAAAATACGTTTAAGTACAAGATTTCTTGTACTTTTGCTTGTATTCCCCCCTGAAAACGTTGAAAACCATTTAAAAAGGGTAGGGGTATGAACTCACCGGACGCGGAAATGTGACGATTTCGGACACTAAACGTCGGTTTGGGGCCTGATTACTCGCAATGTCCCTATGTAAAATGAAATAATGTCCATATATATCTAATTAGATTCACAATCACTAATTATATCGAACGTTATACTCCAATGAGATTAAACACCTCAAAACGAGTGTTTGGAGTGACCCAGGTGACATCTACGGACGTGAAATGGTACTAGGGACTTGGGATTTGAGTTTACTCCCCAAGAGTAAACATTTTAAGGAGTTTACAACCTTAAAACACATACATACATGAGCTCACGGCCGTGAACTCATGTTGGTGTGATTTTGAGTGCTTAATGGCTTGTTTGGACTTGGGAAATGTTGGAATGGACTTCTAAAATGCCTTCGATTAAATTTATGGGACTTATACCATGTTTAAGGGAGTTCACGGTTTTAAACCCTGAGTTTACGGCCGTAAACTCTCCTATGGTCTTGAATAATTATTTTGAGGCACAAGGAACAATCACATGTGATTCTAGCAATTTTTCCAAGCCTTGGGGTGATTTTAGGGCATCATTTGACACATATTTGGGAGTTTACGGCCTACGGGTATGAGATATGGCCGTAAACTCTTATATGTTGCATTTTGATATGTTTAAGACCCCCAAACTATTTTTAGATGGTCCTAGGATTTACCACAAGGCTATTGGTTGAGTTTCAAGGCATTTGGACATGTTAAAAGGGGTTTACTCTCCATTTTTGAGGGGTTTACGGCCCAAGCATGTGCCTTGGCCGTAAACTCCCATTTACTCCTCAAAAATTATGTTTGTGATGTTCTAAGGCAAATACCATTATTCTAAAATTCGTATCTAAGCCTTGTTTGAGTCTAGGAAGGGTTTAAGGGCTAAAAACCCTTTTAATTTGGTGTTTACAGCAGGCACCTTCCTGGGCCATAAACTCTTTCAAATCCCTCAAAATCCATGTCTAAAATGTTTTAAGTCCAATCCATGAAGTCATTTAGCCATATCTAAAATCTAGTTGTGGTTTTGAAGGGTTTTGTTGCTCAAAAACCCCCTTTAAATGAGTTTACAGCCTAGGATAGTTCTAGGGCCGTAAACCCATGATAATGGGCCTAATCCATGGTTTAAACTCGAATTTGAAGGCTAAACATGATACACAATGAGTTAAGGAAGGTACCTTGGTGATTGGAAGCCTTAAACTTGTGATTTAGACCCTTAAACTTGGATTTAGGAGAGAGGTTAGAGACAGTGTAGCGAGATGAAGCAAAAAGCTTCAAATGAAAGCTTGAGCATGTTTAAATAGGTCCCAAAACTTGGATACGATGGAATTCTACCTGATACCGGCACTAAACGGGGCTTTTGGTCGCACCCGATTAAGTTTCCGTAACTCGACGGGGACGTTTCTAAAATTTCTAAATTATACAATTTGGGCTAATTTCGTGAGTTCCTAACAGGTTTGGACACTCATTAGCATCAATTAAAAATATAAGTTTAATTAATTTAACCCAAAAACGACATCGGAACGAATTGACATACGACGAGTTATACAGGTAGAATGGGCTTTCAGCGATGAACAACTTTGGGTTGTTACAACTGAATTGTATAAAGATTCTCATGATTTCAACTCCTGGACCAGGGTTGATCTTTCAGAGTTATCAAAGGCTCCTTTTGCAAATCCTTCTAAAAATCCCAAGGCTACATATTTCAAACATTTCTTGGAAGATCCAGTGCTTAAGGGTTTTCCTTCAATGAAGACTGCAGGGTCGATTCTTAAAGTATACCCAAGTGTAATTGATCCCAAAACCAATCAACCTCTTCGATCTGTCATGTGGCCTGCTACCAATCAAGTAAAGCGTATTCCTATTCTTCATAATCATCCAGATAGATCTCTACGGTCCATGTTGTACTGGGTGTTTGATGAAACTACAGCCTCTGCTGTCATAAAACTTGAAAAGGGATGCATTCGCTTATATGACGAAAGAGACCTGCTTCAGTTTGGGAAATGGGATATACATCAGCTGAGCCATCATCAAACCAAAGTTGCAGAAGACATCTTTGAGGCAGCTGCCAAAGAATATACGGCTATGGTTATTGATATCATTAACAAACGGATGTGGAACGGAGCAATGGGGAAGTCAGATGTGATGGTGGTTGACAAAGACTTAGCTCAAGCTAGCACCAAACCAAGGGGGAGATTTAAGGGTCCAGTTAGTGGTTTGGTCTAGGCTTTCATCGTAATAGTTCTTTTGAGTCTTTATTGTGTTTTGGTAGGCTGTTAGTGAGTTTACGGCCGTAAACCCAGTTTCCGGCCCAAGTCCACTATAAATAGAGGTTGTTTAGGTCATTATTGGTTGTTGATGCCACAGAGTTCACGACCTAGTATATTGAGTTGTACCAGACATTTTGCAGTAATAAATGTGTGCAAGCTTGATTTCACTTCTTCTACTCATATTCTAGTTTCTATTGATTGTTTGATTGTTTTGATCATTGGTAAAGATCTGTTTTAGGAACTTACAAAATCTCCTAATAAGTGTTGTCATCCCGATGAAAATCCTTAGGCTAGGTCCCTTAAACTAGATGCTTTAGGGATAGAAAGTGAGGATAACGGGAACGGTTAATCGGGTTGATTGATTGATGAAATTAATAAACTTAATTATTATGGGTTGAAAACGCTATGTGCTCATCAGGCTCCCAAGCCTGGCTCACTCAGTTTCTTGTATATAGTTAGTGGCAAGAGAGCACAGGAGTGATGATCTGATAAGTGATCAATGGATTATATGCCATTAGAATAATAGATGTTGTAAGGCCTATGTTCTTTCTGTTTATGCTTTTGATATGTATTGACAATGACATCCTGAGGTTTTTAATATAATGAAAATGCATTTCTTCGGAAATGCTTTGATAAATTCTTTATCATGTTTTTGGGAACAAATTCCGCAAATATTTCTTCAAAAGTATACTCTGATTTTTAAATAAAGCATAAACAAATCAGTCTTTTCTGGCTGTAAAATTGGAGATATCACAGTTGGTATCAAAGCATTAGTTTAACCAAACTAGGAATTTGTAGGATTTATAGACTTAAACTTAGAATGCTAAGTGATGATTGTGAGATGAGTGTCTACTATATTTTAGACATGAGCACTAGCTTATTTTAGGAAAGATGCCTAAAATGCTTATATGTGCTAAATGATTTATGTTATAGCTACAAAGATGCCTTATATTTGATCAGATCTACGGTCTGTTGTCGACCGGATCTGGAAACTTTATGTGTTCAGAATTCTAAACGTATAATTACAGTATTAGAACTAGCATGTAACTTTTTGGATTGATAAGCAGGATTAAACGTCAATCATAAACAAAGATCTAAATTCGCCTACCTTAGTGTATAGATCAACATGGTAAGAACCCAAATCGGATTTCAAAACATAAATGGAAATGCTAATCAACGACTTGTGATTGAGGGTGCATCGGAAGTAGCAGTTGCACCTAAGCCAATCACAATGGCAGGAGTCCAGGCAATGATTAGGGCTATGATGGTCAAACAAAGAGAGGAGATGAGACAGATGTTGCATGATAGGGATGAACCTCTTGTGCCTGTTGAGCAGCCTAAACTGAACCTTGAATAATCAGATGAAGGAAATTATAGTTAGACTGTTAGTCAGGCTGAGCCACGAGTGGGTAGAAGAAACCACCCCAATGGAGGACATGATGGATGTGGGTGCAAGTATAAGTATTTCATGGCATCCAAACCACCGCGTCTTTCTGGGAGACCAAAACCAGTGGAAGTCATGGATTGGATCTTCGAGATGGAGATGATGTTTGAAAGTTGCGACTACAACAACAAACAGAAAATCGCCCTTGCGGTTACACTGTTAATGTCAGGAATACTGAGTTGGTGGAAGCTACTAGTTGATACCATGCCCAATGGAGAAGATAGCAAGATGTATTGGCAAAAACTTTTTGTTGCAATTGAAAATGTAGTACTACTCTGAGCAGGATCTTCTGGAGATCAACAACGAGTTTCAGAACCTAAAGAAGGTAAGAATGAACGTCACCGAGTATGTTGCACATTTTACGGAGAAGATGAAGCTTATTCCTTACCTAGTTCTGACTGAACTCTCCAAGTTTAACAAGTTTACTAATGGATTGCGAGCAGAATTTGGTCCGATGGTCAAGAAAGCAACCACTTTGAAAGACGCCATCTTGGTGGCTAAGAATGTTGAGACCCAGATAACAGAAAAGGGTATGGAGAGACCTGAGGTTAGGGAGAAAAGGAAGCTTAATGAATCTTCAAGGACCAACAAGAAAAGGAATTTCTCAAAGTGTGGTTCTAAGAAGTTCGGAGGAGGAAGAGGTGAAGCAAGATGCTGCAAGAAGTACAAAGAAAAACTTTGGAAAATGTGACGGGGAAGTGACTTGTTACAAGTGTGGAAAGAAGGGCATTACGCCAATGAGTGTATAGCCAGTAGGAGGGTATGTTATGGGTAAAATGAATAAGGGCATAATGCTAAGGATTGTTGGAAGAAGAAAGAGGCAGCAAGGCCTAATGTTCCACCAAGGTTAAAGGCACGAGCATTCAAGATGACCCTGGAAGCAGCAAAGGATGCAACAAATGTCACTTCAGGTAACTTTCATGTAAATGGATTGACGGACAATATATTTTTTGACTCTAGAACAAATTACGCCTTTATATCGCATAAATTTGGTGGAAGACTAGCATTGCCTGTAGATGAACTTGATAATGCTCTAGTTGTAGAAGTTGATAGTGGAAAATTCATACTTGTTAACGATTGCATTAGAAACATCGTCATCGACTTGAATGGTAATAAATTCGACGAGGAGTTGTTGCCCATTGTGTTGAATGGTTTTGACATCATACTGGGAATGGATTGGCTTAGTACAAACGATGCCGAGATACTATGCACGAAGAATATGGTGAGAGTAAACCCACCTGGAAGAGAGTCATTTGTGGTGTACGGGGACAAACGCAGAGTAAATTCTGGAATTATTTCCTTGATGAAAGCCAGAAAATATTTTTCCAAAGGATGCACATCATACTTGGCATTTATGATTGATGCAAAGAAGGAAAAGAAAGAGATACAAAGAATACCAGTGGTGTGTAACTATCCGGAAGTCTTTCCTGAAGACCTTCCTATATTTCCCCCTGATAGACAAGTGGAGTTTCAAATAGACTTGTTTCCAGGATCGACACTAATAGCTGAAGCACCATACCGGTTAGAACCGACAGATATGAAGGAGCGTATGATGCAACTTCAGGAGTTGTTGGAGAACGGTTTTATTAGACCTAGTTCATCACCCTAGGAAGCTTTGGTGTTATTCGTGAAGAATAAGGATGGAAGCACGAGGATGTGCATAGATACAGAGAGTTGAACAAGGCAACGGTGAAAAACAAGTATCCATTACCAAAGATTGATGACCTGTTTGATCAGCTTCAAGGTTCGAGCTATTTCTCAAAGATCAATCTCAGCTCAGGATATCATCAACTGAAGGTGAGAGAGCAATATATTGGGAAGATTGCATTTAGAATGAGATATGGCCACTATGAGTTCTTGGTTATGTCATTTGGACTAACCAATGCTCCAACAACATATATGGGTTTCACGAATAGGGTTTGTAAACCATTCCTCGATAAATCCACGGTAGTGTTCATAGATGATATTCTGATTTACTCAAAGAGCCAGCAGGAGCATGGCAAGCACCTGCGAGAAGTATTAGAAGTTCTAAAGAAGGAGAAGTTGTAAGCAAAGTTCTCCAAATGTGATTTTTGGATTCGAGAAGTAAAATTCTTGGGTCATGTGGTTAACCAAGAGGGAATAATGGTTGACCCAACAAAGATTGAAGCTGTGATTAAATGGGAACGACCAAAAAGTCCCACTGAGATTCGAAGCTTTCTGGGATTAGTTGGATATTACTGAAGGTTTATCCAAGGATTTTCTTAAATAGCTGCTCAATTGACAACTTTGACCCATAAAGGAGCTACATATACATGGAGTAAGAAACATGAAGAAGCATTCGAGAAATTAAAGAAAAATTTGTGTGAAGCACCAATTCCTTCTTTACCTGACGGAGTTGAAGACTTCGCAATCAATAACGATACATCTGTAGTTGGGTTAGGTTGTGTTTTGACCCAGAGACATAAAGTGATAGCATATGCATCTTGACAATTCAAAGAGAACAAGAAGAACTACCCCACTCATTATCTAGAGTTGGCAGCGGTAATATTTGTATTGAAGATATAGAGGCATTATCTTTATCGCACGAAGTGCAAGCACTTCACTGATCATAAAAGTCTCCGGTATCTCTTTCATCAAGTGGAATTGAATATGAGGCAACGACGCTGGCTAGAGTTGCTCAAAGATTACGACTGTGAGATACTTTACCACCCTGGTAAGGAAAATGTCGTAGCTGAAGCTCTAAGTCGAAAAGTAAACTTGGAAAGAAAAAGGCCAAGAGCGTTAAGAATAGAATTTGTCTCATCGATTGTGGAAAGCATCAAGAAAGCTCAGGAAGAAGCTTTGGAGAAAAATAACTAAAAGGAAGAACATTTAGGTAGAACAATGGCATTTGGTACAAATAGTCAAGGATTAAAGGTATTCCAATATAGGATTTAGGTGCCTAAGATAAGAGGAATCATAGATCTTCTGATGGAAGAAGCTCACAAGACCATGTACACGATTCATTCCATCAACACTAAGATGTATAGGGATCTGAAACCTTTCTACTGGTGGTCGATGATAAAGCTCGATGTTGCAAATTATGTGTTAGATTGTGTAACATATGAGAGAGTTAAAGCACAACATCAAAAACCGTGTGTGAGTTTAGAACCTTTACATGTACCCATGGGTAAATGGGAAGACATCACCATGGATTTTGTAACTAAACTAACCAGGACGAAGAACAGCCACGACATGATTTGGGTAGTCATGGACCGGTTCACAAAGAGTGCACACTTCATAACAGCCAATGAGAGGTGGTCTATGAATAAGCTTGCAAATTCTTACGTGAAGGAGGTAGTAAGTGATAAGTTAAAACTAACTTGAAGATCGATTAGATCTATAAAACAGGTAAAGAAATAAACGAATAAACAGCAAGAACACAAGAATGGATCAAAAGATGTCGAATGATTAATAAACAATCCTCAGAAGAGCTCGATAAAGAACTTCTACTGTAGAGGATTTAGGGTTTACAAGAACAATGAAGTAATGATCTGTGATCTGTCGTATTAGCTATCATCTTCTAGATCGTTATCTAAATCGCTAACCAAATATGCATGCAAGCACATTAATTTATACTAAACCCTATCAGCTCACAGTTGGACAGGCCCAAACCGGAGTACAAAACATGGACTATTAACCGAGCCCAATAGACGCAATACATCAAAAATGCTACGCTATGCTACCCAACAATCTCCCCCTTAGCGTTAAATTGGAGCGAGATCACTTAGTCTTCTTACTTGGGCCAGCAGCAGCAGCAGGAACCTTCTTCTTTACAGTCTCAAACGGACGAGAGATAAGCGCGAGGATTGTTTGTCTGAATCAGATGTACCACTGTATCATATCGTCAAAATATTTGATATCATCCGCTGTATTTTCTTTGCACCTGTGGATGATCCCCAGCACATGCTCAAGACAAGCAGTGGTATAAAGATGTTTATCAGCTAAGGAAAAGAGACATTTCTGTCCTTCACTTCTAGTGAACATGACCGAATTACGCCTCGGGTCAATTTTTCCCATCTTCATCTGGTTTAGATCACTGGCCGAGCCAACAGGAGAGATCTTCGGTTTCTTCTTAAAGACAGTTGCAATCTCCAGATCCATCAGGGCGACCTCCATGATATAGCACACCAACATCCTCTTGAGATGGTCAATGATCGGACCATATTCAGCTTCATTAGTCAGAAGGATGTTGTGCAGAAGGATCCCGTCATGGGGGTTGAGGTTCGGTAGATCTGCTAAAGAGATGGCATGTTCGGTTTTTGCAGACCCTCTGAGCACTTTGAACCAAACGTTGATAAATCTCCCTTCAGTATATGGCTTCAGAACCCGAACGTTGATGATCTTCTGAGCACTCCAGATTTGGTACTGGGGTTGAACGGCCTTCAGATAGAACTCAATCAATTCCCGATCAGCCTCCAGATGAGGATGAGGGAACTCAGCAACGTTGGCGAAGGCGTGAAAGATGAACGCCTTTCGGGTTAAGGGTATGTCGAACTGAGAGTCGACGGAGTTGTAGCAGTCAAAGGAGATTACCGGTTCAAGCCATAAGATACTCGGAGTATCAATTGCCTCCTTTATCATCCTCACTCGAGTCCAAGCAGGAAACAGAGTTTTCCTACTCTCGAGGAGGTCGTGGGCTTCTTTCTGTTTGTGCTCAGCTTCTTCAGCTTCTCTCGCCACACGAACATTATCGTCTTCAGCATTGCGCCGACTTTTGCGTTTCAGCAAGTCGGCAACGGTTTCGTTGTCTTCTTCCTCTTCTTCCTCAGCCATTTTCTTGCCTTTGTCCATCACACCCGAACCAGAGGCTTCGCCTGTAGGAGGAGGTTCGGTTGTGTGATTTGCCTTTGAGGAATGAGGTGGTTGCGATCCGGACTCCTTTTCTCCCCCTTGTTTCGGAGTGGACACGAAACTGGGTAGCCCTTCAATTTTACTTAGCAGATCCAGGGCAGGAGCGAGTTTCTCTGCAAGGGTACACTTCACAGAATAGTTCAGGATCAGATCGTGCGCTTCAAGGATGTTGGATATAGCTGAGTGTACATCCGAAACACACGTCCTGATTACCTCCCGTTCGGATCGAAGAGTGTCAAGTTGTTGTTGAGAATTGGAGAGTTGAGCACTCTTGACCTTTAGGGCAGTGGTCTTCTTTGCTAGAACGTCCATCAACGAGTTTTCAGCGGCCAGATCCTCTTGGAGTTTAGAGAGGCGCTCGTCGATAGAGGCACGAAGGGCAGAGTTGTTGTCACAGAGTGATTGGCGAAGTGTGGCAAATGACTTCAACTCCGTGGAGACAAACGTGGCCAACTGTTGAACAATT
Source organism: Lactuca sativa (assembly GCF_002870075.4). NCBI lineage: Eukaryota > Viridiplantae > Streptophyta > Magnoliopsida > Asterales > Asteraceae > Lactuca > Lactuca sativa. The sequence goes on from NC_056629.2 coordinate 127,855,315, forward strand.
GGTTCCAACGTTGTCTTGGTAGCAGTGGCACTCTCCTGCAAAGATTGTAACAGGGTAGAGGCATCAGAGAATAGTTTATCGACTTTTTCGGTCACAGCCTCACAAGCTTTTGTCGAGGCATCTATGGCGGCGGTGGCAGAAGCGACCGAATCTTGCTGAGCGCTAGAGAAGGCATCAACAATCTTCTGAAGAGCGGCTTCAGAGAGAGATGATTGAGAGTTGGAGGAAGAAGCAATGAGCAAGTCGACCTTCTCATGGAGCTCCTTAAGGTGCTTCTTTGTTACCGGAGCATCCTCATCATCGTCGCTTTGCACTTGAAACGGACTGTAATAGACTGAATCAAATGTCATGTGTTCCCCACCTAGGAAAGGGTTATCTCTGTTAGAGGCATGACCGGGAGATGGTGGTAGTGGTGAAGTTGGTGGTGTTGTGGTATGAGTAGGTTCAGGTTGAGTTTGAGCAGGGGTAGGTTCGGGTTGTGTTTGAGTGGGGGTAGGTTCGGGTGGTTGTTGGGTTTCGGTTGTGTGTATGGGTTCGGTTGCTAGCGGTGGTTCGGTTGCATCGGTATGAACCCCCGTATCAGATACGTTGGTTGTAACCTTTGCAGTAGATGTTGTTGTTGCATCGGTGAAAATGGGTGGTGGCATAGGGAATGAGGTGTTTGGAATGTTGGTAAAGGGGTTTATGGTGGGAATGGAAGTAGGAATTGTTTGAGTAGGAGAGGGAAGTGGAGAGGTATGGATTTGCATATCAGGGGTAGGTGATCTGGGTGGTGTGTTGCCACTTGGAGGTGTGTTGCCTCTTGGAGAGTCGTCAGCCGAATTCGAACTCTCACCCTCCGACTCACTTGAAGAGGAAGCAATAATGAGCTTTCACTTTGGTTGAGTCTTTCGCCTCTTCTGCTGCGGGGACTAAGCAGCTTTAGTAGCTTTCCTCTTTTTAGGAAAAGGGCCTTTAGCCCCTTTCGCCACCTGTTTGTCTTTATCTGCCTTTTTGCTTCTCGGAGCAGGCTTATCGGCATCGTGAATGGACTTTAGCATCTCCGGCGTGAGATCCCTCGGACCAGACTTCTTGAACTCCTTGTAGGTCCGGATGATCCTGCTATCAGCTGGAACATCAGCATACATGGTCTCCGGAATGGAACCATTGAAAGGGAATTTTGAAGCATCTGAAACGATGATCTTCGTGGTATGAAATGTACCAATCGAAGACATCGGTGCGCCAGCGACAGTGGGAATGCTGTACTTGTCCATAACCCACTTCGTTATCAGGGTCCAAAACCTTCCATACGACACCTCAGAATGCCGTGAAGAAGAAGATAAACTGTGGATGAGTTGTTGCCAGAGAACCAACCCATAGTCGACGTTGACGCCGTTGTAAACTCCGTACAGAATGGACAGGAATAGTCGACTGGAGCCATCTAAACCTGAGCTCCTTTTTGAAAGACCCTTGAAAAGCACAGTGAACAATCCGTTCCACTGTGGCGGTAAACAAGACTTTTTGAACTTTGCGACGGAGGTGAGCGCCTCCGTGTACCCCATATTGTAGAACATATTGAAGAGGTGCCCCATCGGAATTGTCTCCGGATTAACCCTTGAAGGGTCAGCTTCAAACCCTAGCAGTGAGCCAAATCGTTGCTTGGAAATGGAGGCTTTGTGATGAGCAACTTCGAAGAAGATCCTGTCGACGACTTTATCGTAATGCGCCGTCGCGTAGATCTGTGAGAGGAACTCCATTGGAACTGATTATGCCCTTGAAAGTGCAGGTGCAATTTACGAATACTTCAAACATTCGATGACGGGAACCATGTAGGAGTCATATACGTGAGGGGTTAAGTCAATGATGAGACACTGTTGAGGGCGAATGGGCAGGATGTGAGAGGTAGCGTGAACGGAGGATGAATCTGCCATTGTTGAAGAGAGGGAAGAAGATGATGAACAGTAAGGGTTCAGGAAATTCTTTTGCTCTGGGAATTTTGATTGTAGTAAAGAGGTAAATGGTAGATGCTAACGCCTTTTTATATTGGGGTTTAAGGAGAGAGAAGGATCTTCCCAAATCATCTATCGAAATACCAAGAGTTTTTCGGAGTGACTGATGCGTAACAGTTGTGGAACCGATGATCACGCATGAGAGAGAGTGTCAGAATCCGAAGAACACGCCTCCCATCAAGCGCCGTTTCTGATGACTCGTTTCAAATTCACACGCGCCTTTCTGTGACAGAGAGGAACTGTTTCAAATTCGCACACGCGTCTGCGACGTCAGTTAGAGATTAGACGCTTCAAATTCGCACGCTTTCCCTGTTCCGCCGTTTGAAATCAAATCAATTAATCTCCCGCCTGAGTTAGCAACTTTTCATCTTATCCCTTTAATATGTAACGGCGTCCTTTGAATAACACGCCCACGTGGATTAATATTGACCACATCTTATAATTAATTACCAATCCAAAGAAAAAGCCTGTAATTATTAGTACCAGAATTTTGGGAAATCAAATATTTTCGTGCTAAGGGTGTAAAAAGAAAAGAAATAAAGCAAATCTTTTTAGGAATAATTGTGATGTCAATAAAGACACGAAACAAATGATCCCGGGCACGAATCTCTTCCTTCAAAGTCAAGAGAGACCTTAAAGTGTTAGTGTGGTTTCTCGTTGAATAACGATCAAACACTTATTAAGAAGTGTTGAAAGGCTTCTTTTAATTAGGCTCCTTAGGGTGGCTTTAGCTTTGATTCAACAGTCCTAATCTTGAAATAAGATAGAAAGTGAACCAAGTACTTGTGAGACCGGTGTAGTTTGTTGAACAAGTTGGTAGGAAATGATTTTAGAGTGGCTTGGAAAATAAGAAATCTCAAAAAAATAAAACTGGATCCCAAGGGAAGAAATGTTATGGTGTTTAACAATTTCATAAGAATCACACAAAAGAAAAACTTGAGATTTCATGAGGATACGTCCGTCAATTCATTAGTGAAAACTTGAGCAAATTAATTGTTCACCGTCAATCCAGATTTGGTATTGAATTTTGGGTTTCACTTAGCTCGTAGTGGCACGAAACTAAGATCATAAACACGGTTTTTGAGTAACCATAAACCTCAGTGGTAATTTCTGAGAGTCTCAAGGGTTACGTTGATGAAACGAATTTAATGGAGAAATGTAATGGAGATGGTGTAAGAAAGAAAAGTACCTCTGCTGTGAAAAGTAGGACCAAGCAGAAAACTCTTATCTCTTGTGAGAAGAGAGTTAGGTAGCTCACGATTAGAATAAGAGAGTAGTAGCCTAATTGTGAAGACAAGGTTTTTGTATACCAAGTCATTAAGGCTAGTATTCAGAATCGGATGAGGCTTTGGGCACATACAGCAGCATGCTTCTAGGGACACTTAACTAATCCAACAAATATTTCCCCATAAACGAACGAACACACATGTAAAAATTAAAGATTAAAAGCAAATGAAGAACAAAATATTTTTGGAGTTTTGATATATATATAAAAATGATAAATAATAAGAAAAATAAGACTAAGAAAGACAATAAAAGATTAAAAAAATTTTGGAAAAGAAAAGAAAAACATTAAAAAAAACTTTGGAACCGAACCCGAGCGTTCGGTTGGTTTCGGTTTTAAAAAGTTTTGAAAAACCGAACCTGAGCGTTCGGTTGGTTTCGGTTTTGAAAAATTTTGAAAAACCGAACCCGAGCGTTCGGTTGGTTTCGGTTTTGAAAAATTTTGAAAAACCAAGGAATTTAGACTTTCAAAAAAAAGGAAATACTTATGACAATAAGATAAACAACTTTGTACATGAAATTTACAACCAAGGAAACTACCTTTGAAATGATGAGCGAGTGCAGATGATGCAACCGAACCCGAACGTTCGGTCTATTTCGCTTCTGACGTTTGAGTTTGAGAAGTAGTTTGTGGTACTGACTCTGATTCCATCATACCTAGCCCTTGTAGAATTTTGTTGAATGACGCTTCAGGAAGAGCTTTGTTAAAGACATCAGCCAATTGATCAGTGGTTCTAACAAAGTGTACTTCAACGTTTCCATCTTCCACATGATCTTTGATGAAGTGATACCTCAATGCTATGTGCTTGGTCTTGGAGTGTTGCACTGGGTTATGACAGATCCTAATTGCACTTTCAGAGTCACAATATAGTGGGATCTTTTTCATATTGAGTCCATAGTCTCGGAGTTGACTCTGGATCCAAATCACTTGAGAGGTACAGGATGCAGCTACAATGTATTCTGCTTCAGCTGTAGACAAAGACACGCACGTTTGTTTCTTTGACTGCCAGCTAACCAACTTCCCATCAAGGAATTGGCAGCCGCCAGTGGTGCTTTTTCTGTCGAGTCCACAACCTCCAAGGTCTGCATCTGAGTAGGCTTGAACGAAGAAGCCTGAGTTGGAAGGGTACCATAGACCTAAAGAGGTAGTTCGCTTGAGATATCGTAAAATGTTCTTCACTGCAAGCATGTGAGGTTCGCGTGGGTTTGCCTGAAATCTAGCACGGTAACAAACAGAAAACATTATGTCAGGCCTGCTAGCAGTGAGATACATTAGAGAGCCTATCATTTGACGATAAAGCGTAATATCAACAGCCGGTTTATCCAGGGATGGAGTGAGCTTGGTGCCGAACGCCATTGGAACTTTGACTTTTGAATCTCCCATCATGCCAAATTTTGCTAAGAGAGTCTTTGTGTAAGCTTCCTGATTAATAAAGATGCCTTCGGGTCCCTGTCTAATATTTAAACCAAGGAAAAAGTTAATAGGACTCATTGAGCTCATTTCAAATTTAGTCTCCATCAGCTTTTTGAATTCAGTTGTTAGGCTAGGATTCGTTGAGCCAAAGATGATATCATCGACATAAATTTGAACGATCATAAGGTGGTTACCTTCCTTTTTACGAAAGAAGGTTGGGTAAACCGAACCTTGTTTGAATTTGGACATCTTTAAAAATTTAGTCAGCGTTTCATACCAGGCTCTCGGAGCTTGTTTCAGTCCATACATGACTTTATCCAAAATGTAACAATGATTAGGATACTTTTCATTCACGAATCCAGGAGGTTGCTCCACATACACAGTTTCTTCGAGTTCTCGATTGAGAAATGCACACTTGACGTCCATTTGGTAGACCTCAAAGTTTTTGTGGGCAGCATAGGCAAGAAATATTCTTACTGATTCCAGCCTAGCTACAGGAGCGAAAGTCTCTTCATAGTCAATGCCTTCCTCCTAAAAGTATCCTTTCACTACCAGACGTGCTTTGTTCCTTATAACGTTCCCTTCCTTGTCCATTTTGTTCCTAAAGAACCATTTGAGACCAACAACCGAGGCATCTGAAGGAGTTGGAATAAGTCGCCAAACTTTGTTCCTTTCAAATTCATTCAGTTCGTCTTGCATAGCTTGAACCCAATCAGAGTGATCAAGAGCAGTGTTGACTGTCTTTGGTTCAACTTTTGATACGAATGAGTTAAACATGCAAAATTCGACTTTTGAAAACAAGGAAGTCTGTTTTGCCTTGAGTTGTGATCGAGTCAGAACTTTTTCAGATACATCACCAACAACTTGAGAGACAGGATGATCTCTAGTCCATTTGGTGAGAGGAGGGTAGTTTGGATCAAAGGTTGGATCTAATTCAGCGTTTATCATTTCTTCTGGTTCGGATTGGCTTTCATAGTCGTAAGACATATCAGCATGCTCCCCCTCGATAGATGATCTTACAGGAATGTCTTGAGAATCTTGAGCTATAGTGGTTTCTTGTGGTGCTGAGCTTTCGGGCGTTGATGCACCTTCGGATGGTGAGGCACTTTCGGTTGGCGAAGTGCTTTCGGTTGGCAAAGTGCTTTCGGGAGTAGTTTGAGACCTTAGCTCCTCCTCAACTTGTGAGCTCGGCTGGGATGATGATGGTGGATCCTCCCCCTCGACTGAAGCATTGTGTTGTGGAGGGTCTTCAGAACCTGATTCTCCTTCATTCATTCTCCTTGCAGCATCGTCGACAAGTTGCTTTAAGTGATCTACCTTGTTGTCTGCTGCACTGGCTTCAGAAAGAGTGGCCTTCTCTGGTTCATCAAAAAGCTCCATGAACCTCTCGAATAGATTAGCGATCGAGGCTGTGACTTGGCCAGTTTGAGGAAAGATTTCTCCAGCTGTGTCATCGTTGGCCTTTAGATTTTTGACATAGCTATCATCAAAAGTCACGTAGTAAGTTTCTTCTATTTTCCTCGAACGCTTGTTTAATACCCTATACGCTTTTGAAGTGAGAGAATAGCCCATAAATATCCCTTCGTCGGCTTTGACATCAAACTTGTTGCGGTGTTCTTTAGAATTGAAGATAAAACACCTTGAACTGAACACATGGAAAAACTTCACATTTGGCTTCCTGTTGTTGATGATCTCATAAGGAGTGAGAGTGAAGCGCTTGTTGAGATATGACCTATTCTGTGTATAACAAGCAGCAGAAATAGCATCAGCCCAAAAATATAAAGGTAAGGAAGCGAAACTTAGCATGGTTCGGGCTGCTTCACATAAGGATCGGTTTCGTCTTTCGACAATTCCGTTCTGTTGAGGTGTGTAGGGAGCTGAGAAGTTGTGACTGATTCCCTTTTCTGCCAGGAATTCTTCGAATTCTCTATTTTTGAACTCCAATCCATTGTCGCTCCTGATGTTGCAAACGACCTTCTTCAGTTGTACTTCAATCTGCTTGATGAACACTTTTAGCTTGTGAGTCGCTTCAGATTTAAGCTTCAGAAAGAACACCCATGTAAAACGCGAAAAGTCATCAACAATAACAAGAATATACTTGCTACCACCGATGCTTTCGATAGATGATGGACCACACAAATCAATATGAAGTAATTCTAGTGGTTCAACAACTTTAGTGTTTATTATAGATGGATGACTTTGACGACTCTGCTTCCCCATTTCACATGCAGCACACAAATGATCTCTATCGTACTTGAGCAATGGAAGACCTCGAACATGACCTCCAATAACAAGTTTGTTGATATCTTTAAAGTTGAGATGAGAGAGTCTTCGGTGCCACAGCCAGCTTTCGTCAGAATGTGCTTTTGGATAACAGGCAGATAGGTGGGTTTCCTTTGATGGGTTTGAGGTTTAAAGGAAACATTTCGCCTTTACGCTCCGATTTGAGAATAACTCTTTTCGTCTTCTTCTCAATTATTTCAGAACCCTCATCGTCGAATGAGACTTTGAGACCGGTACCTCCAACAAGCTGAGATACACTGATGAGGTTGTGTTGTAGTCCTTCCACATATGTAACCTTCCTTATCGTGAAATCACCGTTTGTAATCATTCCATAGCCTTTTATGGTGCCGAAGGAGTTGTTCCCGAACTTGACGTTTCCACCATTTGAAAGAGACCTGTATTCCCTTAGCTCTTCCTTCCTTCCTGTCATGTGATGTGAGCAGCCACTATCAATGTACCATTCTTCGTCAAACTGCTCGTCACTGATAACCTGCAAAAATTAAGCAGATTTAGGAACCCAAAGCTTCTTGGGTCCACGTGAGCCTTTCACAGGAGCAGGAATAGTAAGAGAGATGTCAACTAAATATGTTCTTTTTATTAGTGTTGTTTCATCTTTCTTTTTGATGGTAAAAACTTTAATTTTATTGGGATTCGATGCTTTTGGTTTTGACTCTGGTTTAACCACTGAAACCTTTTGCTGTCCTTTTTGTTCAGCTGATGATTGAGATTTTTGAGAAGGAACAGAATGGAATTTAGGATGAGGTGGAGAAGAGATAGAAGAGTTTGAAGAATTAGAAGAATTAGAATGAGAGAGCTTAGATTGAGATGACTTCTTGGTTGAAGATTCTAGGTGACCCTTTTGCTTTTGATCATCAGTGGGACCGACCCTAGAGTTTTGATCTCTTTTGATTTCCAAACCAAACCTTTGCTTTCGGTTGATGTAGTTCTCTGAACCAAACTTCTGCTTTCGGTTGTAATCATTCTCAGAACCAAACCTTTGCTTTCGGTTGGAATCATTTTCTGAACCGAACCTTTGCTTTCGGTTGATGTTTTTCTCCGAACCGAACCTCTGCTTTCGGTTGTTGTAGCTCTCTTTGGATCCAACAGGACTTTTCTCTGATTTTAAGTTCCTGTCTTGATGTGAGAAATAGGCATTCTGAGATTGCCAAAACTGTTTTCTTTCAGAGAGATTCTTCCTGTATCTCTGATTCCTTTTTTGTTTTTGATTTCTCATCTGCTTCGGTTGATGATGGATGTTAGCTTTCGGTTTTTGTTTTTCTTTAGCTGGTTCACTCTGAACTGATGAAGTTTCACTTGGGGATGTGACTTCTTTTGCAGGAATTTCTTTTTCCTGAGGAACATCTTTCGTACCACTAGTACTTGGCACATTGAAGCTATCAGGTTTATTCAAAGGTTCTGGCACATATCTGCCTTTGCTTTTCCATGAAGTCCTTTCAGACAAACCTATCGTTTCATCAGCATTGTCAATGGGAGCTGACCAGAAGAACTCGTCACAGCCATCAGCATTGTCTTCATTTACAATAGCTGTGAGTTCAGCAGTCCGATGTTCGGTTACACCTGTGACCTTATACACCTGATTTGGAGTGGTTCTTACTTTTTGATATACTACTGCCTTCTCTACAAGAATCGGGGACTTTTGTTGGGACATACGAGCAAACTCCACTGAATTTTCTGAAATAAGATTCTTGTGGTTTTCGGGTTCGCTCTTGACAAATTCTGAACAGTCAACTGTATCCTCTACAAAAATTTCACTCATATTGTCGTCCTCATTAAGCTCAGATGCATTTTCAATATCAATTTTATTTTCTGAGCTCAAGTTGGCGTTTAAAGAGTCAAATTTTTGTATGGTTTCGGTTCTTAGTTTCAGTTTATCATTTTCATCCAAAAGGTTTTTAAGCATGTCCTTATGGTCCTTGGACTTAATAAAAGATTCGATTTTTTCCAATCCATACATATACGTTGGATTAACATCCTCAGATGAAATAACACTCTCACAATTATACGCTTCAACATCAATTTCATCCTCCTTAAACTCAAGGAAGGGTAAAATCATGCGATGAATCTTTTGTCCTATTTCACAATCCAAATGAAGCTGTGTAATATTAGTATAAAGACGTTTGGCAATCAAACAAAAAACATTTCGCTGTTTCAAAAGCTTTAAATTGTCTCTTTGCAAATAAATGTTTTCATCTTTTATTTTGATTAATTCCGACTCCTTCAGTTCGATCCACATCTGCCGTTCCTCACTCTTCGAAGACACCTTGCTTAATTGGTCAGTTAGGTTAGAATTGGTGACTCGAGTTTGAGTTAAACTACTATCTAGATGAGAGATTCTTGAATTAACACTTTTTAATTCTTTTTCATATGAACATTGTGGGACTTTAAATGAGACAAAAACTGATTGTACCTTCTTGATCAGTTCATCAAGCTCATTGAACTGCACGCTGAGCGGTTTGGCTGTAAAGCACAAGTTCTGTTGCTCCTTCGTGTCATCATTCCCACCATCAATGTTGTATCCCCTCATCTGAGATACGTCGGACACCATCAAGCATCTTCCTCCACTGCTCTCTTCTTTCGCCACATAAGCCTTTCCATGTGAAGGCTTCCTCACTTCATCATCTTCAGAGTCGGTTGACCAGACCTCCATGCCACCGAACTCATCATCAGCTACCGAACCCTGCACAATTAACGCATTCATAGGAGGGTTAGCAGTAGATTTCTTCTTCCTGATTTCATCTAGCTTTTTCTGCAACAAAGCTTCTTCATCCTTTTCCTCATCCTTTTCTGCCATCTTTTTGAGGACGCAATCTTTTGCATAGTGGTTCTTTCCTCCACAATAATAGCAGCTCACTCCCGAATCTCCTTCAGCTTTCGGTTCCTTCTTTGACTCTTCAGCCTTCGGTTCACCTTTGACCTTTTCAGAACTGTAACTCCCTTTCCAATTTAGGTTCTCGTTAGTGGGGAATCTCTTCTTGATGAACCTCTTGGGGTTTGACACCATCATAGCATAGTCCTCAGAAGTGAGGTCATAGTCATCCAAGTTGAGGTCTTCGTCCTCCATCACTGCTTTGCTTTTGGACAGGAGGGCCAACGAACCTAGGCTTGAAACCACATTTTTCTCCTGTAACACAATCTTTTCTTGAGATTTAAGGATGCCCACCAGTTTCGCCAAAGAATAGGATTTGAATTGCTCGTGCGCTTTAACTGTGGACACAACTGCTCTCCACTCAGATCTGAGTCCGTTCAAAAACGTAACCTTCTGCTCAATAAGCTTCCTTTCGATGTCGTGTTTGATCATCTTGCTAAGAAGATGATTAAAGCGATCGAACGTTTGAGTCACAGTTTCTTCGGCTCCTTGCTTGAATTCACCAAACTCGGACAAGAGTAAGGTTTGAATGGAGTGTTCAAGATCTTCGTCTGTAGAGTACAATTCATGTAGCCTGTCCCATATCTCTTTTGCAGTCGTGCATGAACTCACCAGCCTAAAAGTATCGGATTGAAGAGCGAATCTGATCAGTCTTAACGCTTTGATATTGCACTGAAATTTATCTTTTTCGTCTTGCGCAATATCTTTAACATCTTTCAGAAGATCATTATACTCCTTTTGAGTTTTAATAATCCTTGAAGTTGCTGAATGAGAAAAAGGTCTAGAAACGATTGCTTCCCAGATGAGGTATCCATTATCCTCAGATCCTATAACATAATCTTCAAAGTGATGCGCCCAGACTTCATAATCATGGGTGTACAGGATGGGAATCTTCGTTGTTGATCCAATGTTGTTCGAAATATTCATGGGATTGGATTGTGACTCGTCCATAATTGATCGAATAACCTGTTCAAAGATCAGACTTGTAATATATCAAATTAGGGCAAAACAATAAATATCGAGATACGTCAATTATGAGATGACGGCTCAATAAATATCAATAAATGTGGAATAACCCTAATCGAAACCTTTTTCACAGAAAAGAAGTGTATCGATTACACAGCCTCCTGCTCTGATACCAATTGATAAGTTAAAACTAACTTGAAGATCGATTAGATCTATAAAACAGGTAAAGAAATAAACGAATAAACAGCAAGAACACAAGAATGGATCAAAAGATGTCGAATGATTAATAAACAATCCTCAGAAGAGCTCGATAAAGAACTTCTACTGTAGAGGATTTAGGGTTTACAAGAACAATGAAGTAATGGTCTGTGATCTGTCGTATTAGCTATCGTCTTCTAGATCGTTATCTAAATCGCTAACCAAATATGCATGCAAGCACATTAATTTATACTAAACCCTATCAGCTCACGGTTGGACAGGCCCAAACCGGAGTACAAAACATGGACTATTAACCGATCCCAATAGATGCAATACATCAAAAATGCTACGCTATGCTACCCAACAGTAAGACTTCACGGTTCTCCTTTAATGATTGTATCAGACCATGATAGTCGTTTCACATCAAGATTTTCGAGGAGTCTACAAGAGGAAATGGGTACGGAGTTGTGTTTAAGTACAGCCAACCATCCGCAGACTCATGGTCAGAGCGAAAGAAACAATTCAAACAGTGGAAGATATTTTAAGAGCATATACCCTAGAATTCCAAGGTAACTATGATGAGAATTTACCCTTGGTAGAGTTTTCCCACAACAATAGTTACCATTCGAGCATTAAGATGGCACATTATCAAGATTTGTAAGGTCAGAAGTGTCGTACACCGTCTTTTTGGCTTGAGGTTGGAGAGAAGCAGTTTATAGGCCCCAAAATAGTCCATCAGACTGCTGAAAACATAAAAGTGATTATAGAAAAGATGTTAGCCGCTCAAGATCACCAAAAGAGCTATACTGACAAGAAGTCATGACCGATGACATTCGAAGTTGGAGATTCCGTATTGTAACATCCAGATTACTAGGTACTATTTTCATTATTTATTTTTGAGGATCATCGATCTACTCGACGAGTTGGCGCTATGACTCGCCAAGTAGAAGCGGGTTTAACACGTGAGTTTAATGATCTACTCGACGTTCCCGAGGGTTGACTCGCCGAGTAGGCGCTGGGATGAGAAACCCTAAATTCCCAGGTTTGGAGCCTATTTAAAGGCACTTATAGCCTCCTTAAGCGGCCACACTTCACAAAAAGAAATCCTAACCTGCCCTTTTCGTGGTATATATATATATATATATATATATATATATATATATATATATATATATATATATATATATATATATATATATATATAGAGAGAGAGAGAGAGAGAGAGAGAGAGAGACCATTTTGAGCATTCTTGAGCTTCTTGGAGGAAAGATTGGAAGAGTTTGGTAGATCTAATCAAGAGGAGGCTGTGGATCTTGCATCCTTCTGTCATTAGCTGCTATTCTGAGGTAAAAAGCTCTCACCTTGGCCTCTTGTTCGTTAGATCCCATTTTGGGAAGCTTTTAGGGTTTTCTCCAACATATTGTGCTCTAGAGTGATATGGGTATGGTTTGAGGTTAGAACCTCAGATTTGGACTAGAGAGGACCTTGAGGGTCCAAAGTTTTGAACTTTATTGAGTTAGAGACAAGTCCACATGCATTTGACCTTCCTTAGGGTTTGTAATGGCGTTATGAAGCATTTGTGCCATGCATGTTCGTCAAGATTAAACTTTTACGTGACTTTTGGGTATTAGGAGGTTAGATCTAGAGGTTGAAGTCGCAGATCTAACCTCAGACATCCATATGAGACACCAAGACGAGTCAACTCGCCGACTCTATGAGATGACTTGACGAGTCGAATCGAGTTTCCCCGTCGATTCGTGACCCAGTGATAACCCGTCGAGTTGGGGGTCAACTCGACGAGCTGTGTGAAACCCTAGGAAGAATTCAGAGGATGCGAGTGGAATCGGCGAGTTACCTGAGTGCACTCGGCGAGTCGGGTCAACCTTGGCCGTTGTCTCATCTAGGCTTCTGTTGACTTGAGAGTAGGGCAATTAGGAACATTGAGACCATGGAGGGGTAAAATGGTCTTTTACCCATCCAAGAGAATAGAAAGAGAAAAGAGGACTTTAGGTGTAAATGAGGAAAAGAGGAATATTTATTGAAATGGTTGTCTAATGTGTTAGGCGGAGGCTGGTTCGGGATTCTCGAGTGTGTGTCCATTTCCTACTAGCTGTGTGGTGAGTCTTCTCACTATACATACCTAGAATGGTAATCAGAGTTGTGTGACAGAGTATCTTGTATGTTATTTGTGTACTGTGATATACTGCATTATTTCTATGTGATTTGTGCTATGCATTATTCAGAGTTTATAAAGTTAGGACCGGAAGATCCACAGAGTTAGGACCGGAGGGTCCATCAGAGTTGTGGGACTAGAGGGTCCCACTGAGACACGTTGACCGGAGGGTCTTACAGAGTTATAGCCTTGAGTAGTAAATGTGTTGTATGTGGTATTTTGGGGAACTCACTAAGCTTCGTGCTTACCGTGTTATGTGTTATGTGTTTCAAGTACTCCAGAGGATTGCAGGAAGGCACCGGCGTAATTGTACACATCTGCTCGTTATGACATGGAGGATTCTGGGATTTGACTTATAATTGTGATCTTTTGTTGAAATTGAAACACTTATGATTTTCTTGAAAGAAACAATGGATGAATTTTGTGTATATTTAAACTGAAAATTTTGGTTGAAAATTACATTGTTACAATTTGGTATCAGAGCCTTGGTTTGAGGGATTCAGATACACCTTCGGGTATGTCTGGACTCAAACTGAGGATTTGAGAAAAAAAAATTCAATAAGAACGATCTTTTCTAAAAACGAGTAAGAGTTTTCAAGAGAAAAGCGGAAATGAGTAGTGTGTACAATCAGCTAGCACCCGAACAGTGATTTCCCAAAATACCCTTATTTTATGTGTTATGTGATATTATGAAATATATATTATGCATGCTAGAAAGTGGGCTAGGTATTTCATATCTTAGGACTTGAGTGGCCTGATTTGTGATGCCTTAGCCTAGGAGTTACTGTTGCTGTGAGTTGCTTTGAGTGTGATTAGGTAGCAGAGAGGAGACCATGAGAAGCCTACTAGCGAGTAGCCTATGTTTAGAGAGGCATAGAGTACTTGCGATCTGGGATCTTAGAAAGAGAACTTGGGATGAATACGGATGCGGTGTGAAAGGTAGTATTGGGCCCGTACTACTGGAAGCACCGGATCGGTAAGCAGTCCAAGTTAGAATCCTTAGGGTGCTGAGGAACAAGTAGGGGTGAGTGATCGAGTGTGAGTATTCTCGATCGAGTCTCTGATTATTTTGTGTTGTGGTTCAGAGAGAGGCATCATGGTGGGTATGCGCCACTACCCAGGGGGCAGTGGTACCAGTGGTACCAGCGATGAGGAGATTCGTAGGATGATTCACGAGGAGGTGGCTGCAACCATCCGAGTAGATATTCCCGAGATGTTTGGGTCTATAGAGACCACCTTGATTGAGACATTTGATGAACGTTATGTTGCGATTACCAAGGCGGATGCTGCTACAGCCACCACAGTTGTCGCTGCTACCAGGCCACATGGGGTGATTCGTTGTTGTACCGGGAGTTCAGCAACACGAAGCCACCGGAGTTTGACGAGACTCAGGATCTGATTTCCGCGATAAGATGGATCCCTGACATCAATGGGTGTTTCTACACTTTTTCTTGTCCGGAACATTTGAGGGTATGGTTCGCGCTGAACCAGCTTCGCTTGGGGGAGAAGGACTGGTGGAAGTTTGTGACAGCCAGCTTCACTACTACAGAGCTCACTACAGTGTCTTGGGAGAGGTTTACTACTATGTTTCGAGACGAGTATGTTCCCTAATGGAGAGGGAACGGTTGGCCCAGGAGTTCTTGTCCCTCAAGCAAAGGATAGAGTCTGTGACAGTGATTAAGAGGATGTTCCATGAGAGGGCGATCTTCTTCCCTGAGCACGTGTCTACCGAGCATGCACGAATGAGCTGGTACTTAAGCATACTGAGGAGGGATATTCACGAGTTTGTGGCAAGATCGACATACCAGACATTTTCTGAGCTCCAGGCAAATGCCAAGAAGCGGGAGATTGAGCTAGAGACTCGGGCCAGAGAGGAGGCTGAGTCTTAGGGGAGGGATCAACGACCGGCATAGTCTCAGTCGGTAGCCAAGCGGGCAAAGCCCGCTGATTCGAGGTTTGGGAACCAGAAGAGCCGCACTTGTGGGACGTGCGGCAAGGGTCATGAGGGGAGATGTCGAGCGGGGTCTTGCTACAAGTGTGGCAAGGAGGGGCACATGGCTAAGGATTGCCCCAAGGGATTTGGAGTTTGTTTTCACTACAACCAGACCGGCCACTAGAAGGCTGAGTGTCCCCAGCTGCTCCAGGGATCAGCGCGAGGATCTGCACCTACTGTTGTGCGAGCTACCAAGAGTCGGCCTATGAAAGTCGAGGCGCCGAAGGTTCGTGGTAGAGCCTTCCAGCTGAAAGTGGGGGAGATCCGTGCAGCACCTGATGTCATGGCCGGTATGTTTTCCTTTGTTTATTTTCCTGAATTATTTGTGCTTATATTGTGTTATGCGTAGGTACTTTTCTTGTGAGCTCTATGTTTACCCTAGTGTTATTCGACTCGGGTGGGAGTCGATATTTCGTATCATTAGAATTTACTTGCCACATCAGTATCCGGTGTGAGGCGTTGAGTCAGCCTCTGAGAGGTTCTATAGTCGATGAGCATGCGGTGTTTTCCACTGATGTGATCCCGGGGTGTATGCTCGAGATTTTTGGTGTTGAATTTCTAATACATCTAATGCCAATTTCCATGGGTGACGTCTGCTTTATTGTGGGCATGGGCTGTTTCAGCCGGTTCGGAGCTGTGAACGACTCTGAGCGTCAGTTGGTGACCATATGAGACCCCAGTGGGGGAGTGCTTACAGTATGTGACGAGGGTACCCGATCTGGATCAGCTTTCTGCTCTGCTGCCTGAGCAAGGCAGAGTTTATAGCAGTGATGTAGGGGTTTTGTAGCATATGTGGTGGATATGCGAGTTGCTGCCGAGAGATCGAGTTCTATCTCTGAGGTCCCAATAGTGAGGGAATTCCCGGATGTTTTTCCCGAGGAGTTACCGGGTGTGCCTCCCGAGAGGCAGGTGGAGTTCCGGATTGATTTGACTCCGGGAGCGGCGCCTATTTCCAAGGCGCCTTATCGCCTTGCATCGCCAAAGATGTAGGAGTTATCCTCGCAGCTTCAGGAGCTATTGGGGATGGGATTTATCCGACCAAGTAGCTCTCCGTGGGGAGCGTCGATCCTTTTTGTCAAGAAAAAGGATGGTTCACACCGGATGTGCATTGATTACCGGGATTTGAACAAGCTGACAGTCAAAAAAGTTATCCGTTGCCGAGGATCGACGATCTGTTCAATCAGTTGTAGGGCGAGTCTTGGTTTTCCAAGATCGACTTGAGTTTTGGATATCATCAGATGAGGGTCCAAGAGGAGGATATCCTGAAGACGGCCTTTAGGACTCGTTATGGGCATTATGAGTTTGTGGTGGTGCCTTTTGGGCTCACCAACGCACCGACAACATTCATAGATCTCATGAACCGGGTGTGCAGGCCTATGCTAGATCGATCAGTGATCATGTTTATCGACGATATATTGGTGTATTCGAGATCCAAAGAGCAACACGAGGAACATTTGAGAGAGATTCTTGGGGTATTGAGATCGGAGAGGCTTTATGCCAAATTCTCCAAGTGTGATTTCTGGCTATGGGAGGTCCAGTTCCTAGGACACCTCGTCAACCAGATGGGAGGTGCCGAAATCCCCTACTGAGATAAAGAGTTTTTTTGGGTTTGTCCGGTTACTATTGGAGATTTATCATAGATTTCTCCAAGATTGTTGGACCCCTCCCTAGGTTAACCCGGAAGGGCGTTGCTTTTTCTTGGGGTCCCGAGCAGCATACCTCATTTGAGACTCTTCGCCAGAAGATGTGCGAGGCCCCGGTGTTAGCTCTTCTTGAGGGGATGGAGGACTTTATGGTATATTGTGATGCGTCTATATTTGGGTCGGGGGCAGTGCTAATGCAGAGAGGGCACGTGATAGCATACGCATCGAGGCTCTTAAAGCCCCATTAGACGAGATATCCCACCCATGATCTAGAGCTAGGGGCGGTGGTGTTCGCCCTCAAGATCTGGCGCCACTACTTGTATGGGGTTCGGTTCACCATATACACAGATCACAAGAGCCTGAAGTACCTCATAGATCAGCCAAATTGAATATGCGCCAGAGGAGGTGGCTGGATGTGATGAAAGACTATGACTGTGAGATTCTGTATCATTCGGGCAAGGCTAATGTGACAACCCGATATTTCGAGTCAATGTAATGTAAAACCGATCAAAATTAGGTCAAAATGTAACCTTCCTAAAATCTTGTTCGGATTAAATAAAGTAGTAGGAATCATATCAAGGTTTGAGTACATAAAAAGAACGTCCAAATCTGACTTCGGATGAGGAAGTTATGAAATTTTGAAGAAATTCCTTAATCACGTCATTTTAATAAATAAATAATAAAAATAATTTCGGAATTTGCCAACGGAATCTAAACGAAAGTTGTAGATCATGGTCTCACCTTCGCGTGGATATAAAGAACGTCAAAAACGGAGTTCGTATGAGAGAGATATGAATTTTTGAAGTTTATTTATAATAAATATAAATTTAATTATAAATTCCCGGTAATATCCGAAGGGGAGTCATCGGATTGGACCGAAGTACGCCCTGCGTACCTTCGTACGCCCCGCGTACTGAGATCGAGGGTCTCGGATCGTCCACGTCGCACTATCCGAAGAATCTAACCCGTCCGACCCGCCGTCCCATCCGACCCGCGTACCCAGCAACCCGTCCCATCCGAACCGAGGCAGTCGAGGCTTCGGTCATGCATGACGTATGCGTACGTGCTGCGTACGAGCGTACGCCCCGCGTTCGGAGGCGGTTCAGCCTTCCTATAAATAGGATGCGAGGCTTTCCGAAAATGTTGCTCATTTCTCTCCTCTCTCTCACAACCTTGCCTCGTTTTCCGTGCCCGTTATAACCCGAAGCTCTGGTCTTTTTGCTCAAGTCCCGAGGGTCGATTTTACTCCCGAGATTCCCGAGAATCCCGAGAAAAATCCGTTTTCCGAGATGAAACTCTGCCCGGTTTTCCATCTCGCTTTCTTCAATCAATCATGTGAGTTTCATACCCCTTAATCAACCTTTTTAAATATTCTAAATGCTTTTATATGCTTTCAAGGGGGGGATACAAGTTAAATACTTATAGTTATTGTTTCAATCACATGTGATTGCATTAAGCACAGGTGATTAATAACTAGGGAAACCATGATTTTATCACTATTCAAACTACCTATCAAACTGTTTTACTTCTAAATGTTTTCCAAACCCATTTACTTTTCGAATTTACACTGCAACTGTGATTTAAACAAATGTTCCTTGTACTTAATCTATTTTAATCAAATCTACGCCTTCAAATTGTTTTATAGATTGACATCAAGTCAATCTTTCTTTAAAAATAATACTTATGTTTCAAATGTCTTATAAATACTTATTTATGTTTTTATATTATAAATTGCATGCCCATATATGTATAGACGTATAAATAATGTTTAAAGGGCTTAGGAAGGCCATCCACCCTATTTCCTTTTCCTCGATTTGGATGTGGTCTGGTGGGATTTTGGGTGACCATCCGAAGGTCGTTTCCATGTTAATTACATATCAAATATACATATATAGACATAAAAGTACTTCCATAATCATACGTACTAGACGCACCGTTAACAAGTTACCATCGGGGTAACACATAACTATACTATTACAACTGCTAGATCAATGAGTCAGTTCATTCATGAGTCTATACTAGGAAGAGAATATATACAACTATACTACGAGAACATATACAACTATACTAGAACAAGAAACATTTCATCACATATGCAAGAATACGATAACAAATGTGATCCACTGTATCGGAGCATGCCTTAAAGGTCATGGCCCGAGTTGTAGCCAGAATTCTCTTGGAGGGAGAGCGTTGAGTTTGCGTATAGATCTATACTGGATTGACTATCCTACACCTTGCTGCTAGCTACAGCCGGACCTGCAGGTCTGCAGGTGCCAAACGTCATTCCGTTATTACGACCGTTCTTTATGTCGTTGTTATCAGTCGATAGTATGGTGCAATCATCACATTATACCTTAATATAAATCCGGTTTAAGGTAGTAGTAATTAGTACAACAGTAGTTCTTATTATACAAAGCTATAGTACTACAATGATTTACCCATTACATATTTTGGTGATAATCTCACTTAAGCATTAATGTACAAACTATATTTTATCAAATGATAGTTATACTTGGGTAATTACACACTTTTACAACAGACGAGTTTACAAAACAGTTAAGCCTTGGTAGAAGGCTACTTTTATAGAAAATATAGGATTTTCTGAGAGATTCAAACTTTTACAAACTTATACATTGAGACAGGTTCAAACGTTTTTGACAACGAACATTGACACTAAAATACTTATGAACTCACCAGCTTAATGCTGATCTACTCTTTCAAAATAACTTGTATTCTCAGGTCATCAGTAGACAGGTACCGATGCCAGCTTTTGAGATAATGGAGCGTACTCAAGACTCATCATTTTATTATTTTGATTTACGTTATATTTTTGGTGTCTAAAACTGTACAGAACACGCATGTATTAAAATTATATATTTAATGCAATGGATGATGTTGTTTGCCTATTTACATTTACTGTGTTATGATTACCTTACATGACGTCCTCCGCCCAGAACGTTTCCGCCGTTCTTGGTTTTGGGGTGTGACAGCTAACGTGGTAGTCGACGCCCTGAGCCGCAGATCAGAGTGTGCTCCGATTCAAGACGTGTATATGAGAATGACGGTGACGACCCTAGTCTTGGATACCAGTCGAGAGGCCCAGGCGGAGGCCGTGAAACCGGAGAACCACAAGAGGGAGCGGGTGGTTGGGCAGGTGTCCGAGTTTGTGACGGACAGCCGAGGACTTATGACCTTTCGAGGGGGAATTTGGGTGCCTTATATGGGTGGGGCTCGGCGTGTACTAATGGAGGAAGCGCATAGATCGAGGTTCTCGATCCATCCCGAGGCCACTAAGATATATTTGGACCTGAAGAGAGATTACTGGTGGCCCTGTATGAAGAGGGACGTTGCCTGGATAGTCGAGAGGTAATTGACCTATCGTTGGGTCAAGGCAAAGCACCAGCACCCTCATGGTCTACTGCAGCCTCTAGAGATTCCCCACTGTAAGTGGGAAGAGATCTCTATGGATTTTATTACCAAGTTACCGAGGAATGAGCATGGAGTGGACGCAATTTGGGTGATTGTTGACCGATTGACGAAGAGTGCTCACTTCCTTGCTATTAGTGAGAGCTCTTCTGCAAAGAAATTGGCCGAGATTTATGTGATAGAGGTGGTATCTCGGCATGGAGTGCCGATCTCGATTGTGTCAGACTGAGACGTGCGCTTTACTTCCAGGTTTTGGAAGAAATTTGATGAGGAGTTGGGCACGCGCCTACACTTCAGCACTGCATACCACCCGCAGACCGATGGTCAGAGCGAGCGGACGATTCAGACACTTGAGGACATGTTGCGTGCATGTGTCATGGACTTCGGAAGAAGTTGGGACACCTATATACCATTGGTTGAGTTTTCTTATAGCAACAACCATCATTCGAGTATTGTATGCCTCCTTTCGAGCTCCTATATGGAAGGAGGTGTTAGACTCCCATTTGCTGGGGAGAGGTGGGTCAGAGGGTGATGGGCAGCACGGAGATAGTGCTGAAGACGACTGAGGAGATTTAGTAGGTCAGACAGAGGTTATTGACAGCCCAGAGTCGCCAGAAGAGTTATGCGGATAGGCGGAGGTCCAAGCTAGAATTTCAGGTCGGGGACTTTGTGCTTCTGAAGGTATCCCCATGGAAAGGGGTGATCTGTTTCCGGAAACGGGGTAAGTTGGGACCCCGATACATCGGTTCTTTCAGAGTGACCGCCAGAGTGGGTAAGGTAGCATACCAGTTGGAACTACCCATGGAGTTAAGTTAGATCCATAACACCTTCCACATGTCCTAGTTGAGGAAGTGTGTAGCCGATGAGACAGTAGTGGTGCCATTGGAAGACATTCAGGTTGATACGATCCTGAATCATATTGAGAGGTCGATCGCGATCTTGGATCGAAAAGTGAGGGTTCTGAGAAACAAGGAAGTACCCCTGGTACAGGTTCAGTGGCAACATCGAAGAGGATCCAAATTGACTTGGGAGCCGGAGTCAGAGATGCGAGAGCATCATCCAGAGTTATTTGCGGAGCAAGACTTCGAGGGTGAAGTCCAATTCTTGTGGGGGAGAATTGTAACATCTAGATTACCAGGTACTATTTTCATTATTTATTTTTGAGGATCATTGATCTACTCGACGAGTTGGCGCTATGACTCGCCAAGTAGAAGCGGGTTTGACACGTGAGTTTAATGATCTACTTGACGAGTCCGAGGGTAGACTCGTCGAGTAGGCGTTGGGATGAGAAACCCGATATTCCCGGGTTTGGAGCCTATTTAAAGGCACTTATAGCCTCCTTGGGCGGCCACACTTCACAGAAAGAAACCCTAACCTGCCCTTTTCTTCGTATAGAGGGAGAGAGACCATTTTGAGCATTCTTAAGCATCTTGGAGGAAAGATTGGAAGAGTTTGGTAGATCTAATAAAGAGGAGGCTGTGGATCTTGCATCCTTCTGTCATTAGGTACTATTTTGAGGTAAAAAACTCTCACCTTGGCATGTTGTTCGTTAGATCCCATTTTAGGAAGCTTTTAGGGTTTCCTCCCAACATATTGCGCTCTAGAGCTATATGGGTATGGTTTAAGGTTAGAACCTCAGATTTGGACTAGAGAGGACCTTGAAGGTCCAAAGTTTTGAACTTTATTGAGTTTGAGACAAGGCCCCATGCATTTGACCTTCCTTGGAGTTTATAATGGCGTTATGAAGCATTGGTGCCATGCATGTTCGTCAAGATCGAACATTTACATGACTTCCGGGTATTAGGAGGTTAGATCTAGAGGTTGGAGTCGCAGATCTGACCTCAGACGTCCATATGAGACACCAAGACCAGTCAACTCGCCGAGTCTATGAGATGACTCGACGAGTTGGGGGTCAACCTGACGATCTGTGTGAAACCCTAGGAAGAATTCAAAGGATGCGACTGGACTCGGCGAGTTACCTGAGTGCACTCGGCGAGTCGGGTCAACCTTGGATGTTGTCTCATCTTGGCTTCTATTGACTTGAGATTAGGGAAATTAGGAACATTGAGACCATCGAGGGGTAAAATGGTCTTTTACCCATCCAATAGAATAGAAAGAGAAAAGAGGACTTTAGGTGTAAATGAGGAAAATAGGGATATTGATTGAAATGGTTGTCTAATGTGTTAGGCGGAGGCTAGTTCGGGATTCTCGAGTGTGTGTCCATTTCATACTAGATGCGAGGTGAGTCTTCTCACTATACATACCTAGAGTGGTAATCAGAGTTGTGTGACAGAGTATCTTGTATGTTATTTGTGTATTGTGATATACTGCATTATTTCTATGTGATTTGTGTTATGCATTATTCAGAGTTTACAGAGTTAGGACCGTAAGGTCCATAGAGTTAGGACCGGAGGGTCGATCAGAGTTGTGGGACTGGAGGGTCCCACTGAGATACATTGTCGGAGGGTCTCACAGAGTTATAGCCTCGAGTGGCTAATGTGTTGTATTTGGTATTTTGGGGAACTCACTAACCTTCGTGCTTACCGTGTTATGTGTTATGTGTTTTACGTACTCTAGAGGACTGCGGGAAGGCACCGGCGTGATTGTACACATCTGTTCGTGATGATATGGAGGATTCTGGGATTTGACTTATTATTGTGATCTTTTGTTGACATTGAAACACTTATTATTTTCTTGAAAGAAACAATGGATGAATTTTGTGTATTTTTAAAATGAAAAATTTGGTTGAAAATTACGTTGTTACACGTATTGCTCAAAGTCTCACCACAGAAGGGACTTATAAGATTTGGAAAGAGAGGAAATTTGAGTCCAAGGTTTAATGGATCATTCAAAATTCTTCAGAGGATTGAGAACCAAGCTTACAAGCTGGAATTGCCAGAAGAACTAGATGATATTCATAACACTTTCCATGTGTGTTATTTGAGGAAGTTTACGGGATAAGTTCCCGATATAATTCCACTTTTGGAGTTAAGGATGGATGAGAATAAAAGGTTAATTGAAGAGCCTAAGGCAATTATTGACCGTAAGACCAAGAAATTATGACGCAAGATGGTCGAATTGGTGCTTGTCCAATGGAAACATACGAATGAGCCGAACCTCACCTGAGAAACAGAGAGTGACATGATGAGTCGCTATCCACATTTGTTTGCTGATGCATGATTCCGAGACGGAATCATCCTAAAGAGGAGAGAAGTGCAACACCTGTGTCTCTAGGCTAAGCATTATAATGATGTAATATTTAGGATCAACAATTGTAATCTATTTTGAAGTAATAAAGAGGAATTATTTGAGTATTATGTGAATTATGTGATTTTATGTGCATTATATTTGCTATTAACAATGTAATAAAAAAATAATAAAAATAAGCATCAAAAATAAAATATTAGATAGTCCCAATATCTATGAAGAAATTTGAAGTAGTTGTAACAAGGATTTCGGAGATATAAGGAACACTGAAATCCGACTAATAATGAAGAAGTTATGACATGTCGAAGTATTGTGGCAAAACTGGCACGACACCGGGAATCGTAAAAAGTGAGTTTGTGATAAAATACTTTTTACCCCTAGCGATCTAAACAAAAGTCATAGTATATGTTAAACCAAGAGTGTGCATCAAAAGAACGTCCAAATCTAACTTCATATAAGGAAGTTATGATTTTTCTAAGATTTAGCAAAACAATGCATAACCCATAATCAAAATTTTAGATCGATCGACTTTTAGCCGACACAATCTAAATGAGAATTGAAGATCTCGTTAATAAGAACTCAACAATATAAAGACAGAAAAAAACAGACGTCGAATGACAAAGTTATGAAATTTTAACGGACTTTATCTGTCTAATCCTGTTAAAATGTAACCTTAAAAATAAATCCAAAATTAGCCGACGGAGTCTAAACGAAAGTTGTAGATTATGTCTCCACATACGCTTGGATATAAATAACGTAAAAAACGGAGCTTGTATGCCAAAGTTATGGAATTTAGAAGCTTATTAATTTATAGATGGATGTGAGGGTGACACGTGTACGCCTCGCGCAGCTGGCATTACACCCCGCGCACTCACATACACGGTCCTAACTTTCTCCACATTGTTCCATCCAGACCATTGCTTTCTCCCCGTCGTCTCACATTCGGATCTCGACAGCTGGCTCTCGTACACACATGTCACACCCCCAAACCGAGACGACGGAAACGTTCGGGGGGCGGAGGACGTCATGTACAATATCATCACAAATGAATAATAGTAATCAAAATGAGAACAACCATTGTATTGATATCATAGTTTTTACATTGAATTTGAAACATAGCTTGAATGACTTCCAATTATATATAGTAAAAACTAAGACTAAAAGCTATCATGCTCTGTCTTCTTGAAAACCTGCGCGTGTACCTGCCTACTGGATTCCTGGGAAAACAAGTAATTTTGAAAGTATATCAACATTTAAGTTGGTGAGTTCATAAGTATTTTGTTTTAGAAAATAAGTTCTTTGTTCCTTGAAAATGTTCATATGGTCCTCTAGAAAATCCTATATTTTCTTAGTAAAATGGAATGTAGTTTTTAGTCCCTTCGGAACAAAATGTATAAATGTTATCGTATTCCTGTGTGGTAATATTTTGTAGATTTTAAATATGTTTAAAACCCTTTAGATGCATGATTTCTGAAATGAGAGTTGTTTTGTACTTGAAAACGATGCAATGTAGTTTTATGATGATACAACCCTTACTCCATTTACGGGAGCTTCTGTGTCATAAAATAGTGTACTCCTAGGAAGACCTATAAGTTCCTTCTATAATCCCCTGTGTATATAAGTCATATAGAATTCAAGATCAAATAATCCGTCGAAAATAATGGGTCTGCCCTAAGCCCACAACCATATGAGGAACAGGATCTAAGGCATTCCCAGCCATTTACAAGTTGATCGAGCCTAAATTATATATAAACTTGTCGTATACACGTAGCAATTATAAATGGAATCTAACCAATCTAGGCAGAATGTAGTCTTAACTACCCTAAGACCGATAAGAGTGAATGTTTATTCTTGGAAATAGTATACCTCAGTAGTACTTAATTAGAACTTCTTTCTTTGTAAATATATTGTATATTCAAGAAAAAATCAATATGTTCTTTATAGAATGAATTGTAGTCTTAGAGCCCAAAGACCGAATTGTATAAGTATCTTCCATTCTTATGATAGTAAGTGTAGTTTTAAATGAATAAGACTGTTATGAATGTAGGAATTTCCGTAAACTATATGTGTCGTTGTTTCCCTATGTGAGTTATTATAACCGTGTAGTTGACTTAGTAAGCCTGTTACGACGTTCTTCTGGCGTCAGAATGTTTTGACATTTGTCACCCCAGACCGGCTAGTGTAGCTATTGTAAGAAACTTAGGGTGTGGGATTCTCAGTCCCAATATAGATCTATACACAAGTATCACGCTCTCCCTACAAGAGATTATGGTTATAATACAGGACTTTAAACAGTACTCTAAGAGTACAATGAAGTAGTGCCTCACGACCGGATTTAATGAGTTTACGTGTAGAGTGAGTGACACCTTACTTAGTATGTTCTTAGTGTTAATGTACCATAAACTATACCTAATATAGTTCATTATAAGTGTACCTTCCTTAGTATGTTCGTAGTATTATCGCACCATAAACTATACCGATTATAGTTTATCCTACATATTCGTAGTGGATGAAAACCCTTATGAATAATTAACTATGCTACTTGAGAGTAAATTAACATGAAATACACTCAATATATAGCTAAACATGGTTGTACATTTTGCTCAACATGTTACAAAGTGTTAATAAACTTGTAGACTGTTTTTATTAGTTAAAACATTTCTATCACTGTTTTTAGAAAAATTGTAGAAAAATCATTGTAAGTCGAAAACTAGATCCGCAAACTTTTAGAGTTTGGAAAATGTGTCTAGTTTGTTCATAATTTTTATTTTGATTTTTATTGGTCTCTAACTAGTGTGAAAATGTCCATCTTCACAGACTGGTCCGATATCAGTTTTGAAGTGATAGATAGTTTTCTAAAAATCACCATAAATTGTAGAAAAATCATATGAACGTGTGCAAGTAGTCATTAGAAAGGTATAAACTTGTAATAAATGCATAGTAAACAATTTTGAAAAATATTAAGTTTAGGATGGTCAAAATAGCTCGTGAATAGGCCATAACGTTTCTGTTGCAAGCTGTTGGTTTAGTTTAGGATATGTTTTGGGTGTTGTAACTTGTATTCCTCCCTAAAACTTGAAGAAAACCTGAAAATGTAGGGTTATGAACTCACCTTGAGTGATTCCCTGAGATGGATGTTGAAGAAAAGAGTTTTCCAAGTCAAGAACACTTGGAGAATGCTTAAGGATTTGAAGATCCTAAGAACAAATATGACGATATTTGTATAAGAAATCTATGATTTTAGTGAAGGAGTGTAGAATATTCAAGAGTGGAAATGAAGAACTTACCAAATGTGGGGGAAGAACTCGTGACCTCCTGGAGTTCTTGGTTCCAGGGAGAAATAATTAAGCAAAAGAGAGAGAGAGAGAGAGAGAGAGAGAGAGAGAGAGAGTATTTGATCTTTGAATGTGATGAATGAAACTTTTGGGAAGTGTGAAAGATATAGATTTTGTATAGATTTGTTATAAGAAACCTGATGGAGTTTTGGAGAAGAGTAGAAAGTACAATGATTTGACTAGGTAAAGTGTGAACAATGACATAAAATGGGTATGGTGTCATAGCTTCTTGGAAAAGTCAACCACTCTTAGATAATATCTTGTACAAAAGATATTATCTCTAGGAAAGGTTTCCCCAATATATTATTAAAATATGAATTTATGGGGTTTAATATGTTGAAATATGAGTTTGGGTGAAAATTCCCCCTCAAAATCATCAAAAACGAGGTTAAGAAGCGAAAGTGGTTGAAAACCAGGACCAAGAGGCGAACTTGCGAAGTTCTGAGGGTTAGAACTGGAGGTTCGGTCCAAGAAGGTTGAGACCCGAAGATGGGTTCGGTCCAAGAAAGCTCGCATGCGAATTTTATCGAGTGAGAAGCGAGAATGAGGTGAACCGAGGACCGAAGGCTAGATGAACCGAGAGAAGGTTCGGTCCGAAGTGCCATGAAGCGAAGGGATGTTTCAGCCTTAAGGAGGCTTCGGCTCTTGGGCTTCGGTCCTGACGGTGGCTTTGGCCCTACATTGATGTTTTTCAAATAATCCTCCCATTTCGAGTGGTTTTTGACTAAGTTAAGGGTCGGGATGCCTTGAATGATTATAAAGAAGTTAAGAGAGGATTTTGAGAGATATTTGGGAGAGAGAGATTGAGAGAGACTTTGTTTGTGATTTTTGTTAGAGTTTAGCCTCGTAATGCAAGGTTCATAAACCCCATTATGCCTTTTCATGAGTGTTTCACACCTCCGAAGGGTACTTAATAGCACTTTATAGAGTCATTACCTCACTTACCTTGGTTAGGGTTTAGAATTTTTGAACATTTGAAACTTCTAAGTAATACTTTGTATTATGATAGAGGGTTGTACATAAGAGGACGTAGAATATATCCTATCATACAAGCACTACATGAGTTTATCGGTTTTACTTGTTGAATTTTGTTGGCTTTCACTTGACCAGAATTTGACGGTTGTCACAGCACAACGTACTAAGTACGCGCTGCATACTCCGAAGCTATGCCCAGCGTAGTCCGAAGCTAGCTCCTATATATAGTTTTGAGGGAACCCTCATTTCTTCATACCTCAACTTTTCTTTCTCTCTCAATACTCCAAAACTATACCTCCCCTTCCCTAGCACTTCCTAAGTGTTAGAGGCGAGTCCCGGAGCGCAAAAAGGCTCCGAGAAGAAGAGCTTTCGACTCGGAAGGTTTGCCCCCGCAGAACCCGGTTTCTAGCCAAACCCTCTTGTAAGTAAGTTATGTTTACCCTACTTTAAGTATAGCTTATGTTTAAGTTTAACATCCTTATTATGAATCTATAAAAAAATATAATTATTATAAAATACAAAGTGTTATTATAATATCTTTTAGGGTAAATTACACCATTCGTCCCTCGTGCAAGGGCCAAAACGCACGTTTAAAACCTATTTTCAAAAATTAACTTGGACAGTCCCTGTGTTTATTTTTCTTGCATGCTTAGTCCCTATTGACATAAAACGACTATTTTACCCTTAATAATTTCTTTTTTTAGTTGTTTTATTTCTTTATCAGTTTTTAGATTTTTTTTAATAATTAGACTTAAAATAATAAGTTAAAAAAGTGGACAACCCCTTACAGCTAACCCTTTTGTTTTTAGTCCCTATTTCCGATCAATATCATCTTGTTCCACTGGCGGCATCTCAATGTGGCTACATTTTCATCTTAATATTGGAGCTTCTACCGCTTCCACCTCTTCCTTTCTCTCAACTTCTGTTGCTCCACTAGAACAAAACTAAATCGCATGGAATAAACCCTAAGCAAACCTTAAATTGCAGCGACATCACCTGGATTAAACCCTAACGAAAACTGATTTCAGGTTAAGTCCCCTTGAAAAAACCATCCACATCAATGCTCAATTTGTGTATGCTGGTACGACAGAAATAGATTCGTCAATGGCGACAATCACCCCCATGAAGGCGACAAGTAGTTAGTGTCGATCCCCTTAGGTTTATTTGTGATTTGGAACTCGATCTCTCTGATCTTTCCTCTTCTTAGTTTGATCTGTGGTTTGGAAATCTACAATGCTTCAATCATTGTCACTGTGAATAACAAAGATTAAGGCTATGGTCTTGTAGATTTGGTTCAAAAGAGAGAAGGATAGATATAAGGGGTGGGACAAGAGATGATAACGTCGGTGGTGGTGAAGATGTTGTCTTCGGAAAAGGAGAGAGGAGCTTGTTTCCGACGGAGATGGAGTTGGTTTCCAATGGATTCTACAACCACCAAAACCATCGATGGGGTAGTGGGGTTTGTGTGTAGCTTTAAGTTATGGGGTTTGATTTTGGGAGATAGGATGGTGGATAAGAGAGAGTTTAGGAGGTGAAAAAGATGTGAGTTGTTCGACGAAGTTAAGAGAGATTAAGAGCCTGCGTTCATGTGCTGGTGTTGATGTTTTAGTTAAGAGAGAAGAGTTTCTTGATGCACATTGGAGTAAGATGAGGTCAGTGGGGTGATGTTTGTAGGAGTAAGATGAAGTTGGTGAGGTGTTGGTGGCGTTCGGTGTTCCGATTCGAATATTTTTTCTTCTCTGGGACATGTGGGTTCTCGATCTTCTTCTCTAGCAACGTTTAGAGTGGTGGTGGTTGGAGGTGAATAAAGCGATGATAGTGGGAACCTCGGAGGTGAAAAAAGTGGTGGTGGACCGGTGAATTATGATTTACAGGGAATGAAGAAGGAAATGGAGAAAGGGAAAGGGAAGGGGTGGGGTATTTTATTTTATTTTATTTTTATTTTAATGCAAATGTAATTATCATTTAAATAAAAATAAAATGGGGAGAGCAATATAGTATTTTTATGTCTGCCAAAGGATACAACATGCAAATTCAAACTAATGAGGGATGAAGCATGCACGTTTTAAATATATGAGGGACGGTTCGGGTTAGTTTTTAAATAGGGACTAAACGTGTCTTTTGGCACCTGCACGAGGGACGAATCGTGTAATTTACCCTATCTTTTAACTACACGCGGTAAGGGGAATTTGGTTTGAAGGGCCATATAGGGTTGTTGGATTTCAGAACAGCTTAAATGCCAAAATGGTCCTACCCTCCGGTGTTTCATTTCTGGCCCTAATATGTACATAGTGGTTGAAAAGTATTGTTTAACACTTATAAAACAATATCGCTCGTAAATAGTCACAATAAATATTATACTAAAATATAGTGTTAATAATACGAGGTTTCGTCGAAGGAAAATAAAATTGATAGAAGCGAAGCGCTGCCTGAGTTTGGAGCCATCACTTTAACAAAGTGAGTGCATAGTTACTTTCATCTTACACATACATGTGAAGTATTTATTATAAATTACGTGCTATGTGTGCATATTATCTGTGTACTTGATATTTATGTTGGATAAACAAAATATACATGTTTTACTTGATTTAAACTGTATATGTATTTTATACCTATAATTATGATGGGCAAAGATGGGTAGATGATATAGATGATGAAATAAATGATGAGAGGCCCCGATGTCTAAGATGATCCAATCATATAGCAGAGTATAGATTACAACCACAGAGTATTCTAGACAGTCTAGTGGAACGTTGGCAGGCTCGTAACCTGTAGGTGTTTTTGAACTAAGTGTTCACCAGGTGTTCTTCATCCCCCTCGTGGTTGCCTTATTTGACATATATTGATGAAGAATCCCCTAAGCAGTGTTCTCATCCTGAAAGTTCAAATAATTCCTTTCCATCTATCACAATTTGAACTATGAAAAGGGATATCGTAATCATATTACGAATTTGATAATGCAATCAACACAACTACTAACCATAATGATATTTATCAGATCTTTAAAATCTACTAGCGAAAGTCTTTCCTCATAATCATTCTCATGAATTAGAGCAAAACTTTTGCCACCTAGATTTTATGGTGTACATGTTCCCATCCATGCAAATCTATCATTTCCAGCCTATAATCATAAGAAAAGGTTTATGACAAAACCAAATTCAAATTTAGATTTCATGGAATGAACTTTGATTATTCTTGATTTCTTGCCATCTGGTATCACAAGGGCCTACCAGTGTTTCCATGTTGTTAAGCCGTTCACCCATATTGATCAATGTGCTTTCACTGACCAACATGCTTTGCCTTTTGCATTCAAATGAGAACATTAGAACTCATATGCATTTCCAACCCAACTGGAAGGTGCACAGAAACAAGAATGTATCAACTTAACACGATAGGTTATCAACCTCGGGTTGTGTGCTAGTGATAACTATCAGGTTTATTCTTGATTGACTCCTGAAACTCTTCAAGATCATTAAGACCCCCACTGACTTCTTGACATATAAGTTTCTCTCTCAAGGAACATTCTTTGATGAGCAAAACAAATATTCAAAAGTTAGTGTGGATTCTTGACAAGAAACACTTCATGGAATTGGCCTTAGTTCATCCTTGTTTTAACCAAAACATCACAACTTCCAATTCCAAATGTGCTAGAGTAAGAAAACATTATTACTCCACATTTCATGAGGTTTTATAAACCTACTTAGTATGAGATAACTTTCAAGATACGACTCGAAGTAACTAGAGCAAGCCTCTAAAAGTTTATTAGAAACAAAGTATGAACCATCTCTCGATTGAGCCATTTCAACAATATCTGATTACTCTTCTTAGTCAAACTATTGCATTAAGATGTTCTTCGAGGATCAATTGAGACATAGTTCCACAATCATTAAGATGATCATAAAACACGATACTTAAGTACTCTCATTTCCTTTCAGATTGGAGAAACCTTTATCTTTCTGCCTAATAGATTCTTTGTATTCGTTCTACTACTCTTTGAAACTTTTCAAAGTATCAGAATTATCTTTAATCTTATAAACACAACCATGTTTACTAAAACATCAGTATATCATAACGAAGCAAGTTATTATCATTTCTGGTGGATCTGAGTAGTCCATATTAACATGTACTAGATCCATTAGTCCTTCACTTAACTCACATAAACGTGTGATAAAAGAATTAGCTATAATCTTCCAACGATCAAGATTCTCATGCATCACGCAATTCAAACTTCATGACTCCCACCTTCTATCCAATTGAAACTTGGGTGATGAGAATTCTTTATTACTTAGTATATTATGACATTACCACAAGCGATATAACAAGAATCAAATCCACAATTAATATTGCTAATATTAGAAATGTAATCAACACTTTCATAAGTGTCATTTCAAGGAAATATCAAGTAAACCAACTGGATAAACCAAAATTTCAATTTTATTGATAATAAACGAAAAATAGGAACTTGTCCTTACAATGCAAAATGAAAACTATGTTTCTATATATCTCCTAACCAATCTATTAAATTATCATAACTCCTAACCAATAGCTTCAAAAATCTTATCATCAAACCATGCAACCGAAATCCATATCTCACGATCAGATTCAACTCACTCTTCTTAAGCATCCTTCTTTCTTTTAAATCCTAGAAAACATCAAAATGTGATCATCACATCATGTATTAAGATTTTATGAATAGGAACTTGTTAGGATAATGGAGTTGGATAATGGATGTACCTGAAGTAGGGTCACACGACTTGACTTTACCATCTCTAAGATCTTTCAGGTAGTCTGGACAGCTTTGCAACAAATGTCTCTTCAATTGGAAATAGAAACATATGGACTCTTTAGGGTTAGCACATGGAACTATCTCAAAACTAGCATTTCTCTTTACCATACGATCAAACAGTTTGACCTTGGCCGATCCATTTCCATTGGGAAGAGAAATCTTTTCTAGACCACCATTGTCACCAATGTCAATGTCCATGGAAACTTTGAAATTAGACCCTTAAAGCATCTTTAATTTAAGCATTTCTGCCTCAGCATCAATCAACATTTGGGTAAGATCAATTAGGGTCACTTCATGTTTACTCATATAAAAGCTCTCAATGAACTGACTATATGACTCAAAAAGCGAAAGGAGAACAAAATTAATGGCTTGCTCCCTTGGGAAAACGACACCCAACCTATCCAATTTGTCAATGTACGATTTCATTTTCAGAACATGCGTACACACATAATTTCCATCTCGATGATTACATACCAATAAGGCTTGAGTAGTCTCGTATCTTTCAACTTGCAGAAAACGTGACGTGGGGAGAGATATTGGAGGAGGGGGACGAAAAGTTGGAGAAGCATGACTTCCAGTTCCATAATTTCCTGAAGAAGAGAAAACATTTTCACTTTAATCTGAAAGTTGAAGATTAGCTTCTGAAGATAGAGGAAAACCATTTCCATAAGAATAAGGAAGACCATTGGTGTCTTGACTTGAAATCTATAAATGGAGAAAAGAAAATTCAAGTTAGTTGATTTTAATCCTTAATTATTAACCCATAAATTTAAGTTAAGGCTAGGATCCATATTTTCGATTCGAACTTTGAAGAGGGATGCTGTAATCAAATTCAAATATATCTTACGTATGTAAGGCTTTTATCAATTTTATTCTTATGAAACTCCTAGATCTTTTGAGATTAATTGAATCTAATCAATGGCATGTTTAATCTCAGATTGTTCTCTCACTTTTGTGACTGCGATGCCGAGGATCACAAACGAGATGTGAACAACCATGCAAATTAGCTTGGCGCTCTCAATGTCATTTATCATCTCGTTTTAATGTGCAGGTTAACCACACGTGCTTCATTAATAAACGATAATTTTTGAGACACCCACTACCACCCTTTATTTTTTCCCCCATTAGTGTGTTGGTTAACCTCACAAGCTCCACTAACGACTTATAAAGTGTAATGTGCAATTTCATGGATTAGCATACATATTCAGATTTTTCCTAAAGTAACTAAGATTAGGATTTTAAATAAAAGGGTTTAGTTACTTTTAATATCATTATACTTTTAATGAGAATTAATTTGTCCTATCAAACTCGTTCGGCTAACGACCCTTCACCATACAAGAGAGCGGTGGGTAAGAATGAATACCGAATGACGGTCATTTTATAGGCCGCTACCTTAAACTCCCTTTATAGTATGGCTTCGTGAATGAGGCGTACTAGCGATCCGACTGACTTAGTCTTATACATATTGTAATAATTAAACTTTTAATTTTACATATATATTATAAGGTGTATTTTAAAACTTTTCAAAATACTAGGTTTATATTTAAATTTCAAAAATTAAATAATTAATTTAAGATTTAAAATTAAATCAAATAATTATCTATTAATTAAACATTTAATTAATCATGTAGGGATTATCTAATTAAATTAATCAATTAATTTAATTTAATCCTCACCCCATATTTTCAAAAAAGTGAGTGTAGGATTTATCTAATGTTATAATTATCCTATTTTGATAAAGTAACAATTACCAAAGTTAGGAAACCTTAACCACTCTTACCAATTTTCGAAAATACTAGCTTGGGGAGGAAGGTAAGGATTTCAATCCTTACCTTAAATTTCGAGATATTAAGGAGCAAGGCATCCCTTGCCCTAAAAATCGAAACTTAGGGGACAACTTAAAGGTTTCAAACCCTTCCCAAAATTTGAAATTTAGGGAAGAAAAAACCCTAAATTTCGAAAAATTGTATCCTATAGGGTTTAATTTCCATAAACCATAATTTGATCAAATTCAACAATTATAACTAGTTGAATTGAAAATAAACCCTAAGCTCTGATACCACTGATGAGTTTTATACAAAACAAATGAACTTAAACTCTTAAGTGTGCATGCAACCCTAATAAGGATCTGTGTTTTCTCTATTGAATCTATAATAATGAAGATCAAAACAAGAACCCTAGGAACCCTAGTGTATTTTCCAAAATCACATATAAGTTAGGATTTACATACCTTTTAGTTATTGTAGTAAATAACTAATCAGATACATCTTGAAATAACTCTTGGAAGCAAGCACCACAAGTGTCGTGCCTCTAATGGTTCAGACCCAAGCTAGTAATGAAGATGAGGAGGAGAGAGGAGGGAGGAGATTTTCATATTTCTCTTGAGGAAAGGATGGCCGAAATTATGAGGGGTTAATGCCCTTTATATAGGTGAGGTAGCTTAGAGCCAAAGCTAGGGTTTAATGAGGAAACCCTAATCCCTTTGCTTGGTGACCAAGGAACTCATGAGCCCTATCCAAGAGTCATTGGACGAAAATTCTACGCCCTTCCTAGAAGTTTTCGTCTAACCTCTTCCAAGGGGGTTCAAGAGCCTTCTCCTTCAACTATCAATAAATAGTTAAACATCCCTTGCACTTTTAATTAATTCAATTAATCGCAAAATTAAGTCCAATTAATTTCTAATTAGTTATTAATTAAATAATATGATTTATAATTAATATATTATTTTCATAATACATTAATAAATCAAACATTTCAATTTATTAATCAAATAATAAATTAACCTCTCTCTCCAAAAATCATCATGTCCAGTTACTAGGTTTGAGGGCAACCCAAATGACTATGTTGCTATCAATTCAAGTTTATACCAATCATAGTTGTGGGGTTAGACACCGAATCCAACATAGATGTCAAGAACAAGTAGCTTGAACTTATTTATAAGTAATCCACCACCAAGAGCAAGGTATCAAGAATTGCTAGATTCCTTCTTATATGCTTTGTTCTTTAAGCCTTCCATGCTTAAACAACTAAGCACTAAAGGAAGACACAAAGCGAAGCACCAAAAGAGCTCCAAGCTCTATGATGCTCATGAGTTTTAGAGAGAAATAATAGAAATGCAAGACTAAAAACTAAATAGTTTTTCATGCAAAGAGTCTCCTTTTATATCTCATGAAAGGTAAATCCTTCTGATTATAATACTTTAAACTATTATAAAGCATAAGTGTAAGGGAGATAAGGCATGTATGCATGACATGGAGGTTGACAAGCAATCTCCATGATCTTTTTTACTTTTCTGCCACTAGGTCAAAAGAAAGAATACAAAATGTCTTAACTAGTTAACTTAGCCAAAGATCAATTAACTAACTAACCATGGTTAAAGTGTCCAAAACTATATACATGACTTATTATATCATACCATATGATATAATGACTAGTTTGATGTTTCTTTTTGTTATTATTTTCAAAAAATAATAAGTACTCTCTAATTAAATACAAGAGTTGAATTTATTTATTAATAACAAATTACTAAATAAATATTCACTAAGTACCAACTTGATTAAGGTGTGATCCTATAGGATCATATGTCATTAGCAACATCACTCAATAATGATTGTAGATCATATAGATCCAACACATATATCTATGGTCAAACAAATTTTTAAGAATTAATATATTTTTAATAATCACTTTGTGACATGATTTGTAGTGGGAATTACAAATCTTCTTTATGATGTTAAGCATTTTATTTGGAAGAAGATATAAGAAGCAAACATACCTTGACATAGTAGGCCTTTTTAGTATCTGATGCAGATGCATCAATACTGACTCTCAAGATATCGAAATATTATGTGTCTTTCCCCATATTTCAACGATCACAACTCTTGTAAAAGTACTAAAAACAAGAAAAAGAATGATGTCATCAAACTTTGCATAGTTGGTGTTCTTTGTGCAATATGAATGTGCCCTAAGAGAAAATTGGATAAATACTCCCTAAAAATATCTAAGTTTAGAGCGGAGCATAGTACTTATTGAATTCAAATAATGATATGAACATAGCACCTATAATAAAGTTCGATGAGATTTCAAAACGACTTAAACATTCATCATAATTTGGTTTGTTCGACTCACCCTCAGTCTTTCGGTTCCTCTTTCTCCTTCTCACTTAATTTCTGGTAATGATGGGTCGCCATCGAAGCAAATCCAAATTAAGACACAAAGTGAGGAATATGGCATGAAACAAACCTGAAGACGCAAATCCAAGGATTCACAATGCCAAAGCGAAATATAGTGAGTATTAGGGCACAAAATCAAGTTGGCTTGAGAGATAGCAGTCGGAACGATAGTGGTGGTAGTAGGCAACGTTTATGGAGAGAAACTACGAACATCGATAGTTTTCTTAAAGAAGGGTATAGAGGTGGAGGAAAGCAATTGGATGCAGAAGTTGTGGAGCGACACGTTGTAGGTGGTGTATCATGGGTGGAAGACACGTTATTGGCTCCACTACTAGCCATTACCATGACCAAGACCTCCAAAAAAATAGAAAAATCTTCAAAGCAATGAGCAAAACTGTCAATATAGAAAATTATTGTGGTCAAAGTCTTAAATCTCAAAGTTTACTATTCATTTGGCATTCCACAATGTATATATTGCACAAAAGAACCCGGTTTTATGCATGAAAAACCGTCTTATTAAGTTCATATGACCCGGATGGGAAAACTGGGTTCCATTAAACTTTTTGCATAAGACCCGTCCCATAACAAACCGGGTTCTATAACCCATTTAACGTTTTTTTTTTTTTTTTTTTTTTTTTTTTGGTACATTCCGTAGTGGATCACAAACTATAGCTTAGGCGTTACGGACATTTTAAAACATCTTTGTTGGGTTTTAATGACGAGCCCATAAATTAATCTAGGCCGTTGACTACTTGGCCATTACAATAAAATAGAAAATAATTCAAAAACAACTTAAAAAGTACTAATAACTTTTGCCTTCCACATGGTCCTCATAGAAAGTAAGGGCTGGTCCATCGCATATGAATGCGTCTTGATCATTAGTAGTTTTCAGGTGATCGATTGGGATCAATATTCAATTAACTCCATGAACTGTTAAAGTTGAGCTTTATGTTATGTCATGTAGACCGAGGTAGACATTCATCATATCGGAAAGAACATCCATCGTTTTCATAGTCTTAAAAGTTGTTTGTGGGAAACCTAATTTTAGACGCTTTTTATTATCGTATAATTGTTTGTAGTAAACCTACTTTTAACACTTACTATTATGTAATGATAGAATTTTCAACAAGAAGCACATTTCTCCTGTCATGACCACGGACTACATTATAAACATCATGTTTAATTAGTTGTTTTATAGGGGTAATTTGGGCAGTTATATTTGGACTGATTGGGTTTGTTATCCTTTTCATAATTTGTAATTGTTTGTTTGTTTATTGTTTGTTTTTTCCTGCTTTTTTGTTTTTTTTCTCCTAGATATGCCGCCGTTTATTTATAAAAATCGCTGTTTTAGAAAAGAAAAAATATATATATAATCTACTTTGGCTCATGTTTTCAAATCTAGAAAAAACTAAAGGGATATTATCTAAACTAATAATTATAACTAGATTGATAAAAAAAATAACGGGTCTGTTATAAAAAACTAAGTGTTTTGTTAGTAATGAATTAGTTGCGACCAATTTATTTATTTATTTTGATAATATATATATATATATATATATATATATATATATATATATATATATATATATATATATATATATATATATATATATATATATGGAAAATTAATATACCTAACAACCTTATATAAGCTTATATACGTAACCTTTAAACTACAATGTGATTATTTGTTTATTTACGCTTAATATATCGACATAAATCGTCTTAGAACAAAATCAATAAAACTAATGCATACAAGTTGATTAATTATTCAAATGATTAGCGATTAGCACCATTAATGCTTAGTTTGATTGCTCATGATTACACAAATGATCAAACATGAATTCCAAAATCACCATTAATGTATTATTAATATGTATAGATGCCTAATTGGAAAACCGCATAAGTTTTACATTTTAATTCCCACTTATGTTGGTGATAAAAGAAAATCACAAAAGTATGGTATCTTAATTCCCACTTACAGCAAGCAGCAACATTCAATTGAATTGTCGATTAATTCGATTGAGAATAATCAGTCAAATTTTCAAAGATATAATTACGTTTCTTTGATATAATTTTGGAAATTATTATTTTAATTAAAAATTTAGAATAATCAGATTTGTGGAAATCAACCAAAACGATATAATTTAAAGTTAGGTATATTCACTTTTCCCATATATATATATATATATATATATATATATATATATATATATATATATATATATATATATATATATATATATATATATATATATATATATATATATATATATATATATATATATATATATATATATATATGACCATTTCGGAAAAAAGAATAAACTATTATGAAATTTCAAAGAGAAAAAAACATAACAATTTTGAAATTCAGAAAATAAATCTTTTGTACTAAAATCTACCAAAATTATAAAATAATATAGTTATAAAAATAAATCTTTTGTTTTTTTCCTGCTTTTTTCTCCTAGACATGCCGCCGTTTATTTATAAAAATCGCTGTTTCAGAAAAGAAAAAAAATCTATAATCTACTTTGGCGCATATTTTTAAATCTAGAAAAACTAAAGGGATATTACCTAAACTAATACTTATGAACTAGATAGTTAAAAAAAATGACTGGTTTGTTATAAAAAACTAAGGGTTTTGTCAGTAATGAATCAGTTGGGATCAATTTATTTATATATTTTGATTATATATATATATATATATATATATATATATATATATATATATATATATATATATATATATATATATATATATATATATATATATATCCTATACTAATAAAAGAGTAGTTATTTTGTCATGTGTCATTATATTAGACCTCTTAATTAATGTGTTGCCACTTGTCAATCTATTAGTTCTCTGTTTTAAATTTATCAAACCTCCTCATTAATGTGATGTTATTTTCAATGTATTTATTCTCCATTTTAAAATAAATTTTAAATTTTATATTATTGTTTTTATTAATTCACAAAAAAGTCTAATATATATTAAAAATTATTTTTATATCTTTATTTGAATCAACGATTATAATTTCACATAACTAATAAAAATATCTCTTAATTAGTAATTTATTTAAAATAATTGATTAATAATTTTGATTTTTTTATTATAAAAATTTAATTATTTTTATAACTGTGGTTCCCACGGGTTATAAACTAATATATATATATATATATATATATATATATATATATATATATATATATATATATATATATATATATATATATATATATATATATATATATATATATATATATATAGGAGGGTTCAATTGAGAAAAAAAAGGTTGAGAATGGAGAAATCATTCTCAGCCACTCATTTATTTTTGCCCCAAAAGCCTCCGTGGTAACAGCTGAAATGGGAAAGGAATAGACATGTTTTTTCCAACAAAACATGTTTCCTTAAACTATGCTAATCATTACCTTAATATATACAAAAACATAGTTTTTTCGTTTTTTTTTTTTTATTTTTAAGAAGCTATTTTTATCGAAAAATGATTTTAAATATACCAAAATTCATGATTTTTTATTCTCTACAAATAGACATCTATATTGATATAGTTTTAAGATAAAATAAATTTTTTTTTAATATTTTCAACTATCGTTATTCATAAGTGAATAAAAATGAATCAGGTTTTTACTACAGTACATTCGTTATTCAGTTATGAATAAAAACTATGATTATTATTTTTTTTTTTACAATTTAAGTATCATTCATATATGAATATAGCATATAATAAACATACTATATTCATATTTAAATATTAGACGATGCATTCACTTATGAATATTACATAGTATATTCAATTGTGAATATTATATGGTATATTCACTTATGAATATTAGATAATATTTTCATATCTGAATATTATAGAGTATTACATGGTATATCACATGTGAATATTATTACATAGTATATTCATTTGTGAATATTAGATGATATATTCACTTATGAATATTACACAGTATATTCACATATGAATATTACACAGTATATTCACATATGAATATTATAATGTATTTTCACAAATATATATAATTTTTATATGTTATTCACATATGAATAACATACAGACTTTCCAGTCAAATGATCCAACCAAACACACCATACATTTCTATCCAAACAAGATTAAACAATAGCAAACAAACATCAATGAAATCATTGTCATCTGTTTTCTTTCCTGTCAAATGAAACAAACCCAACTCCCTTCGTTATCGTTGATTTCCAGTCAAACCCCTTTCTCCATCTGTTCATGATGAACACACCAAACCTGATCAAATCCTTTTC
Source organism: Lactuca sativa (assembly GCF_002870075.4). Lineage (NCBI taxonomy): Eukaryota > Viridiplantae > Streptophyta > Magnoliopsida > Asterales > Asteraceae > Lactuca > Lactuca sativa. Next base: position 127,896,345 of record NC_056629.2, read on the forward strand.
CCCCATCTACTCACCCGTTGAACATCGATCACCCAAACACCCACCTAACTGGTTTACAATCTAAATAAAAGAAACGAGAAGGGGACCGTACCAATTGAAGCAACAATTTCCCCATTGAGATCCTTTAGCACTTCCCGTCGATTACCACAGCCAAAAGCCACCATCTTCTAGACTATTTCCGTCGATTGGAACCTCGGTTTCCCTTTATGCCTTGGCTCGTTGACCCACTAACACCGATGTCATCTTCCCTCGCCTCCCTCTCTCTTCATTTCTCACCGGCAGGATGCAAATGAGAGACAGCGGACGTCCGACCCAATCTCCTAGCAAAACTAAACCCTCGCTTCTGGCTTCTTTCCGATCGCAATCTCCTAGCAAAACCAAACACCTCCTCCTTTGGTCTAGTCAAAACCACGGAGACCATCTCGGTTTGCGAGTCGGGTGACGAACCTCTGTGCTTCTCCCCCTTAATCAGACGAAGACGAGCACCGGAGAATCTTCACCTTGGTCTCCTTTGTTGCCGACGACGGGAGGTGAACGAAGGGTTGCTGCAAAGCCCGCTGTGTTCGTTCATCGATTCGCTTCTCGTTTTCCTCTCGCCATCATCTGCTTCGTATACCCTTTACGGCTTTACCCGATCAAAAAAAATGGATTGGTGATGGTTTAATCGAAGAAATCTGGATGATCGTTGAAAGTTAGAGAAGAAATTTGGATGATGAACGATGAATTGGTTTGAACTACAGATATGTATTTGATATTAAAGGTTGTTCTCATATTTACAAGTTTGCCACCGTGTCTTTTTATGCTTGAATAAAATGAGTGGCTGAGAATGATTCCCTCATTCTCAACATTTTTTATTTTCTCAATTGAACCCACCTCTCTCTCTCTCTCTCTCTCTCTATATATATATATATATATATATATATATATATATATATATATATATATATATATATATATATATATATATATATATATATATATATATATATATATTAGACCATTTCGGAAAAAAGAAAAAACTATTATGAAATTTCAAGAGAAAAAAACATAAAGCCTGGACGAACAATTTGGAAATTCCGTAAAATAAATATTTTGTACAAAAATCTACCAAAATTATAAAACAATATAGTTAATAGGAAGTAATATAACAAAATAACTTAAAAATATAATAATTCACTAAAGTAATGTTAATGAAAACGATAAAAAAAATTACAAATTATAAATTTTTGAGAAGACCGGTTTAGGTTATATATATATATATATATATATATATATATATATATATATATATATATATATATATATATATATATATATATATAGAGAGAGAGAGAGAAAAAGAGAGAGAGATAAAGAAAGTGAGAGAGAGAGAGCGAGAGAGAGAGCTAGGTTTGAATATTTCTAGCAACTATTGTGTTCCTAAATGCACAAATGAGAAATCAAGAAATAATAAACAATTAAATAAATCATTTGAGTGTATTTTGGACCTTTTATACTTTTTAATTAATGAATCATTTAATTGAAATCCTGCAATTAAGGAAATAAAATCAATATTTTTGACCTAGTCTCTCTCTTGCATCGTGTCTTATATCTTCGAGTCTTCACTTTCCCCGAACTCAAATCGGCCACCAATGGCTTCAGCCGATCAGCAAAGATCGGCGAGTCTACATCGGCGCCATTAAATCCAATCAAGACTCGTCAACAGGTATACATCGCTATTATGCTTCACCACTTTCTCTTGCTCCTCCATTTCTTATTCAAAACTAGAAATCAGATTAATGAATCCAAAGAAACACGGAAACATTCACAGAGAGGGAAAAGAACGAATAAGGACGTCGAAATCGTCATAGATAGGAGGGCCATTAGCAATGTCATCGGATAATCGGTTGAGTATTTATACCTCAACGATCTAGTTTCTTGCGATAAAATTGATTTGGTAAGTTTCTTTCGACATCTATGATCAACAAAATCAAATTGATTTTGATTCAAGATCGAGATTGTATTCATCATCTTATTAAATTCGATTTCTTTAATGTGTTATTTCTGTTCGATTGAAGAAATATTCTGATACAACTTGCACTTCACAGACATAAGTTGGAGTTTGTTTCGAAAAAGTCAAAATTGGTGTTCATATTTCTAAATCGATATTGCAAATGTGTGTTTGTTTCTTGAATTCGTGACTGGGAATGAATGCAGATGTGTGTTGATGATTCAATCAAAGCTCTTGAATTTTGTATTCAATCACAACTCTTGAATTCTGTATTCAATCACAGCTCTTGAATTTTGTAATGTATCCTATTAGAATTTATTTATATAAATGTATTCTATTAGAATGTTTGAGAATAATTGTTAACAACTAGTATATTTGTTTAACTGGTAATTAATTTGTGATGCTTTATGGTTGACTTTATAGTCTATACTACATTCTGTCAGAATTTATAGTTTTTATTTTCTACTATATTCTGTCAAACTTTATAGTCTTTAATACATTCTGTCAGAATTTATAGTTTTTATTCTCTTAGAATGCATTGAATTTTTTAATTTTTGAAACTTGATTATGTTTTCTTTGTGGATTTAGGTTTTGAAGAGGCTAACATTGATGTGGAGAAGGAAGAAAACAGAGAGAATGAGAGTGTATTATACCAGAATGTGTTATGCTACAATGTATAAAGTGTTGCTTAAAAATAACATTCTCTCATAATAGATTAGTGTTTTTGTTAGATTTTGATGTTTTTTTTTCTTTTTTCTTTAAGAATGTTGTTATTATTCGGTGAATCACAATCATATAATGTAATTATCTCTGCATTCTGGCATACAAGAGTTACTAGAAATAAAATAACCTAACATATATATATATATATATAGATATATATATATATATATATATATATATATATATATATATATATATATATATATATAGGACTTGGTTATTGTGTTTCTTATCTTTATTGTGTGCTATAATACACCAATAGGAATTTAGTAAAATTAAATAATTATTCAATTAAAGAAATATAGATATTAAATAATATATATGATTGTATGTATACTAAATTATATCTATAATTATGATTCTCTTTTTATGGAAACTAATTATTGTCATTAATGTCAGCAATGACATTATTTCAAAATGAATTTCAATCTAGGTTTTTATGTATGGATTTGTTTTTTATCTCATGACTCACTCACTTACAATACAGTAAAGTTGCATAGAATATGAAGAATGAGAGTGTATTCTGCTAAAATACACTCTCATTCTGCTAAAATACACACTCATTCTTCTAGATACGAATTCATTCTGAAAGAATATTATTGTTGTGACAACCGGCAATTCTAGGTCAAATAAAGTCAACAAGTCAACCTAGTCAACTCAACTTGTACTAATACATTAAGGTTTAAGATTATGTTTCCTGGTGTATGTTTACAATTATAATACAAAGTATATACAAATCTCTTTATGTATCTCAAATCTCTCTATGTATCAAAAATCTCTCCCAAATCTCTTTATGTATCTCAAATCTCTCACAAATCTCTCTATATACCTCAAATCTCTCTCAAATCTTCCTATGAAGTTTTCCTTAGTCGAAACCAACTCAAAACGAAAGGACAAAACTTGAAGGAGCAAGCCCAGTTCGGAACATTTAGGAAGTTTTGGACCCTCCCACCCGAACAATCTCGCTCCAGAATAGTCTTATTTCAGAACCTCCTGTTTTACTCTGGAATGCCTTGCATGCTCCGGACCGAACCCGCTCCAAAAGGTTTCGCAACTTCAGACCGGACGCCTTGTAGCCTCAGAACCCTTGCAGCCTAGGAAGGAAGTGGTTTCGGATAAGAGCCGACTTCGGAACTAAGGGATCGACTCCGGAACCTCTTAACCCCACTCCGAAACATGAGATGAACTTTGCAACTCACCAAGTGGCTCCGGATTTTAGACCATTTCGGACCTTTTCTTCATTTTAAGGTATTTTGACGTTGGGAATCCCACCAAACTCGTATTTTTCATAACTTAGACCCCGTAAACCCTTATTTTATGCCAAATTTGAATATTTAAGACATATTTTCATAAAATAATAATTAATATTTATAAAAGTATTATATTAAATCATAAAGTGATACGGGGTTTGACTCTATGATTTGATGTGATCCCCCATTTCCCATGCAAATCCCATTAAAACTCAAAATAACCATAGATAACAAAGCCTTGTCCACCAGTACTCCAAGCAAGTGTGAAGTCACTCCTTATCCTCCCTATTAGAAAACGTGAACTACTCATCCTCATATCTCACTTCTCATATCAACACTCTGTGAACTCCTAAGTGTGCTCTCAACTTATTCAAGATTCAAGTCATATTCCTTCAAAGCAATTCCTAGAAAAAATTTGTAAGTATCTCATCATGACTAGTGGTTCTCCACATTATTCTGTAAATTTCATTATATTTACACATAAAAATTTTAGGTACATATTCGTAGGATATTCTAAAGTTCAAAGAGTTATCAAACCCTTCAAGTGTTAGAGCTTAGAAACTCCTTAACTCCTCTTCAAATCATCCAAAAAGCTAAACCAAGGTGAGCTTCATACTCCACTCTTTTCAAGTTTTCATTTGGGGGGGGGGGGGGGGGGGGAATACAAGTCACATCTTGTTTAAATCCTTTGATAATTGCATGTATTTGTATGTTAGGCGTTTATTCGTGTTGAAATGATATTATTTCATGTTAATACTCCATAAACTTGGGATTTCACAAACCTCATAATGTTAGAACTAAGTGATCCTTGTGTAGATTCACCTATTTTACTTTATAAACATGAAACTAAGCTACTAGGTAAATATATGATGAGTTACACGAAAAGAGTAATTTTTGGTTAAAAAATGTTTACTACTAAAACTTGTGCAAACTTTAAGGCCTAATAAATTTCATAGATTTATATGGGATTTTGGTGGAACTAGGGAAAAGATTTTGTCACAACATGAAGAGAATATTTTGTTTCAAAGGTCTCCCTAAAATTTGGGTATGTTAAAACACCCTACAAAACATGGTTATTTTTCTAAAATAAATGTTGCTAATAACTCAACCATGTTATGTTACTACTATTTCAAGGGTTTTGAAACTGGGACATTATGTCATAATTTAACACAAGGAAAACATTATTTGCATTATTTAGCAAAGGGAGAAAAACTCGCGTACATTCTATTAACACTCTTGTGTGATTAGTTTTGTTTTCCCCTTACCTATTTTGGTACATTGTAAGTCCTGTGTTTTTAACCAAAGTCCCCTGGAGGGGGAGCGGTATAATTGTGTATAGATCTATATGGGGTTGACACCCCACGCTTGTGCTTTTCACTACAGTTAGACCGACCAATCTAGGGTGACAAATATCTGGACCGTATCTGACGCCTGAAAAACGTCAGGGTGGGTGTTCTCCTCATATCTGTATGGTTATAACGACTCACACAAAGTAGGGTCCTAGTGACATTGGAATTGCATGGAATATACACCCGTTAGTTTTATAAAATACCAAACCAGGTTTCGTATATTTTGTAAACTAATTTCACAACTTCGGTCTTAGGGTCTTTAAGACTGCAACATCTTTTATATACAGAAAATATAGGATTTTCTAGGAACACCCTCTTTCCAGTATCAACAAGGGAGAACTAAAGAACAAGCATGCAATTATACATGATTTTGGGACGGGACTCATAAACTGCTCTTCATAGAAAATATTTGATTTTCTGGAGCTTTACAAACTATTATGAACAAAGATAACACAAAGATTTTCTACAACTATACTTATGAACTCACCAACATTCTATGTTGACGCTTTTCAAAATGACTTGTATTCTCAGGAACTCAGTGAACAGGTACTCAAGCCTCGGATCTGGACATGTTACTATATATTTTTGAGACATCATACTTTTGGTGATTTTGTGTAGTTCAAAGAACAAATACACTTTGTGAAACAATGAATGTTGTTATATTGTATTGTATGATGTTTAGTTGCTATGTATCATTTATATTCAACTGCGATGATATTACTCAATGATATCAACCGCCCCGGACGTTTCCACCGTCCTGGTTCGGGGGTGTGACAGATTGCTATCAGAGCATTGTTTATAGTGAACTACTATATCTAACCATACAAGGTATACAACTATAAACACAATGAGACTAAAACACTCTGAATAAAAGTATTCCTTAAAAAAATATGAGTATTTTATAAAAAGTATATGTACCTGTAATACATTATTATTAGGGTCTTAATAGAGAAAACAATCAAGAGTCCTTAGAAGAGTTGGTCATCGAGACTAAACTTGGACAGTTATGTAATCATATATAGGGTAAATATAGCCTGATCAACTATATTTGTTCTAGATATGATCGACATGTTTCTAGGAGTGGTCGAGGTGAACGACAATTCTAAGACTTACCGACTTAAAACTATAAGGGTCTGAGAATAAAAACTAACAAGAATTGAAATACTATAGGAGTATTTTGACTTTCCATCTAATTTCTTGTACTTATATATTCTTGTACAGACGATATGCCAGGCTTTTACCTCCCCAGAGACCCATAGGAATGGGGGTTGGATCGAGGAAGACCCAGAGGAAGACTCCGAGGAACCCATGGAGGATCCCGAAGAGTCGATAGAGTTTGAAGAAGAGGATGTCGATCAAAAAATCGTGGAAGATGACGAGGAGGAGGTTGAGGAGGAGGATGAATTGGACGTAGAGTCTGATGTTATCAAGCCTCCCTACATGGCAAGAGTATCGCCGCATAGAATGGGCTACAATGGCCCTACACCTCCTTGGGCTGACGATATTGAGAGGTTGGGCCGACGACAGGGTCTGCAACCACCATTAGGGATGAACCGGGGTTTCTACAACCTCCAGCATGGGGGACCAACGGACCACACACTCCCTGTCATGGTTAGGAATATTAGGGACATCAGTGACCAGGCTCAAGTGACCGTCGACCGGGTAATGAAAATGCGGGCGGCTATGCAGGTTACGGATGCTCGCATGCGATACCTGAAGCGAGACTTCTATCCATTGGAACGACTCATGGAAGACCTTGCCACTGCACGAGCGGAGGTCAGGGAAAAATAGGAGTGGCACGCCGCTCTGGAGGAGCGTGTGCGAATCACCGAACACAGATTAGCCAAGTTGTAGGGCGCGTCTACCTCCTCACAGGTTCCGCCTGAGGACGCTCGTCATAAGTAGGGCCTGTCCTACCCGCCACTCAATGTAGTTTAATTTCATTATGTATGTAGGATCGACCCTACAATTATGTGTCTACACCACTTATAGCGTCTCTATATCATCACTTTCTTTATCTCGCAAAGGATTCTATACCTTTCAAAGGTCAATTTTCATGCATGAATGTACTAAGAAATCTATTATTAATGAAATAGTTTCGTGTTTTATTTGGGATGCTGATATCTGCTATGTGTTCCCTATTTATTTATCTTGGATATAATATAAGTCAATCATAAGTATATTCGAAAAACTGTAACCCTTGGAAACAAAAGAAAAGGGCGTCAGAATCCAAAATAATCCAAAAAACAACCCATAACGGTTAACGCTGCTACCACTCAGACCACGCCAACCCTAGTCGGACCGACGTCGATCACACCAACACCTGCAAGATCTTACGCATGCACTCAACTGAAGTGTGGAAAATGTGGTGTCCACCACCACAACGCATGCTGAGACTTGTAGTGCACTCACTGCAATCGAAAGGGGCACACTGCCCGGTATTGCCGATCTTGACCACAATAAAACAACCAACCCAAAAATGTCGGGGCAGTTCAAGCATGTTACGGCTGCTGGGAGACCGACCACTATAAAAGGAACTGTCCCAAGGCAAACAACCAAAATGAAGGAGGAAAAACAGAGTCCAAGCCATGGGACAAGGGGAAGGTGTGCAGGATCCGACAGTGGTAACAGGTACGTTTCCTCTCAACAATACTTATGCATGCATTTTATTTGATAGTGGTGCTGAGCGGAGTTTTGTGAGTCGTAAATTCGAACACCTACTAAATCAACAACCCCAAAAGCTAAACGAAGCCTTCACGGTGAAAATGGCTAATGGAACGATCGAAACAACCAAAGAAATATACGTAAGATGCATGTTATCACTGAATAACCACTCATTTTTAATCTACTTAATGCCACTTAATATCCGAAGTTTTGATGTGATCATCGGCGTGGATTGGTTAAGCCCTCACCATGTTGATATGATGTGCCACGAGAAGGTCGTTTGCTTTCACCTACCCACCAACAAAACCCTAATCGTTTACAATGATAAACCGGGTGTAAATCTTCATCTCATCTCGTGCATCAAGGCACAAAAGTGTATGTACAAGAAAAATCATGCCTTTCTAGCCTACGTAGTAGACAAACAGAAAGAGGAAAAGAACATCAACAATATCCCGGATGTGCACGACTTCCCAGATGTATTCCCAAAATACCTCTCAGGGATACCTCCCAAGAGATAGGTAGAATTTCGAATCGACCTGATCCCTGGAGCCTCACCAATCGCCCAATCACCCTATAGGCTAGCCCCTGTAGAAATGCAGGAGTTATCGAGCCAACTAAGAGAACTCCTCGATAAAGGATTCATCAGACCGAGCTTCTCACCCTGGGGAGCCCTAATCTTGTTTGTCAAAAAGAAGGATGAATCTTTCAGAATGTGCATTGATTATCGAGAGTTAAACAAGCTCACCATCAAGAAACGATACCTTCTTCCTGGGATTGATGATCTGTTCGATCAGCTTCAAGGAGCCAGTTACTTTTCAAAAATTGATCTACGGTCCGGATACCATCAACTATGGGTCCGAGAAGAAGATGTTCCCAAAACTGCATTCCGAACCTGCTACAGACACTTCGAGTTCGTAGTAATGCCCTTCGGTCTAACGAATGCACCTGCAACATTCATGGACATCATGAGCCGAGTTTGCCGACCATTCCTCGACAACTTTGTGATCGTCTTCATCGATGGCATACTCGTTTATTCGCGAAGCAAAGAAGAGCACAGTCAACACCTGAGTCAAGTCTTGGAAACTCTAAGGACAGAAAAGTTGTACACAAAACTCTCCAAATGCGAGTTCTGGATTCGAAGGGTGGAATTCTTGTGGCACGTAGTAGGTAAAGAAGGGATATATGTGGAACCTTCTAAGATCAAGGCTATTGAAGGCTGGGCAACCCCAAAGTCACCAATGGAGATTAGGCAATTCTTGGGCCTTGCTGGTTACTACAGGAGGTTCATACATAATTTCTCCAAAATCACCAAGCCTCTTACCACTCTTACTCAAAAGGGCGTATCATTCAACTGGACCGACAAACAAGAAGTTGCTTTTCAGACTCTGAAGCAAACCCTTTGCAGTGCTCAGGTTTTGATGCTTCTAGAAGGAACGGAAGATTTCGTGGTATATTGTGATGCTTCCAACTAGGGTTTAGGTTGTGTGCTAATGCAGCATGGAAAGGTGATTGCCTACGCGTCCAGACAACTGAAAAACCACGAGGTAAATTACACTACCCACGATCTAGAGCTTGGAGCTATGGTCTTCACTTTAAAAATTTGGAGGCACTATCTTTATGGTACGAAGTGCACCATCTATACGGACCACAAAATCCTCCGGCACATCTTGAATCAGAAAGAATTAAACATGAGGAAGCGAAGATGGGTTAAACTGCTCAACGACTACGAATGTGAGATCAAGTATCATCTTGGAAAGGCTAACGTGGTAGCCAACGCTTTAAGTAGGAAGGAATACTCGGGCTGCCAAGTAAAAGGATGAAAATGACTATTCATTCCTACTTATCTTCACATATCAAAGGGGATCAGTTGGAAGCCTCGAAGCCGAAAAACGCAGCAAGTGAAGCCCTATTTGGAATGGAGAAGAACCTCGAAACCAAAGAAGACGGAGTTTACTATTTCATGAATCGAGTTTGGATCCCAAAATCTGAAGGGTTCAGAGACGTGATGATGAATGAAGCTCATAAAACATGATACTCCATCCATCCAGGATCAGATAAGATGTACATGGATATCAAACAATATTATTGGTGGCCAAACATGAAAGCAAAGATAGCTACCTACGTGAGCAAGTTCCTAACTTGCACAAATGTTAAGTTAGAATATCAGAAGCCTTCGGGACTATTACAACAACCGGTGATACCCAAGTGGAAATAGGAATGAATAACAATGGATTTTATAACCAAACTGGCCAAATCGGTTAAGGGACTGGATGTCATTTGGGTGATTATCGATCGATTGACCAAATCCGCCCATTTCCTACCAATAAAAGAAACATACAAAATGGAGAGATTGACTCGGATCTATATCAAGGAGGTGGTGAGACTGCATGGAGTGCTGATATCTTTCATCTCTGGCCGAGATAGCAGATTCACCTCATAATTCTGGCGGTCCCTCCAGAAGGCAATGGGAACTCAACTTGATATGAGCACAACCTACCACCCCCAAACTGATGGCCAAAGTGAGTGAACCATTCAAACCTTGGAAGACATGCTCCAACCTTGTGTGATTGATTTTGGCAAGGCATGGGATACTCACTTGCTGATAATAGAATTCTCATACAACAACAACTACCACTCTAGCATTAAAGTCGCACCTTCGAGGCCTTGTATGGTCGGAAATATAGATCTCCTCTTTGCTGGGCTGAAGTGGGAGAAACCCAACTAGCAAGGGGGAAAACACCAAACAGTACACTCATAGGACCTAAGATCATTCGGGAAACAACGGAGAAAATTGTTCAAATCAGGGCACAGCTAAAAGCATTGAGAGACCGACAGAAGAGTTATGCTGACAAGAGGCGAAAGTCGTTGGAGTTTCAAGTAGGCGATCACGTGTTACTGAAGGTCTCTCCCTGGAAAGGGATGATACGGTTTGGGAAGTGGGGAAAACTAAATCCACGATACATTGGTCCATACGAGATTCGTGCCCCAATTGGCTTGGTGGCCTACAAGTTACAACTACCCTCAAAACTTATCAACGTACACCCCGTTTCCATGTGTCAAACCTGGAAAAGTTCTTATCAGACAAAACTCTCGTTGTTCCACTTGATGAGATTGAGGTGAACGAGAATCTCTTGTTCATTGAGGAACCGGTCGAGATAATGGATAGGGAAGTGAAGAACACGGAACAGAGTCGCATTCCGATTGTGAAGGTTCGATGGAACGCTAAGCGTGGACCGGAATTCACTTAGGAATGCAAAGACTAGATGAAGCAGAAGTACCCTCACTTATTCACTCGTTCATGATCCTAACTTTCAAAAGAATTTCGGGACGAAATTCCCTCTAACGGGGGGATGATGTGACAACCGACAATTCTAGGTCAAATAAAGTCAACAAGTCAACCTAGTCAACTCAACTTGTAGTAATACATTAAGGTTTAATACTATGTTTCCTGGTGTATGTTTACAATTATAATACAAAGTATATACAAATCTCTCCCAAATCTCTCTATGTATCACAAATCTCTCCCAAATCTCTCTATATATCTCAAATCTTTCCCAAATCTCTCTATGTACCTCAAATATCTCTCAAATCTTCCTATGAAGTTTTCCTTAGTTGAAACAAACTCAAAACGAAAGGAGAAAACTTGAAGGAGCAAGCCCAATTCAAAACCTTTAAGAAGCTTCTGACCCTCCCACCCAGACAATCTCGCACCGGAATAGTCTTATTTTGGAACCTCCTGTTTTTACTCCGAAATGCCTCTCATGCTCCGGACCGAACCCGCTCCGGAAGGTTTCGGAACTTCGGACCGGACGCCTTGTAGCCTCGGAACCCACGTAGCCTCGAAAGGAAGTGGTTCCGGATAAGAGCCGACTTTGGAACTAAGGGATTGATTCCGAAATTTGTGAATTGACTCCGGAACCTCTTGAACCCACTCCGGAACATGAGATTAACTTCGGAACTCACCAAATGGCTCTGGAACTCACTATTTGGCTCCGAATTTTAGACCATTTCAGACCTTTTCTTTATTTTAAGGTATTTTGACGTCGGGAATCTCACCAAACTCGTTTTTTTCATAACTTAGACCCTTTAAACCCTTATTTTATGCCAAATTTGAATATTTAAAACATATTTTCATAAAATAACAATTAATATTTAGAAAAGTATTATATTAAATCATTAAGTGATAAGAGGTTTGACTTTATGATTTGATGTGATCCCCTATTTCCCATGCAAATCCCAGTAAAACATGAAATAACCATAGATAAGAAGGCCTTGTCCACCAGTACTTATAGCAAGTGACAAGTCACTCCTTATCCTCCCAATTAGAAAACGTGAACTACTCTTCCACATATCTCACTTCTCATATGCACAATCTGTGAACTCCTAAGTGTGCTCTCAACTTATTCAAGCTTCAAGTCATATTCCTTCAAAGCAATTCATAGAAAATTTTTGTAAGTATCTAATCTTCTTGACTAGTAGTTCTCCACATTATTCTGTAAGTTTTTGTGACAACCCGATATTTCGAGACAATGTAATGTAACACCAATCAAATTTAGGTCAAAATATAACTTTCCTAAAATCTTATTTGGGTTAAATAAAGTAGTAGGAATCGTATCAAGGTTTTCGTACATATAAAGAACCCTAAAATCCGAGTTATAACGAAGAAGTTATGACCAACCGAAGATTCTCGGCAAAACCGACAACACCGATTAAACGAAAAACGCGAAGTTTCAATACAATAGTTTTTAGCCTTAAGTATCTAAATGAAAGTTATAGATAACCTCAAACCGTGAGCGTACATAAAAAGAACGTCCAAATCTGACTTCGGATGAGGAAGTTATGATTTTTCCAAGATTCGGGTATAGCAGTAGACAGCTAAAAACTCGAAATAGAGCTCGAGATACTTTTGACCGAAACAACCTAAATGAGAATCTAAGGTCTCAACATTAGTAGCGCAATGGCGAAAAGTCTGTCGAAAACGGACACCTGATGAAGAAGTTATGGATTTTTAACGGACTTTTCGTGTCCCGGCCCGTTAAAAATAAATAATTAAAAATAAAGTCAAAATTTGCCGATGAAGTCTAAACAAGAGTTGTAGATAACATTTTCAGCTACGCGTGCATATAAAGAACGTCGAAAACGGATTTTACAAGTTTGGGGTCCAAAATCCGAGGTTGTCAGGCCCCCACGACGTGGCACAGCTTGGCCGCGACCCGACAAGTGACTGAGGGCGTCCAATCAACGGAAGGGGATAAGGCTTGCTACCCAAGACCTGGCCAACCTTAGCCATGACGTGGCACACCAGAAATGCCCCTATAAATAGAACTCTTGGGGTGCTGGGTTTAGGTGCTCCATTCTTCCATCTCTCGTGCTGAAACTCTGAGGTTAAGCTCCCGAAGCCCCGGTTTTCACCTTCAAGTCCCGAAGGAAGGTTTTGTGTTCCCGAGATTCCCGAGATTCCCGAGAATCCTGAGATTTTTCCCCCGCTTTCAACTCTTCCTGTCGAAGTTCTGCTCGATTCTTCTCAAGACTATTTCAAATCAACCACTTCAATCAAGTGAGTTCATACCCCTTAAATCAACCTATGAAATGATTTTAAATGTTTAAATACTTTATGGGGGGGGGGGGGGGAATACAAGTTAAATGCATATAGTTATTGCTTCAATCACATGTGATTGCATTAATCACATGTGATTAATAACTAGGAAACCAATGATTTTATCATTGTTCAAACTGTTTATCAAACTGTTTTACTTCAAAATGTTTTACAAACTCTTTTACTTTTCAAACTTATTTACAACTGTGATTCAAACAAATGTTCCTTATACTTGAACTGTTTCATCAAACTTATGCCTTCAAATTATTTTATAGATTGACATCAAGTCGATCTTTTCTTGAATTAATATTTATGTTTCAAATGTCTTATAAAAACTTATTTATGCTTTTATATTATAAATTGCATGCCCATATATGTATAGATGTATAAATAATGTTTAAAGGGCTTAGGAAGGCCATCCGCCGTATTTCCTTTTTCTCGATTTGGATGTGGTCTGGTGGGATTTCGGGTGACCATCCGAAGGTCGTTTCAATATTAATTATATATCAAATATACCTATATAGACATAAAAGTACTTCCATATTCATACGTACTAGACACATCATTAGTGAGTTACCATCGGGGTAACACAGGATCATACTATTACAACTGTTAGATCAATGAGTCAGTTCATTCATGAGTCTATACATTACATTACTATGAGAACATATACAACTATACTATGAGAACATATACAACTATACTAAGAAGAGAACATATACAACTATACTAGGAGGAGAACATATACAACTATACTAGAACGAGAAACATTACATTACACATACTAGAATACTTAAATTACTGTGATTTAAATCGGAGCATGACTTAAATGTCATGACTCGAGTTGTGGCCAGAGTCTCTTGGAGGGGGAGCGTGAGTTTGCGTATAGATCTATGCTGGATTGACAGTCCTACACCTTGCTGCTAGCTACAGCCGGACCTGCAGGTCTGCGGGTGCCAAACGTCATTTCGTTATTACGACCATTCATTATGTCGTTGTTACTAGTCGATAGTATGGTGCAATTTATCACATAATGCCTTAATATAAAATCCGGTTTAAGGTAGTTAGTACAGCAGTAGTTCCTATAATACAAAACTACAGTACTACAATGATTTACCCATTATATATTTTTAGTGATGACCTCACTTAAACATTAATGTACGAACTATATTTTGTTAAATGATAGTTACACTTGGGAAATTAGACACTTTTACAACAAACGAGCATACAAATCAGTTAAGCCTTGGTAGAAGGCTACTTTAATAGAAAATATAGGTTTTTCTGAGAGATTCAAACTTTTACAAACACTTACATACATTTTACAACTTATACTTGCGACAGGTTCAAACGTTTTGATAACAAACTCGACACTAAAATACTTATGAACTCACCAGCTTAATGCTGATAAAATCTTTCAAAATAACTTGTATTCTTAGGTCATCAGTAGACAGGTACCGAGGCCAGCTGTTGAGAAGATGGAGCGCATCCAAGACTCATCTCATATTATTTTGTTTTACATTATTTTGGTGTCTATAACTGTACAGAACACGCTTGTATTAAAATTATATATTTAATGCAATGGATGATGTTGTTTGCTTATTTACATTTACTGTGTTGTGATACTTTACATGACGTCCTCCGCCCCAGAACGTTTCCGCCGTTCTTGGTTTTGGGGTGTGACAAATTGGTATCAGAGCATTGTTTATAGTGAATCAAGTATATCAACCCATAAAAGATATACTAAACTATAAACCCAAAAGGGATTAAAGCACTCTGACCCAGAGTCTATACTTTAAATAATAAAATATTTAATTAAGTATACTAGTCTGCATTCATACTAAAATCAGTGTCACAATGACACGAATAAAAGTATTACGATTGTTAAATATCACAAGTGAGCTCGGGGATGTATGGTCAGTCCTGGGAATGGCATAGCCTGATCAACTATGCTGGTCCTAGGAGTGATTAGCATATGCCCTAGAATGGTTGTGATATGTTAACAAGTCTAAAAACTTACCAACAATACCACAAGAAGATCAGTATAACTTAAACTTAAAATACTATAGGTGTATTTTGTACTACTAGTTACACGTATACTATATTCTTATAACTCTCTTCTCGCGTAGATTTAAATGGCTGGATTCCATCATGGCGACCCGTACTTTCCAAATGAAGGCAATGCCCGGTGGATCGATGAAGAGCCCGAAGATGAGCATCCAATCCCTTTGGATGATCACCTCGCAGAAGGCTTTTCTGATGGATCCGACTCCGAGCCTGAAGTCAACAACCTACCGCTAGTAGGTCAAGCCCCGAACAACAACCCTCGACCAGCTTTTCCAGGTCCTACTCCCTTGTGGGCAAACAACTTGAATCGCTAGAGTGATGAACAGGGTCAACCCTTACCATACTTTGGGGACCGAAGCTTTTACAACGTCAGTGATGGTGGCTCTGCTGACCGAGCTCTGCCTGTCATTATCTGCAGAATAGCTCGTAATGTCGAGCAGGGTCGAGCAGCCATCGGCGGGTCATGGAGATTGATGCCAACTTAGGTGTCAACACACTCTGCATCCGCCATCTTGAAGAAGACATGGAACGGACCCGGAGAACCAATGAAACCCTGCAGCAGCAGCTGGCTGCCTCACGAGCTGAAATCTTGGAACTTTGAGCTCGTCAGAGGGCTCAGGATCGACACCTTCAAAAGGTGTTTCGTCAAGTGTCTGACCTCAGGGCTCGCCCGGGGAATTCCCATCGTCGTTAGATGATGTCTAGTACATCGTTGTCTTTTGGTTAAAGAATAGCCTTTAACATCTGTGCTCTAAGTAGCACTTGTCTATAAAATATTCCTAACTTTTAGTACTCTAATTAGGAATCTAAGAACTGTCAAACTTATCTGTTTGGTATGATGTAAGACCTACTGATAGGTCGATTTTCCCTGGACTTATTACATCAGTAATACCAGTATTATTGAAATCTATCTAATCTGTGGGAAAAATCTGTACACTTGTGCTTTCTTACTAATATTTCTTATTGTGATTTCAAACACTCATTTAACTGTTGGGCTATGGTTAGTTAGTACATGTGTCACTCTCACGTTGCTTACAAATTGATTCTTATCATTTTTCTTATCTTTATAAACTTATAGCTGAAAGATGCCTCCTCGCAAATCTCCCAGGAATAACCCTGCACCACCACCTCCTCTGCCTCCGGTCATCGATACTGTAGCCCTGAATGCTGCCGTAGCTACAGCACTGGCGACTGCCATGACTCAGTATCACTCAACTGATGCCAGCAGAGGTGGAACCCCTGTGGAATCAACCCCGGTTGAAACCCCTGTGCGCTCGAGAGAGTGCTCCTATAAGGATTTCACCAATTGCAAGCCGAAGCCTTTTTACGGCACCGGTGGAGTCATTGCCCTCTCGCAATGGCTCGAGAAGACTGAATCAGTCTTCGAAATCTGTTCATGCCCTGCGGCGAGTAAAGTCAAGTACGCCACATGCACCTTTGAAGGAAAGGCCCTGACATGGTGGAACGGCCATGTCAAGGCACTAACTCTCGTCGTAGCCAACGACATAGGCTGGGAAACAATGAAATACCTCATGACTGAGGAATACTGCTCGAGGGGCGAAATCCAGAAACTGGAGCAGGAACTTTGGAACCTGACGATGAAGGGCACCAATGTGATCGCTTACACTGCTCGATTCAGCGAGCTGGTGGCCCTCTACCCCAATATGGTTCCCACCGAGGGGAAGAAGATTGAGAGGTACATATGGGGGCTAGTGCCTCCGTATCAGGGGAATGTTCTAGCATCAAACCCCGCTACCTTCAACAGTGCCAAGCGATTGACACAACGACTCATTGACCATGGAGTCAAAACCCCTGCAACCACAACCACCCTAGCCATTCCAGAACCCTCCAAACCCGCTGACACTAAGCGGAAATTCTGTGATGAGAAGAAGAAACTGCGAGCTACCAAAAGACAGCAAACCGTGGCAGTACATGCTGCGGTAACCCCTGCTGCTGTTACTGTTTCGATGAAGCAGTATGCTGGAAGTTTGCCGAAGTGCAACAAATGCAGCTTCCACCACAACGGCCCCTGCCGTAAAATGCAGTGCTCAAACTGCAACAGAAAAGGACACACCGTCCGTTTCTGTAAGTTCCTGGCACAACCTATCAACCAAGTCCCTGGCTCTGGCGCGAGCCCAACCTGCTATGGATGTGGCGAAGCAGGCCACTTTAAGAGGGATTGCCCTAAAGCGAGATATGCTGGAGGAGCAGGGAGGGTACTAGCTATAGGCCACGGGGAAGCAGTTGCTGACCCGACCGTGGTGACTGGTACGTTTCTCCTTGATAACTCCTATGCATGCATTCTGTTCGATAGTGGAGCGGAGCGAAGCTTCGTCAACCATAAATTTGCTCGCATGCTTAATCAACCACCACACGCACTCAAAGAACTATTCACAGTAGAAATGGCTAATGGAAAAACTGAAAGTACGAGTAGCATATACTTAGGTTGTACCCTAACTCTAGATAACCATTCATTCCCAATCGACCTCATGCCAGTATCAATAAAAAGTTTCGACGTTATCATTTGCATGGATTGGTTAAGCCTTCATCGTGCCGACATCATGTGCTACGAGAAAGCAGTCCGTCTAAACCTTCCGTCTAACGAAACCCTTATAGTCTACGGCGACAAACCCGGTGCAAGTCTTCGTATTATATCAAGTATTCAAGCACATAAGTATCTGCGTAAGGAATACCATGCATTCCTTGCTCACGTCGTCGACACGAGCCTCGAAACGAAAGAACTAAAGAACATCCTAGTAGTGAGCGACTTCCCCGACATTTTCCCAGAAGAACTACCCGGGTTACCTCCGCAACGACAGGTCGAGTTCAGAATCGACTTAGTCCCAGGAGCTACCCCAGTAGCCAAGTCGCCCTACCGTTTAGCACCAGCTGAGATGCAGGAACTCTCTGGTCAACTTAACGAACTGCTCAGCAAGGGCTTTATAAGACCAAGTTTCTCACCTTAGGGAGCACCGGTCTTGTTCGTTAAGAAGAAAGACAGATCATTCCATATGTGTATTGACTACAGAGAACTCAACAAACTGACGGTCAAGAATCGTTACCCTCTGCCTCGCATAGATGATCTATTCGACCAACTGCAAGGGGCGAACTATTTTTCTAAGATTGATCTGAGATCCCTGATATCACCAGTTACGAGTGCTAGAGGAGGATGTGCCGAAGACATCCTTCCGAACTCGTTACGGACATTACGTGTTCGTGGTGATGCCATTCGGATTGACCAATGCGCCCGCAGTCTTCATGGATCTGATGAATAGAGTATGCCGACCTTACTTGGATCAGTTCGTCATCGTTTTCATTGACGACATCCTGATCTACTCCCGAAGTAAGAAAGAGCATGGCGATCACCTGCGACAAGTTCTAGAGACATTACGAAAAGAGAAGCTTTATGCGAAGTTCTCGAAATGTGAATTTTGGATCCGGAGAGTCGAATTCTTAGGGCACGTGGTAAGCGAAGAGGGAATCCACGTGGGCCCATCCAGAATTAAAGCCATTGAGAACTGGTCAGCACCTAAGACGCCTACAGAAATTCGTCAATTTCTAGGTCTCGCTGACTACTACCGCAGATTCATTCAGAACTTCTCTCGAATAGCGAAACCTCTTACAACCCTAACCCAGAAAGGCGTGGCCTTTGACTGGGAAGAGAAACAAGAGAGAGCGTTCCAAACGCTCAAGAGAGCCTTGTGCACCGCGCCAATACTATCCCTTCCCGAAGGAATAGAAGACTTTGTAGTCTATTGCGATGCATCAAATCAAGGGCTCGGATGTGTTCTGATGTAGCGAGGTAAGGTCATCGCCTACACCTCGAGGCAGTTGAAGACACACGAGGTTAACTAAACGACCCACGATCTTGAACTAGGAGCAGTAGTGTTTGCTCTGAAGATCTGGAGACATTACTTGTATGGAACGAAGAGCACTATCTTTACCGACCACAAGAGTTTACAACTCATTTTCGATCAAAAGGAGCTCAACATGAGACAACGACGGTGGGTCGAGCTACTCAGTGATTACGAATGCGATATTCGTTATCATCCGGGTAAAGCCAACGTAGTAGCAGACGCCCTAAGTCGGAAGGAATATTCTGGTCGCAAAGACAAGTCACTGTCAATAACCATCCATTCAAACTTGTCTAAACAAATTCAGGGGGCTCAACTTGAAGCCATGAAACCTGAAAATGTCACGAATGAATCCCTTAGAGGAATGGACAAGAATTTAGAAGCCAAGGGTGACGGAGCCTTATATTTCATGAACCGGATATGGACACCGAAACACGGTGGTTTCCGAGACTTGGTCATGACCGAGGCGCACAACACTCGGTATTCCGTCCACCCAGGTTCAGATAAGATGTATCTGGATCTTAAAAAGCTATACTGGTGGCCTAATATGAAAGTAGAGATTACTACCTTCGTAAGTAAATGCCTTACTTGCGCAAAGGTTAAGGTCGAGTACCAGAAGCCCTCTGGTTTATTGCAACAACCAGAGATCCTGGAATGGAAGTGGGAGCGGATCACTATGGATTTCATAACCAAGTTGCCCAAGACAACGGGTGGTCGTGACACCATATGGGTCATCGTTGATAGATTGACCAAGTCTGCACACTTCCTGCCTATCAAAGAAACCGATAAGATGGAGAAACTTACGAGAACATACATTAGGGAAATCGTACGGCTACATGGTGTACCTATGTTCTCCGATAGAGATAGTAGGTTCACCTCAATATTTTGGCAATCACTACAACATTCCCTAGGAACAAGGCTGGACATGAGCACAGCCTACCATCCTCAGACCGACGGACAGAGTGAGAGGACCATCCAAACACTGGAAGATATGTTGCGAGCCTGCGTGATTGACTTTGGGAAGGCATGGGATACTCATTTACCCCTTATCGAGTTTTCCTATAATAACAGTTATCACATGAGCATCAAGGCTGCTCCATTTGAAGCTCTCTACGGACGAAAGTGCAGATCCCCTCTATGCTGGGCTGAGATGGGTGATACCCAATTAGCCAGGGGGCAAGCTTCCGACAGTACTCTCACCGGTCCGGAGATCATTCGGGAAACGACAGAGAAAATCGTTTAGATCCGTGAACGATTGAAAGCCTCTAGAGACCGACAGAAGAGCTACGCTGATAAACGAAGAAAACCTTTGGAATTTCAGGTGGGATACCGAGTCCTTCTCAAAGTCTCACCCTGGAAGGGCTTGATACGCTTCGGCAAGCGTGGGAAGCTTAATCCGAGGTACATAGGGCCTTTCGAGATTCTTGCAAGAGTCGGCCCCATAGCTTACAAACTCGACCTACCAGACGCACTTCGTAACGTACATTCTACATTCCACGTATCTAACTTGAAAAAGTGTCTATCCGACGAGACTCTTGTAATCCCACTCGACGAGATCGAGATCAACGAGAGCCTCAACTTCGTGGAAGAACCTGTAGAGATCATGGACCGTGAGGTCAAGCAGACAAAGCAAAGCCGTATCCCTATGGTGAAGGTTCGCTGGAACGCCAAGCGAGGACCGGAATTCACTTGGGAACGTGAGGATCAGATGAAACTGAAATACCCTCACCTTTTTGCTTAGTTACTTGTAATTTCTTACTTGCTTAAATTCTAATTTCGGGACAAAATTCCTTCTAACGAGGGGATGATGTGACAACCCGATATTTCGAGACAATGTAATGTAAAACCAATCAAATTTAGGTCAAAATATAACTTTCCTAAAATCTTATTTGGGTTAAATAAATTAGTAGGAATCGTATCAAGGTTTTCGTACATATAAAGAACCCTAAAATCCGAGTTATTACGAAGAAGTTATGACCAACCGAAGATTCTCGGCAAAACCGGCAACACCGATTAAACGAAAAACGCGAAGTTTCAATACAATAGTTTTTATCCTTAAGTATCTAAATGAAAGTTATAGATAACCTCAAACCGTGAGCATACATAAAAAGAACGTCCAAATCTGACTTCGGGTGAGGAAGTTATGATTTTTCCAAGATTCGGGTATAGCAGTAGACAGCTAAAAACTCGAAATAGAGCTCGAGATACTTTTGACCGAAACAACCTAAATGAGAAGCTAAGGTCTTAACATTAGTAGCGCAACGGCGAAAAGTCTGTCGAAAACGGACACCGGATGAAGAAGTTATGGATTTTTAACGGACTTTTCGTGTCCCGGCCCGTTAAAAATAAATAATTAAAAATAATGTCAAAATTTGCCAATGAAGTCTAGACGAGAGTTGTAGATAACATTTTCAGCTACGCGTGCATATAAAGAACGTCGAAAACGGAGCTCGTATGCGAAAGTTACGGATTTTACAAGTTTGGGGTCCAAAATCCGAGGCTGGCAGGCCCCCACGACGAGGCACAGCTTGGCCGCGACCCGACAAGTGACTGAGGGCGTCCAATCAACGGAAGGGGATAAGGCTTTCTCCCCACGACGTGGCCAACCTTAGCCACGATGTGGCACACCAGAAATGCCCCTATAAATAGAACTCTTGGGGTGCCGGGTTTAGGTGCTCCATTCTTCCATCTCTCGTGCTGAAACTCTGCGATTAAGCTCCCGAAGCCCCGGTTTTCACCTTCAAGTCCCGAAGGAAGGTTTTGTGTTCCCGAGATTCCCGAGATTCCCGAGAATCCCGAGATTTCTCCCCCGCTTTCAACTCTTCCTGTCGAAGTTCTGCTCGATTCTTCTCTAGACTATTTCAAATCAACCACTTCGATCAAGTGAGTTCATACCCCTTAAATCAACCTTTGAAATGATTTTAAATGTTTAAATACTTTATGGGGGGGGGGGGGAATACAAGTTAAATGCATATAGTTATTGCTTCAATCACATGTGATTGCATTAATCACATGTGATTAATAACTAGGAAACCAATGATTTTATCACTGTTCAAACTGTTTATCAAACTGTTTTACTTCAAAATGTTTTACAAACTCTTTTACTTTTCAAACTTATTTACAACTGTGATTCAAACAAATGTTCCTTATACTTGAACTGTTTCATCAACCTTATGCCTTCAAATTATTTTATAGGTTGACATCAAGTCGATCTTTTCTTGAATTAATATTTATGTTTCAAATGTCTTATAAAAACTTATTTATGCTTTTATATTATAAATTGCATGCCCATATATTTATAGATGTATAAATAATGTTTAAAGGACTTAGGAAGGCCATCCGCCCTATTTCCTTTTTCTCGATTTGGATGTGGTCTGGTGGGATTTCGGGTGACCATCCGAAGGTCGTTTCAATATTAATTATATATCAAATATACCTATATAGACATAAAAGTATTTTCATATTCATACGTACTAGACACATCATTAGTGAGTTACCATCGGGGTAACACAGGATCATACTATTACAACTGTTAGATCAATGAGTCAGTTCATTCATGAGTCTATACATTACATTACTATGAGAACATATACAACTATACTATGAGAACATATACAACTATACTATGAGAAGATATACAACTATACTAGGAAGAGAACATATACAACTATACTAGGAGGAGAACATATACAACTGTACTAGAACGAGAAACATTACATTACACATACTAGAATACTTAAATTACTGTGATTTAAATCGGAGTATGACTTAAATGTCATGACTCGAGTTGTGGCCAGAGTCTCTTGGAGGGGGAGCATGAGTTTGCGTATAGATCTATGCTGGATTGACAATCCTACACCTTGCTGCTAGCTACAGCCGGACCTGCAGGTCTGTGGGTGCCAAACGTCATTTCGTTATTACGACCATTCATTATGTCGTTGTTACTTGTCGATAGTATGGTGCAATTTATCACATAATGCCTTAATATAAAATCCGGTTTAAGGTAGTTAGTACATCAGTAGTTCCTATAATACAAAACTACAGTACTACAATGATTTACCCATTACATATTTTTAGTGATAACCTCACTTAAACATTAATGTACAAACTATATTTTGTTAAATGATAGTTACACTTGGGAAATTACACACTTTTACAACAAACGAGCATACAAATCAGTTAAGCCTTGGTAGAAGGCTACTTTAATAGAAAATATAGGTTTTTCTGAGAGATTCAAACTTTTACAAACACTTACATACATTTTACAAATTATACTTGCGACAGGTGCAAACGTTTTGATAACAAACCCGACACTAAAATACTTATGAACTCACCAGCTTAATGCTGATAAACTCTTTCAAAGTAACTTGTATTCTCAGGTCATCAGTAGACAGGTACCGATGCCAGCTTTTGAGAAGATGGAGCGCATCCAAGACTCATCTCATATTATTTTGTTTTACATTATTTTGGTGTCTATAACTGTACAAAACACGCTTGTATTAAAATTATATATTTAATGCAATGGATGATGTTGTTTGCTTATTTACATTTACTGTGTTGTGATACTTTACATGATGTCCTCCGCCCCAGAACGTTTCCGCCATTCTTGGTTTTGGGGTGTGACAGTTTCATTATATTTACACATAAAAATTTTGGGTACATATTCTTAGGATATTCTAAAGTTCAAAGATTTATCAAACCCTTCAAGTGTTAGAGCTTAGAAACTCCTTAACTCCTCTTCAAATCATCCAACTAGCTAAACCAAGGTGAGCTTCATACCCCACTCTTTTCAAGTTTTCATTCTTTAGGGGGAATACAAGTCAAATCTTGTTTAAATCCTTTGATAATTGCATGTATTTGTATGTTAGGCGTTTATGCGTGTTGAAATGATATTATTTCATGTTAATACTCCATAAACTTGGGATTTCACAAACCTCATGATGTTAGAACTAAGTGATCGTTGTGTAGGTTCACCTATTTTATTTTATAAATATAAAACTAAGATACTAGGTAAATATATGATGAGTTAGACCAAAAGAGTAATTTTTGGTTAAAAAACGTTTAGTACTAAAACTTGTGCAAACTTTAAGGATAACAAATTTCATAGATTTATATGGGATTTTGGTGGAACTAGGGAAAATATTTTTTCACAACATGAAGAGAATATTTTGTTTCAAAGATCTCCCTAAAATTTGGGTATGTTAAAACACCCTACAAAACATGGTTATTTTTCTAAAATAAATGTTGCTAATAACTCAACCATGTTATGTTACTACTATTTCAAGGGTTTTGAAACTGGGAACATTATCTTATAATTTAATACAAGGAAAACATTATTTTGTTGAGTCATGTTTTGTGTAATGCGTTGCGTCTATTGGGCTCGTTAGCTAGTCCATTTTGTATCTCCGGCATGGGCCTGTCCATCCGTGAGTTTAGTAGGGTTTAGTATATATAGGAGCTTGCATGCATCCTAGAAGGTAACGATAGAATAGAACGATCAGAGTATTATTTCAGCAAGTTTATCGTTATCGTTCTTGTAACCCTAATTTCCTCTACAACGAAAGTTCTTAGTCGAGCTCTGTTGAGGATTGTTTGATCTAATCATTCGACACATATTGATCCAGACTTGTGTTATTTACTGCTTTTACATCCATCGCATTACCTGTTAAGAAGATCTAATCGATCTTTAAGTTTATTAATAACTTATCAATTGGTATCAGAGTAGGAGGCTGTGTAATTCATACACATCTTTTCTGTGAAAAAGGTTGCGATTAGGGTTATTCCGCATTAACTAATATTTATTGAGCCGTCATCCCATAATTGACGTAACTCAGCATTTATTTGTTTTGCCCTAATCTTATATATATATATATATATATATATATATATATATATATATATATATATATATATATATATATATATATATATATATATATATATATATATATATATATATATATATATATTACAAGTCTGATCTTTCAAACAGGTTACGATCAAGCATGGACGAGTCACAATCAAATCCCATAAACATCTCAAATAGCATTGGATCAACGACGAAGATTCCTATCCTTTACACCCAGGATTACGAAGTTTGGGCACATCACTTTGAAGATTATGTCATTGGATCTGAAGAAAATGGATACCTTATCTTGGAAGCAATCGTGTCTGGACCATTCGCTCCTTCAGCAACGTCTAGAATCATTAAAACACAGAAAGAGTATAATGATCTGTTGAAGGACGTAAAAGATATTGCTCAAGACGAAAAGGATAAGTTTCAGTGCAATATTAAAGCATTGAGACTAATCAGATTCGCTCTTCAATCGAATACTTTCAGGCTAGTGAGTTCATGCAGCACTGCGAAAGAAATATGGGATAGGCTACGAGAGTTATATTCCACAGACGAAGATATGGAACATTCCATTCAGACCCTACTTTTATCTGAGTTTGGAGAATTTAATCAGAATCCCAAAGAAACTGTTACTCAGACATTCGATCGCTTCAATCATCTTCTCAGTAAGATGATTAAACACGATATTGAAAGGAAGTTGATTGAACAAAAAGTTACATTTTTGAATGGTCTTAGATCTGAGTGGAGAGCGGTTGTGTCCACTGTTAAAGCTCATGAGCAATTCAAATCTTATTCATTGGCTAAGCTGGTAGGAATTTTGAAATCCCAAGAAAAGATTGTCTTGCAGGAGAAGAATGTGGTTTCCAGCTTGGGTTCCTTGGCCCTTCTTTCAAAAAGCAAAAGTGTGATGGAAGATGAAGACCTTAACTTAGAAGACTATAACCTTACCTCTGAAGACTATGCAATGATGGTGTCAAATCCAAAGAGGTTTATTAAGAAAAGGTTTCCTACCAATAAGAACCGAAATTGGCAAGGAAGCTATAGTTCTGAAAAAGTGAGGGAGGAACCGAAGGCAGAAGAAGCAAAGAAAGAGCCGAAAGCTGAAGGGGATTCTGGGGTGAACTGCTATTACTGTGGAGGAAAGAACCACTATGCTAAAGATTGTGTCCTAAAGAAAATGGCAGAAAAGGATGAAGAAAAAGATGAAGAAGCTGTGTTGATGAAAAAGCTGGAAGAGATCAAGAGAAAGAAAACTGCTGCTAACCCTTCTATGAATGCTTTAATTGTGCAGGGTTCGGTAGCGGATGATGAGTTGGTGGCGTGGAGGTCTGGTCAACCGACTCTAAGGATGATGAAGTCAGAAAGCCATCCCATGGAAAGGCTTGTGTTGCGAAAGGTGAAGGAAGTGGTGGAAAGTGTTTGATGGTGTCGGATGTATCTCAAATGAGGGGATACAACACAGACGGTGGGAATGAAGATGCGAAGGAGCGAGAGGACTTGTGCTTCACAACAAAGCCTCTCAGCGTGCAGTTTAATGAGTTGGATGAATTAATCAAGAAGGTACAATCCATTTTTGTTTCATTCAAAGTCCCACAAAATTCATATGAAAAAGAACTAAAAAATGTAAATTCGAGAATCTCTCATCTAGACAGCAGTTTAACTCAAACACGGGTCACCAATTCTAACCTGACTGACCAATTAAGCAGGGTGTCTTCAAAGAGTGAGGAACGGAGGATGTGGATAGAGCTGAAGGAGTTGGAGTTGATCAAATCCAAAGACGAAAACATTTATTTACAAAGAGACAATTTAAAACTTTTGAAACAAAGAAATGTGTTTTGTTTGATTGCTAAGCATCTTTATTCTAACATCACTCAACTTCATCTTAACTGTGAAATAGGACAGAAAATTCATCGCATGATTTTGCCCTTTCTTGAGTTTAAGGAAGATGAAATTGACGCAGAAGCATATAATTGCGAAAGTGTAGTTTCGTCTGAGGATGTAAATCCGACGTATATGTATGGTCTAGACAAAATCGAACCTTTCATAAAGTCCAAGAACCATAAGGACATGCTGAAAAATCTTTTGGATGAAAATGACAAACTGAAACTAAGGACCAAAACCATACAAAAGTTTGACTCATTGAATGCCAACTTGAGCTCAGAAAATAAAATTGATGTTGAAAATGCATCTGAGCTTAATGAGGATGATGATATGAGTGAAATTTCTGTAGAGGATGAAATCGACTATTCTGAGTTTGTCAAGAGCGAACCCGAAAACCACAAAAATCTTATTTCATAAAATTCTGTGGAGTTTGCTCGTTTGTCCCACCAAAAGTCCCCGATTCTTGAAGAAAAAGTTGTTGTATACCAAAAGGTAAGGACGACTCCAAATCAGGTATATAAGGTCACAGGAGTAACCGAACATCAGACAGCCGAAATCACAGCCATTGTAAATGAAGATAATGCTGATGGCTGTGATGAGTTCTTCTGGTCTGCCCCCATCAACAATGCTGATGAAACTGCTGGTCTGTCGGAACGGACATCCTGGAAAACCAAAGGCAGATATGTGCCAGAGCCTTTGAACAAGCCTGATAACTTCGACGTGCCAAGTACTAGTGGTACAAAAGACGTTCCTGAAGAGAAAGGAGTTCCTGCAGAAAAAGTCACTCCTTCAAGCGAAACGTCATCAATTCAGAGTGAACTGGCAGACAAGAAGCAAAAGCAAAAAGCCAACATCCATCGACAGCTGAAGCAAGTAAAGAATCAGAAGCAGCAAAGGAATCAGAGATACAAGAACAATCTCTCTGAACGAAAACATTTTTGGCGATCTCAAAACACCCATTTCTCTTATCATGACAGAAATCCAACGTCAGAGAAAAATGCTGTTAGGAAGCAAGAAAGTAATAACAACCGAAAGGAAAGGTTCGGTTTTGAGGATCACAATAACCGAAAGGAAAGGTTCGGTTCAGAGAACACCAGCTACCGAAAGCAAAAGTTCGGTTCCGAGAGCAAAAGAAATCAAGGTTCAAGGTTCGGTCCCACTAATAATCAAAAACAAAAGGGACACCTAGAACCTCAAGTCAAGCAAACTTGTCAGTCTAACATCTCTCATTATAATTCAAAATCCAATTCTGTTCATACTCAAAATCCAAAATCATCAACAGATTTGAAAGGAAAATCGAAGGTTTCCTCAGTCAAGACTGATCAAAAGCATTCCAATGTCCCAGTGTCTAAACCTGAATCCAAACCGTCTGTAATGAATCCCAATAAAATTAAGGTTTTCACCATTAAAAAGAAAGATGAAATAACTTTAATAAAAAGAACATATCTTGTTGACATCTCTCTTACTATTCCTATTCCTGTGAAAGGCTCATGTGGAACCAAGAAACTTTGGGTTCCTAAATCTGCTTAATTTTTGCAGGTTATCAGTGACGAGCAGTTTGACGAAGAATGGTATATTGACAGTGGCTGCTCACGTCACATGACAGGAAGGAAGGAAGAGCTGAGGGAATTTCGGTCTCTTTCAAACGGTGGAAATGTCAAGTTCGGGAACAACTCATTCGACACTATAAAAGGCTATGGAATGATAACAAATGGAGATTTCACAATCAGAAAGGTTGCATACGTTGAAGGACTACAACACAAACTCATTAGTGTATCTCAGCTTGTTGGAGGAACCGGTCTCAAGGTCTCTTTCGACGATGAGGGTTCATAGATAATTGAAAAGAAAACAAAAAGGGTAATTCTCAAATCGGAGCGCAAAGGCGAAATGTTTCCCCTGGATCTCAAACCTATCAAAGGAAATCCAGCTAACTGTCTGTTATCCAAAGCACAATCTGACGAAAGCTGGCTGTGGCACTGAAGGCTCTCTCATCTCAACTTCAAGGATATCAACAAACTTGTCACAGGTGGTCATGTTCGAGGTCTTCCATTGCTCAAATTCGAACGAGAACATTTATGTGCTGCATGTGAAATGGGGAAGCAGAGTCGTCAAAGTCACCCATCGATTGTAAACACTAAAGTTGTTGAACCATTAGAGTTAATCCACATTGACTTGTGTGGTCCATCATCTATCGAAAACATCGGCAGTAGCAAGTATATCCTTGTTATTGTTGATGACTTTTCACGTTTTACATGGGTGTTCTTTCTGAAGCACAAATCTGAAGCAACTCTCAAGCTAAAGACGTTTATCAAGCAGGTTGAAGTGCAGCCGAGGAAAGTCGTTCGCAACATCAGGAGCGACAATGGGCTGGAGTTTCGAAGACTTCTTGGTAGAAAAAGGAACCAGTCACAACTTCTCAGCTCCCTACACCCCTCAACAAAACGGAATTGTCGAAAGACAAAACCGATCTTTGTGTGAGGCGGCCCGAACCATGCTAAGTTTTGCTTCTTTACCTTTATATTTTTGGGCTGATGCTATTGCTGCAGCATGTTTTACGCAAAACAGGTCCTATCTCAATAAACGCTTTAATCTCACTCCTTATGAGATCATCAACAACAGGAAGCCAAATGTCAAATTCTTCCACGTATTCGGCTCACGGTGTTTCATCTTCAGTTCTAAAGAACATCGTAACAAGTTTGACGTGAAAGCCAATGAAGGGATATTTCTGGGATACTCTCTCACTTCGAAAGCATACAGGGTTTTGAACAAACGGTCGAGGAAGATTGAAGAAACTTATTATGTGACTTTCGATGACTGATATGTCAAAAAGCTGAAGGCCGGTGAAGACACGGTAGGAGAAATTTTGTCTCAAACAGGCCAAGTCACAGCCTCGATTGCAAATCTGTTTGAGAAGTTTGTTGAGTTATTCGATGAACCAGAGAAGGCCACTCTCTCGGAAGCTAGTGCAGCAGACAACAAAGTAGATCATCTGAAGCAACTCATCAAAAATGCTGCCAAGCAAATGAATGAAGGAGGGTCAAGTTCCAATGACCCTCCACAGCACGATGCTTCAATTGAGGGGGAGGATCCACCTTCTTCTTCACAGCCAGGATTACATGTTGAGGGGGAGAACTGTTCTCCAGCTGCTCCCGAACGCCCAGCTGTACCCGAAAGCTCAACACCACCCGAAACTCCTGTAGCTCTGGAAAGTCAAGATATACCTGAAAGCTCATCTGTCGAGGGGGAGAATGCCGATATGTTTTATGACGATGATAGTCAATCTGAGCTAGAAGAGATGGTAAATGTTGAATTGGATCCATCTTATGATCCAAATTACCCTCCTCTTGTCAAATGGACCAGAGATCATCTTGTTTCACAGGTTGTCGGTCATGTCTCTGAAAAGGTCCTGACCCGATCTCAACTAAAGGCAAAGCAAACTTCCTTATTTTCAAAAGTAGAGTTCTGTATGTTTAACTCCTTCGTCTCAAAAGTTGAACCAAAGACAGTTGACTCTGCTCTTGATCACTCCGATTGGGTTCAAGCTATGCAAGACGAACTTAATGAATTCGAAAGAAATAAAGTTTGGCGCCTCATTCCAACTCCTCCAGATGCCTCGGTTGTTGGTCTCAAATGGGTCTTTAGAAATAAGCTGGACAAGGAAGGCAATGTGATTAGAAACAAAGCTCGTCTAGTGGTGAAAGGATACTGCCAGGAGGAAGGAATCGATTATGAGGAAACTTTTGCTCCTGTGGCTAGGCTGGAATCTGTTCGAATATTTCTTGCCTATGTTGCACACAAGAACTTTGAGGTCTACCAAATGGACGTAAAGTGTGCATTTCTAAATGGAGAGCTCGAAGAAATGGTGTATGTGGAGCAACCTCCTGGATTCGTCAATGAAAAATATCCCAACCACTGTTATATTCTGGACAAAGCGGTATATGGACTGAAACAAGCACCGAGGGCTTGGTATGAAACGCTAACCAAGTTTTTAAAGATGTCCAAATTCAAACAAGGTTTGGTTGACCCAACCTTCTTTCGTAAGAAGGAAGGTAACCACCTTATGATTGTTCAAATCTATGTCGATGATATCATCTTTGGCTCAACGAATCCTTGTTTAACGGCTGAATTCAGAAAGTTGATGGAGACTAAATTTGAAATGAGCTCAATGGGTCCAATTAACTTTTTCCTTGGTTTAAATATTAGACAGGGACCCGAAGGCATCTTTATTAACCAGGAAGCTTACACAAAGACTCTCCTTGCTAAATTTGGCATGATGGGAGACTCAAAGGTTAAAGTTCCAATGGCGTTCGGCACCAAGCTCACTCCCTCATTGGAGAAGCCAGCAGTCGACATTACGCTATATCGCCAAATGATCGGTTCTTTAATGTACCTTACTGCTAGCAGGCCTGATATAATGTTTTCTGTTTGTTACTGTGCTAGATTTCAGGAAAATCCTCGTGAACCTCACATGCTTGCAGTGAAGAACATACTCCGGTATCTCAAGCGAACTACCTCTCTCGGCTTATGGTATCTATCCAACTCAGGTTTCTTCGTTCAATCCTATTTAGATGCAGACCTTGGAGGTTGTGGACCAGACAGGAAAAGCACCACTGGAGGCTACCAATTCTTTGACGGGAAGTTGGTTAGTTGGCAATCAAAGAAACAGACCTGTGTGTCTCTGTCTACCGCTGAGGCAGAATACATCGCAGCTGCCTCCTGTACTTCTCAAGTTATTTGGATCCAAAGCCAACTCAGGGACTATGGACTCAATATGAAAAAGATCCCACTATATTGCGACTCTGAAAGTGCAATTAGGATCTGTCATAACCTAGTGCAACACTCGAAGACCAAGCACATAGCACTGAGGTATCACTTCATTAAGGATCATGTGGAAGATGGGAACGTCGAAATACACTTTGTTCGAACCACTGATCAACTGGCTGACATCTTCACCAAAGCTCTTCCTGAAGCATCTTTTAACAAAATACTACAAGGGCTAGGTATGATGTAATCAGAGTCAGTACCAAAAATTACCTCTTAAAGCTCAAAAGCATGAAGCGAAATAGACTGAACGTTCGGGGTTGGGTCTTGTGCTAATGTACCGAAATGAACCGAACGCTCGGGTTCGGTTGCATTATCTGCTTTTCGCTCATCACTCAAAGGTAGTTTCCTTGGTTGTAGATCTTATGTATAAATTTTCCATACTCGTTTCTCTTATTGTCAAAGTTATTCTCTTTTTCAAATCTATTTTCTTTGGCGACCGAAATCAACCGATCGTTCGGGTTCGGTTCCAAAATTTTTCTCACCCGAAATAGATCGAACGCTCGGGTTCGGTTCCAAAGTTTTTCTCAACCAAAATAGACCGAACGCTCGGGTTCAGTTCCCAAATTTTTTTTGTGTGTCTTCATTTTTTTAATTATCAAAAATTACAAAAATATTTTCTTTCTTTCATAAATTCAAAAACTCCAAAAATATTTTTTTACCTTGGCTTTCATTTTTTTTATTTTTCTTTATTCATTTTTTTTGCGTGGGTATATAATTTCATTAGCTAAGTGTCCCTAGAAGCATGCTGCTGTCTGTGTCCAAAGTCTCACCTGATTCTGAATAATAGGCCTTACTGACTTGGTATAAACAAACCTTGTCTTCCCAATTAGGCTTTCTTATTTATTCTAATCATGAGCTACCTAACTCTCTTCTCACATGAGATATGAGTCTTCTGGTTGGTCCTAATCTTTATAGCAGAGGTACTCTGATTTCTTTACACCATCTATGTTGCATTTCTCCATCACATCCGCTTCACAAACGTAACCCTTGAGACTCTCAGAAATTACCACTGAGGTTTATGGTTGCACAATTTATGTGTTCATGATCTTAGCTTCGTGTCACTACGTGCTAAGTGAAACCCAAAATTCAATACCCATTATGCATTGACGATGAACAATTAATTTGCTCAAGCTTTCACTAATGAATTGACGAAGGTACCACATGACATCTCTAATTTTCTTTTGAGTGATTCCTATGAAATTGTTAACACCCATAACATTTCTTCCCTTGGAATCCAGTTTTAATTTTTGTTGAGATTTTAAATTTCCTAGCCAAATTAACATTATCTCCAACCTACTTGTTCAACAGACTACACCGGTTTCACAAGTACTTCGTTCGATTTCTGTCTTATATCAAGAAGCCTTTCAACACTTCTTAATAAGTATCTGATCGTTATTCAACGGGAAACCACACAAACACTTTAGAGTCTCTCTTGACTTTGAAGGAAAAGATTAGTGCCCGGGATCATTTGTTTCGTGTCTTTATTGACATCACATATTTTCCCAAAAGTGTTGCTTTATTTCTTTTCTTTTACACCCTAAGCACGAAAATCTTTGATTTTCCTAAATTCAGGTTCTCTTAATTACAAGGCATTTTAAATGGATTGTTGATTTATTAAAGGATGTGGTAAATATTGATCCACGTGGGCGAACTTTTTTTAAGATGTTGTTTTATTCTAAAGAGATAAGATGACGACATGATGACTCAGGCAGGAGTCTAATCGATTTGATTTCAAACAGTGCAAGAGGGACGCGTGCGAATCTGAACCGTTTCATC
Source organism: Lactuca sativa (assembly GCF_002870075.4). Lineage (NCBI taxonomy): Eukaryota > Viridiplantae > Streptophyta > Magnoliopsida > Asterales > Asteraceae > Lactuca > Lactuca sativa. Next base: position 127,930,170 of record NC_056629.2, read on the forward strand.
TCCATACGGCGCCTGATGGGAAGGCGTGTTATTAGGGGCCTAACATTCTCTCTCATGCGTGATCATCGGCTACCCCAACTGTCACGCATCAGTCCACTCCGAAAAACCCTTCGTTTTTCAATAGAAGATTTGGGAAGATCTTTCTCTCTCCTTAAACCACAGTATAAAAGGCAACATCCTCCACCGTTTACCTCTTTACTGCAATTAAAATTCCCAGAGAGCAAACAATCCCTCAACCTTCTCTGTTCATCATCTCCTCCACTTTCATCATAGCAATGGCAGATTCTTCCTCAGTTCATGCAACATCCCACATTTTTCCCATCCACCCACAGCAAAGCTTGATCATCGATTTAACTCCTCAATCGTATGACGCATTCATGTTCCCCATCATCGAGTGTCTGAAGTTTTCTCCAATCACTCCTGTACTTACCAGGGCTAAAACTATTCCGATGGAATTCTTGTCACAGATCTTTGCCACCGCTCACTACGACAAGGTTGTCGACAGAATATTCTTTGATATCTTTGAACACAAGGCGTCGATTTTAAAGCAGCGATTTTGCTCGTTGTTAGGGTTTGACACAGATTCTTCCAGGATCAATCCGGAATCCATCCCCATGGGTCATCTGTTCAACATGTTCTACAACATGGGATACACGGAGGTGCTTACTACGGTGACGAAATTCAAGAAGTCGTGCCTACCTCCACAGTGGAATGGGATGTTCACTGTTTTGTTCAAGGGTTTATCTGAACGAAGCGTCGGGTCTGATGGAGCCAGCCGTTTATTTCTCTCCATCATGTATGCTATCTACAATGGCATCAACATGGACTATGGGTCTGTTCTGTGGCAACAACTCATTCAGAGTCTCTCCTCCACTTCCAGACATTCAGAGATTTCGTATGCTTGATTATGGACTATTATCACGAAATGGGTGATGGACAAGTACCACGTCCCCATTGTCGCTGGTGCTCCAATGTCTTCGATTGGTATCTTCCATACCACGAAGATCATTGTGTCGGATGCTTCAAAATTTCCGTTCAATGGGTCTATTCCTGAAACGATGTATGGTGATGTTCCGGCTGACAGCAGGATCATTCAGACGTATAAAGAGTTTAGACGTTCTGGTCCGAGGGATCTTACTCCAGAGATGCTGAAATCCATTCATGACGCCGACAAGCCTGCTCCAAGAGGCAAGAAGGCTGATAAGGGAAAACAAGTGGCCAAGGGGGCGAAAGGCCCATCTCCAAAGAAGAGGAAACCCACCAGAGCTGCTTAGTCTCCACAGCAGAAGAGGAGAAAAACCCAACCGCGACGAAAGTTGATTATCGCTTCTTCCTCAAGCGAGTCTGAGGTGATAATTCTGATTCTGAAGGCTATCCACATGGTAACACTCCACCACGATCTCCAACTCCTGAAGTTCATATCTCTACTTCTCCAATTTCCTCTCCACCTAAAACCATTCCTATTTCTATTCCCCCCATAACTTCCACTACTCAAATACCACCAACTTCCATCCCAATACCAACACCAATATTCACCGAAGCAACCACAACAACTAGTGCAGATGTTAGAACCAACATATCTGATACGGGGGTTCATACTGACGCACCTAAATCTACCCCAGCACCCGAAACCACCCTAGCACCCGAAACCACCCTAGCACCCGAACAAACAACCCAACCCGAACCTACCCATACTACCGAACCACCAGCTTCACCACCACCATCAGAGGGAGAAGAACTATTCCTTGGCGGGGAGAATATGACTTTTGACTCGGTCTACTATAGCCTGTTTCAAGTACAAAGTGATGACGATGATGACGCTCCTGTCACTAAAAGGCATCTCCAGGAGCTCCATGATAAAATTGACTCTCTCATCGCCTCATCTTCCACTTCTCAGTCATCCCTATCTGAAGCTACAGTTCAGAAAATTGTTGACGCTTTCTCCAAAGCTCAACAAGCTTCACTTGCTTCTGCAACCACCGCCATAGATGCCTCTACCAAAGCTTGTCAGGCAACGACCGAAAAAGTCGATAAACTATTTACTGATGCCTCTTCCCTATTAAAGTCTTTACAGGAGAGTGCCAACGCTGCCAAGACTACACTGGAACCGATTGTCCACCAGCTAGCAACATCAGTCGAAACTGAGTTGAAGTCATTCGCTTCTCTTCGTCAAACAATTTCTGACGACAACTCAGCTTTCCGAACAACCATCAAGGAACGTCTCTCCAAGCTTCAAGAAGATTTGGCTACCGAGAACACTCTCATGGATGCTCTCATCAGGAAGACTACTGCTCTGAAGGTCAACAGCATTCAACTCTCCAACTCTCAACAGGAGGTTGAATCTCTTCGATCTGAAAGGGAGGTCATCAAATTGTGTCTTTCGGATGTCCACTCTGCCGTCTCCAACATCTTAGAAGCACATGATCCAATTCCTAACTACACTCTGAGGCGTGACCTTGCCGAGAAGCTCGCTCCCGCCCTCGCCCTACTCAGCAAAATCGAAGGGCTCCTTGATTTCGTGTCCATTCCGAAACAAGGGGGAGAGAAGGAAACAATGTCTCAACCACCTCCTACTTCCACAGCTACTCACACTACCGAACCTCCTCCAGTAAGCCAAGCCTCTGGTTCTAGTGTGAAAGACAAAGGCAAAAATATTGCTGAGGAAGAAGAAGAAGAAGATAAAGAAACAATCGCCGACTTGTTGAAGCGAAAAAGTCGACGCAATGAGGCTGACATCAGTGCTCATGTGGCAAGAGAGGCTGAAGAAGCCGAACGTAAACAGAAGGAAGCCCACGACCTTCTTGAGAGCAGGAAAACTATGTTTCCTTCCTGGACTCTTGAGAGGATGATTAAAGAAGCCATTGACACACCGAGTATCTTGTGGCTGGAACCTGTGATCTCTTTAGATTGTTCCAATACTGTCGGCTCACAGTTCGACATGCCACTGACCCGAAAGGCTTTTATCTTTCATGCCTTTTCCAACGTTGCAGAATTCCCTCATCCTCATCCTCAGGTTGATCGGGATCTAATTGAAGGCTGCTCAACCCCAATATCAGACTTGGAGCGCTCAGAAAATTGTCAACGTTCGGGTCTTGAAGCCGTATAGTGAAGGTAACTTCATCAACGTTCGGTTCAAGGTACTTCGGGGATCTGCCAAATCAGAACATACTATTTCCCTTGCAGATCTTCCCAACCTTAATCCCCATGATTGGATTATCTTGCACAACATCCTTCTCACCAACGAAGCTGAATACGGTCCGATCATCGACCATTTTAAGAGGATGCTTGTGTGCTACATCATGGAAGTTGCATTGATGGATCAGGAGATTGCAAGCGTATTTAAGAAGAAACCTACAATATCTCCTGTTGGCTCTGCCAGTGATCTCAACCAAATGCAGATGGGGAAGATTGACTCGAGGAGGAATTCGGTCATGTTTACCAGAAACGAGGGACAGAAATGTCTTTTCGCCTTGTCTGACAAACATCTCTATACCACTACATGTTTGGAGCACGTTTTGGGGATCATCCATAGATGCAAGCAGAACACAGCGGATGATATCAAGTACTTTGATGATATGATTCAATGGTACATTCGGTTCAGACAGACTATTCTCGCTCTTATCACACGTCTGTTTGATACTGTAAAGAAGGCTCCCGCTGTTGGCCCGAAGAAGAAGTAGTCTCGCTCCAATTTGACGCAAAGGGGGAGATTGTTGGGTCGTGTTTTGTGTAATGAGTTGCGTCTATTGGGCTCGTTAGCTAGTCCATTTTGTATCTCCGGTATGAGCCTGTCCATCCGTGAGTTTAGTAGGGTTTAGTATATATAGGAGCTTGCATACATCCTAGAAGGTAACGATAGAATAGAACAATCAGAGTATTATTTCAGCAAGTTTATCGTTATCGTTCTTGTAACCCTAATTTCCTCTACAACGGAAGTTCTTAGTTGAGCTCTACTGAGGATTGTTTGATCTAATCATTCGACACATATTGATCCATACTTGTGTTATTTACTGCTTTTACATCCATCGCATTACCTGTTAAGAAGATCTAATCGATCTTTAAGTTTATTAATAACTTATCATATTTGCATTATGTAGCAAAGGGAGAAAAACTCGTGTACATTCTATTAACACTCTTGTGTGATTAGTTTTGTTTTCCCCTTACCAATTTAGGTACATTGTAAGTCCTGTGTTTATAACCAGAGTCCCCTAAAGTGGGAGCGGGATAATTATGTATAGATCTATACGGGGTTGACACCCCACACCTGTGTTGTTCGCTATAGCTAGACCGGCCAGTCTAGGGTAACAAATATATGGACCGTATCTGATGCTTGAAAAACATCAGGGCAGGCATTCTCGTCATATCTGTATGATTATAATGACTCACATAGAGTAGGGTCCTAGTGACATGTGAATTGCGTGGAATATACACCCGTTAGTTTTATAAAATACCGAACCAGGTTTCGTATATTTTGTAAACTAATTTCACAACTTCGGTCTTAGTGTCTTTAAGACTACAATATCTTTTATATACATAAAATATAGGATTTTCTAGGAACACCCTCTTTCTAGTATAAACAAGGGAGAACTAAATAACACGCATAGAATTATACATGATTTTGGTATGGGACTCATAAACTACTTTTTATTGAAAACATTTGATTTTCTGGAGCTTTGCAAACTATTATGAACAAAGATAACACAAAGTTTTCTACAACTATACTTATGAACTCACCAACATTCTATGTTGACGCTTTTCAAAATGACTTGTATTCTCAGGAACTCAGTGAACAAGTACTCGAGCCTCGGATTTGGACATGTTACTATATTTTTTTTGAGACATTATACTTTTGGTGATTTTGTGTAATTCAAAGAACAAGTACACTTTGTAAAACAATGAATGTTGTTATATTGTATTGTATGATGTTTGGTTGCTACGTATCATTTATATTCAACTGCGATGATATTACTAAATGATGTCAACCGCCCCTAGACGTTTCCGTCGCCCTGGTATGGGGGTGTGACAGATTGGTATGAGAACATTGTGTATAGTGAACTAGTATATCTAACCATACAAGGTATACAACTACAAACACAATGGGACTAAACCACTCTGAATAAAATTATGCCTTAAAAAATATGAGTATTTTATAAAAAAATATATGTACGTGTAAATACATTATTATTAGGGTCTTAATAGAGAAAACAATCAAGAGTCCTTAGAAGAGTTGGTCATCGAGACTAAACTTGGACATCTATGTAATCACATATAGGGTAAATATAGTTTGATCTACTATATTTGTTCAAGATATGACCAACATGTGTCTAGGAGTGGTCAAGGTGAATGACAATTCTAAGACTTACCGACTTAAAACTATAAGGGTCCGAGAATAAAAACTAACAAGAATTGAAATACTATAGGAGTATTTTGACTTTCCAATTAATTTCTCATACTTATATATTCTCATACAGAAGACATGGCAGGCTTTCACCTCCCCGGAGACACAGAAGAATATGGGTTGAATCGAGGAATACCCCGAGGAACCTTTGGAGGATCCCGAAGAGCCGATATAGTTTGAAGAAGAGGATGTCGATCAACAAATCGGGGAAGATGATGACGAGGAGGTTGAGGAGGACGATAAATCGGACACAGAGTCTGAAGTTATCAACCCTCCATACATGGCAAGAGTATCACCGCATGGAATGGGCTAAAATGGCCCTACACCTCCTTGGGTTGATGATATTGAGAGGTGGAGCCGACCCTAGGGTCAACAACCGCCATTTGGGATGAACCGAGGTTTCTACAACTTCCAGCATGGGGGACCAGCGGACCGCGCACTCCCTGTCGTGGTTAGGCGTATTAGGGACATCAGTGACCAGGCTCAAGTGACCGCCGACCGGGTAATGCAAATGTGGGTGGCTATGCAGGTTATGGATGCTCGCACGCGATACCTGAAGCGAGACTTCTATCCAATCGAACGACTCATGGAAGACCTTGCCACTGCATGAGCGGAGGTCAGGGAATCTCTGGTGAGGCACGCCACTCTGGTGGAGCGTGTGCAGATCACCGAACACAGATTAGCCGAGTTGCAGGGCGCGTCTACCTCCTCACAGGTTCCGCCAGAGGACGCTCGTCATTAGTAGGACCTATCCTACCCGCCACTTGTTGTAGTTTTATTTCATTATGTATGTAAGATCGACCCTATGATTAGGTGTCTATACCACTTATAGGGTCTCTATGTTATCACTTTCTTTATCTCGCAAAGGATTGTAGACCTTTCAAAGGTCAATTTTCATGCATGAATGTACTAAGAAAGCTATTATTAATGAAACAGTTTCGTGTTTTATTTGGGATGTTGATATCTGCTATGTGTTCCCTCTTTATTTTTCTTGGATATAATATAAGTCAATCATAACACCGTAACCTTTGGAAACAAAAGAAAAGGGCATCAGAATCCAAAATCATCCAAAAAACAAACCGTAGCGGTTCATGCTGCTACCACGCCGACCACAACCGCACCGATGTCGACAAAACCAACACCTGCAAGACCTTACGCAGGCACTCTACCAAAGTGTGACAAATGACTATTGTGAATGAGTTATGAAATGAAAGATCAGTTATATACATTTTTATTGCAAATAATTATTGAAGTTTATAGAGAAAATAAAAAACTAATATTTTTTAAATAATATAACTCAAGCGTTTTTTCTTTCAATTGAATAACTATATTCAATGATTTTGTGAAAAGCATGATTGAGTTATGACATGTTTTGTTTTTTTTTATCATTTATTCTATTAGTTTTCATTTAGAATTTAATAGGGTTGATGAAATGATCACAACTTTTAATGCTTTAAGTTCTTAGACACGATGAAGAAAAAGAACATAAATTTGATCGATTTAGTAAGTCACGTGATTAAGGAAGAATAGTAAAAGAGATATCATGATTAGTTTGAATGTAAATTGATCAAAACTACATTGTTTGGAGGGTTCTACATGTAAGCTTAGACACATAACAACCACATATTCACTAAGCCATATATATATATATATATATATATATATATATATATATATATATATATATATATATATATATATATATATATATATATATGTATGTATATATATATATATGTATATATATATATATATATATATATATATATATATATATATATATATATATATATTTATATTTATATAGGTTCATGTGAAAGACATGGAAATACAACCCAAGTCATTCATTTTGAAGATAAAAAATATATATACATTTTTAAAATGCATGTAAATTAAAATTTTTGAATTTTTTTTTAAATATTATTTGTTTCATTTATTTTATCTGAAAATAACTTTTAAAAAATTTAACGTTTTTTTTCTTCAAAATATACGTGAAATATTCTAATAGAATATTATATTGTAAATATTCAAATCGAATTTTTAGAATGTTAAAATATTATACTGGAAAGGCGATCTAGTCATGCTGACTCTGCATGTGTTGATAGATCGGTTAGAGGAAATGAATTGAGTATATCGCGACGTGTTAGCGTCAGAAGGTCAGGCCCCGGGTATTGATCATGGTGAGTGGAAGGTAGAGCATGGACTTGAGAGTCCTTGCGAGCGGATCCAGAGCATGTGTTGGGCATGGGATATCGGTTATGCTATAAGAGAATGGTGTAGTATTGGGTGAGCACCGTGACACTTGTTGTAGTGACAAAACGGCCAAGTGGATTTCCTTGGTAAGGAAAGGGAAAGGAATGTAGCTCCGAGATGGAGTGCAAGTTGATGGAAGTGAAAGCAGTAGTGCAGAGTTATGATTGGGGTGTCCCAATCATGGTTGATGAACAGTGTGTCTGCGACTGTGGTATGGGATCACATCCAGGTTGGATGTTTGCTAAGGTCACGGAAGGAATTTCCGAGGGTAGAGCCAAAATGCTCGGAAGGAATGCAGGGATGGAATCTTCGATTTCCAGTTTGATTTTGATCAAGGATTTATGTATGTGGTGGAAATTCATCCTGGCGGATGTTTGGAGGTGTCGTCAGTGTATCGGGTTTTCCCAACCCGAAGATGCTAGAGCCAGTTCAGCATGGGTATGAGATTGCGGTGGAGAAACTCATGGGAGTTGCTCTGAGGCTGAAGGATGTGTCATCTTGTCACCATGGAATGGATAAAGTTGGGCTCAGACCGGTGAATGTTGTGATTTGGAGGGAGTGATGCATCATGGGGTGGTACTCAGCTGATAAGTGTGGTTATCAGAGATTGAGGCCGATGGCCAGTTTGAAGCGGTGGTCCGAACATCGTAGGAAGGAAAATTGGGTTGGGTTTCGGTGGTTGTGCTTTGAGGAACCTGATCTGGTCAATGCCAGGTGGTGCATTGCGAGAGTAGTTCTGGAGTTGTGTTGCCGCAGGCTTCGAGGATGAAGCCTAATTTAAGTCGGGGAGAATTGTAACATCCCGGAATATCAAGAGTAGAGTTGAAGGGCTAAAAGTGTAAGTGTGAGGCAACTCGGCTAGTCCACGAGTGGACTCGACGAGTAGGGTCGCGACTCTAGTTGCGTGTTAAGTGACCGACTCGGCGAGTAGCATGGATGGACTCGGCGAGTTGGTGCTGAGTGGAGAAAACCCTAATTTCGGAGGTTGAGCCCTATATAAAGAACATAACACTTCTTCCCCAGCCTCTTTACCTTCCCTTTGAGTTCCAAAAACCCTAAATTCGTGTGAGCCTTCCTTGGTGAGAGATTAGAGCCTTGGAGGAGGTAATCTTGGAAGGAAATTGAAGAGCAAGAAGAGTGGAGCAAGGGGCTTTGCATAGAATTGGTTCATTCATCAGTGGGAGCCTTCATTTGAGGTAATAATCTTCTGTTTGAGCTTTTGTGCATCTAGATCTATCATTTGTGGGGGGTTTGGGGCATAAATGAGGTCCATCTCAAGTTTGGTTTAAGATATGAGGTTGCTACCTCAGATCTAGGTTATTAATGATCCAGAAAGCCATAAAGTCCATGCTCAAGAGTTGTTGAAGTCCTTTTGTCCTAAACCCTAGCCCTAGAGTGTAAAATGTCTAGATCTCTTTGGATTCACGTAAAGTTTGCCACTTTACATGATGGATGGCTTGTAGAAGGGTAAATCTGTGGTTTAGAGCTTCTGCATGGCTTGGAAAGCCTCTATATGGTTTCAGATCTTGGGGTACTCGGCGAGTCACAAGGGTGTTCTCGACGAGTTGCTTGAAGAAAGACTGAAACTCGACGAGTTGGAAGAACAACTCGGAGTGTTGGTTGAAGATGGGCAGGAACTCGGCGAGTTGGAAGAACAACTCGGTGAGTTGGTTGCAGATAGCCTTGGACTCGGCGAGTCTGGTCGTGAGGTCCTAACCTTTCTTCTGGTTGAGCTGTGAATCAGTGAGTCGAGTGTTAAAGGAATCGGAGTTGTTGGACTCGGTGAGTCTCGGGGTGACTCGGCGAGTTGAGTCGCGAATTTGGGAAAGTTCTGAGCATGGGGACTCAGCGAGTCATCGGGTTGACTCGATGAGTAGAGTCAGTCAGGGGTTGACTTTGACTTTGACTTTGACCAAGGGTTGACCAGTTCACTTCCAGGGGCATTTTGGTAATTGTTGGATATTGTTTTGAGTTCAGTGTTGGTGTTGGCTAGTGGTGGAGATCTTGTCAGTGGTCGGAGCAGCTTGGGCTTATCTATTCAGTCGGAAGTTGCGAGGTGAGTTAATCTCACTATATCGACAGGGTCTACGGCACCAAGGCTGGCCCTTTTATCGGATTGTGATCCGGTTATCGTTGTTATGTTTTTGTTAGTTGTGTTGCATCCTGGTAGTTAGGATGGTATATGTTAGAGACCTGGTTATGGTCGGTATCCTGGTATATATAGGATGATGCTATGCTAGTGACCGGTTAGGTCGGTATCCTGGTTAGGATGATGTTATGCTATGTGATATGTTAGATCGGTTTGATTGGATGTGATATGTTATATGATTGAATGTTTATGTGCACATGGTTGTTCGACTGGGATTGGGTTGAGGCGGGACCTGCTTTGTGCTGTAGGCCAACATACCCAGGGCGGACCGGTTATCCCGAAGGCCCAACGAGCGGTCCGGATAGGCTGTAGGCCCCAAGAGGGTGGACCAGACGTGCGGAGGCTTGGAGAGTGGACTAGGCCGACTGAAGGCCTAGTGCGGGCGGACCAATCACACTGTAGACTCGATGTATATGGTTAGACTCGGAGGGTGGACCAGGTGGACTGAAGGTCGGTGCGGCGGACCAGTCATACAGTAGACCCAAAGTGCATGGTTGTTCTGTGTTCTGTTATGATATGGCATGTTATGCGTGTATGGTATATGTGGTTGGTATTTTGGGGATATCTCACTAAGCTTACGGGCTTACAGTTGTGGTTTAATGTTTTTCAGGTTCTTCTGGAGACCGTGGCAAGGCAAAGGAATGATCGTACCGCTCCTCATGATTATGTTTTGTGATGTGATTCTAGGAAGACTCTGATATAATTTTATTGAAAACCTTTTTGTAATAATTTTATCAAATCAGGTTGTTTTTGAAAAGTTTAAATTGGTTGGAATTTTATGGTTGTTAGAAGTTGGTATCAGAGCCTTGGTTTGAGTGAATTGGAGGAACATTCGTGTGAATCCAGTTTCAAATCGAGGAGGGTTTTCAAAAGAGAATTTAAAATGGTTTTCAAAATGAGTAAAGGAGGACGCGGAGGTACGATCAACCAGAGCTAGTAAGTAACCCCAAAATACCATACTTGATATTTGTTTTGAGCTTTGATAGAACAGGATGCTAGTACTAGGTTAGGGATCTTCAGGATTTCATGATAATGTTGCCTAATTTATGATGCCTGTTAGCCTAGGGTTTCCTTTGTGGGAGATTTCCAGTGTTCCTCTAGAAATGAGGGTTGAGTGCTTGTTATGTATGTTCTTCACTAGGGTGTCGTGGTATAATTGATACAAATATGGGTAGGTGTGGAACGTAGTATGGGCCCGTACTACTTAAAGCACAGGACCCATACGCGGATCAAAGAAACCATAACCTCTAGGGATGGGTTGGGGGTTGGTTCCCGGGTTAGTGGGATGTATCTGATATCTTGCGATGTTTTCAGTATGGAGGTTTCGAGGCATGCTGGGAGTTGATCCGGATCGGGATCGGGAGTAGGAGAGGGCGGTCAGGGTGGGTCAGTACCGCCCGAAGTTATTGGTCAGATGAGCACATGCGAGTTGGATGCTAGGATTCGTGAGATCCTACATGATAAGGTTGCTGCATTGTTTCGGGCTGAGTTACCGGAACTGTTTGGGTCGATCAAGACTGCCATGGTTGAGTATTTTGATGAGCGCTATGCAGCTCTCACGGAGACGGCTGCCGCGGCGGCTACAACGGCTGTTGCAGCGGCAGGGGAAGATCCGTTCGAGATTTTCAGTATCAGGACTTCGATAATACGAAGCCTCCTACCTTCGACGGGGTTCAGGACCCGATTGTTGCTATAAGATGGTTGTCGGACATGGAGGGGTGTGTTCTTCACGTGTTCATGCCCTGCTGATCAGAGGGTGAGGTGTGCTCTGAACCTGTTAAGGCTCGGGGCGAAGGATTGGTGGAGATTGACCACGGGGTCGTATTCGGATGCGCAGAGAGCTGCGGTTTCATGGGATTAGTTCCGGGAGATGTTCAACACTTGTTATGTTCCGCGGGTCGAGAGGGAGAGATTGGCTCAGGAGTTCCTGGAGCTGAAGCAGGATTTGGAGTCGGTGACGGAGATCACCTGGATGTTCACTAAGAGGGCGATGTTTTGCCCTGAGTTCGCTTCAGAGCAGGCTCAGATGTCCCGATATCTGAGTATGCTCAAGAGGGTTATCAGGCAGTTTGTGTCTACGCAGAGGTGCGAGACCTTGTTGGAGTTACAGGAGGCCGCCAGGCGGCGTGAGTTGGAGATTGAGTTGCAGTTGCGAGAACAGAGGCAGGCTCTGGTGCAGTCGCAGCCGGCAATTAAACGGTCCAAGACCGTTGATTCTAGATTGAGATCAGGGCAGCAATACTTGTGGGAAGTGTGGGAAGGGTCACACCGGAGTTTGTAGGTCCGGTGGTGCATGCCGCAAGTGCGGAAAGGAGGGGCAGTATGCGAGGGATTGTCGGCAGACAACCTCGGTTCGGGATCTGTGGATTTGTTATCATTACCATTAGGTTGGACACTTGAGGGTCAACTGTCCACAGCTTGCTGCAGGACCGGTGCAGGCTCCAGCACCGGCCACTTTGAGGATTACGCGTGGAGGTCAGGGTGGAGCGGAGCCCCCAAGGGCTCAGGGTCGTGCTTTTCAGCTTACAGCAGAGGAGGTTAGGGCAATGCCGGATGCAGCTGCGGGTATGTTTCTTCCTTGATGTCTTGTTATTTTGTGATTATTTTGGAGTATTGTATATCTGCTAGTCTCGTTGTGTGGTTTTTGGTATTGTATTCGTTGTTCCTTGAGGGTTATGGTATGGTTAAGGGTTTGGTGTTGGGAATCTCGTTGGTTATCTTCATGAGGGTTATTAGCAGGAATTTGGCGTTTGTTCTGAATGTTGGGCAACATCTGCAGTCTGAGGAGTGGTTGGCCGAAGGTCGGGTTTCTTTCGAGCCGTGATGATCCGCGATAATATGTGATTTTCTGAAGGTTGCTCATTCTAGTGGGAACCAGATCGCGTGTAAGGGATTGTGTTGTGTAGGGTTGATAAGGGAGGTCGGTGATGGCGACCGGTGGTTGATAGTCAGTGCTCTAAGTGGGGGAAAATTGGAAAATTCTCTGGAAGATCGATGGTCATGTGAGGTTGTTTAGCTGCTTGGGATTCAGCAGTGGTTCTGTCAGCCAAAGAGTGTAGGTTGGTATGAGTAAGTGGCAGGCATGCGGGGCTGAGACAGACCAAGGGTGATTGATTGTGGAAGGCCTGGGATCGGGCCGGGATTGAGTATGTAAGGTGGAGATAGAGTTTGGAACCCCTAGAGGGCTAGAACAATATGCATGGGAGAGTTTTCCTGGAGGGATAATTCAGGATGTTGGATGTTGGTTGAGCGGTACGGATAGACTGAAGGCCGGTGGGTGTACCAGTCAAGTCGAAGGCTCAGAGAACGGTCCAGACAGGCTGAAGGCCCTGGAGGGCGGTCCAGACCTGCTGAAGGTTCCGACAGTGGTCCAGATGGGCTGAAGGCCTGGAAAGGCGATCCAGTCATGCTGAAGACTCTGCATGTGTTGATAGATCGGTAAGAGGAAATGAATTGAGTATGTCGCGACGTGTTAGCATCAGAAGGTCTGGCCCCGGGTATTGATCATGGTGAGTGGATGGTAGAGCATGGACTTGAGAGTCCTTGCGAGCAGATCCAGGGCATGTGTGGTGCATGGGATAGAGGTTATGCTATAAGAGAATGGTGTAGTATTGGGTGAGCACCGTGGCACTTGTTGTATTTCCAAGACGGCCAAGTGGATTTCCTTGGTAAGGAAAGGGAAAGGAATGTAGCTTCGAGATGGAGTGCAAGTTCATGGCAGTGAAAGCAGTAGTGCAGAGTTATGATTGGGGTTTCCCAATCATGGTTGATGAACAGTGTGTCTGCGACTGTGGTAGGGATCACACCCTGGTTGGATGTTTGCTGAGTTCACGGAAGGAATTTCCGAGGGTAGACCCAAAATGCTCGGAAGGAATGCAGGGATGGAATCTTGGATTTCCAGTTTGATTTTGATCAAGGATTTATGTATGTGGTGGAAATTCATCCTGGGGGATGTTTGGAGGTGTCGTCAGTGTATTGGGTTTTCCCAACCCGAAGATGCTAGAGCCAGTTCAGCATGGGTATGAGATTGCGGTGGAGAAACTCGTGGGAGTTGCTCTGAGGCTGAAGGATGTGTCATCCTGTCAGCATGGAATGGATAAAGTTGGGCTCAGACCGGTGAATGTTGTGATTTGGAGCGAGTGATGCATCATGGGGTGGTACTCAGCTGATAAGTGTGGTTATCAGAGGATGAGGCCGATGGCCAGTTTGAAGCAGTGGTCAGAACATCGCGGGAAGGAAAATTGGGTTGGGTTTCGGTGGTTGTGCTTTGAGGAACCTGATCTGGTCAATGCCAGGTGGTGCATTACGAGAGTAGTTTTGGAATTGTGTTGCCGCAGGCTTCGAGGACGAAGCCTAATTTAAGTGGGGGAGAATTGTAACATCCCGGAATATCAAGAGTAGAGTTGAAGGGCTAAAAGTGTAAGTGTGAGAGGGCAACTCAGCGAGTCCACGAGTGGACTCGGCGAGTAGGGTCACGACTCTAGTCACTATTGGATTAATGTCTAAGTCCATAACTATAATTGGTAAGACTTGACCCAACCCGGCATGGTCCATTTGGGTTGCATGGCATCATGCACTTGGATAGACTAAAATGAGAGAAATAACACTTAAGATTTATTAATATATTATAAGTTCTAATATATTAATAAGATTTTTTAATTAGTATTGATCAATAATTAATTTAGAATTAATTATGTGATCAAAAGAAGACTAATTAAATATATGGGTTGATTGTGTAAATCATCCATACTTATATAGTGGGCTAATGCTCCATGGATTATCAAGTTGGGCTAAAACCCATTGAATGCTCCATGGTGTATTTGAACCCATGGATCCATGGAAATGGATAGCCATGACAATTAGGGTTTACCCTAATTGTAACACACTATATAATGATCACTTTCTTGGGAAAATCGGCGACTATGATATGCATGGAGGGCAAGCCGATTCTTGAAGTGTTCGAATTTCTCTCTAAGTTATTCCAAGTGCTTATGCTGTTGTGTGAACCATTTGAGGTGTCACACTTGGGGCACTAGGCACTCAAGCTTGATAAAGACAAGCACCAACAAAAGGTATGTTATTCTAACTTGTGTTATTCAAAGTTTTGTATGCTAGAATAGAACAATACATTGGAAAGTTGATATTTGCATGTATAATACATAAAACATAGATCCAAGGTATTTAGGGTTGCATGTACACTTAGGAGTGTTAGATTGCTCAAAACCCAACAGTGGTATCAGAGCCTAGGCTTGTTTTCCTGTTGTACTTGCTTAAACTGCTTAAAAATCGACTTTTGGTGCTGTCTGCCCAGCAGACTCGCCGAGTCCAAGGAAAAATGCATCCAACTCGCTGAGTTTGTTCATGCACTCGACGAGTTGGACCCCCAGATAGCATATTTTTGAGTTTTGGTGCTGGAATTGGTCTTGAATCATTACCTTTGACTGTTTTGGGCTTATAAAACTTGTTTTGAATGTGGTAATGATTATGTTAAACCAATTTCAATGCTATAATAAAAGTTTCAAGTTTATATGTGTTCATGTTATTCTTGAAAATTGTTGATTATGAATGATCATGCTTATGAGTTTTGCTAGATCATAGGAATTGTGTGCAAATTGTTTGTTGATATAATTCATGATCTTGTTGAAAATTGTATGGATTTCATAACTTGTCCTCAAGTTATGAATTTTCAAGAATTTTATGTTTCCTTGATTTATGAGTTAGTTTAGATTGATAATAAAAAAAATTAGGTTTTAGTTGTTTTCAATCCATATTAGTCTAAAAGAAGTTCATAAAATATGTTTTTGTAACTTGTCTTCAAGTTATGTGAAAAGTCATATTTATGAATCTTAAAAACTCATAAAAGTTTTGTAGGTTACACAAAATGTAAGAGTTTTTTCCATTAAATAGTTTAATGACTCCATAACTTGTCCTCATGTTATGGATGTTGAAGAGACACTTCTTTAGAGTGTTTTTTAAAGAATAAGGGGTTACATTAAAATGAAGAGTCTTCATTTTAATGAACCATTAAACTCATAAGTTATGATTTAAAGAGTCTTGAAATAGTTTCAAAACTTGCCCTCAAGTTTTGGAATTTGAAAAGTTACTCCTCATGTATACTTTAATTCCAAATTGAACATTGAAATTTTAAAAGGTTTACAATTCAACCCTTATACTATTATTATAATTTTAATTATATAGATATGTATAAGAGGAAGTCAATCTTACCTTTAGTAGGCCTCATTCACGAAGCCGGTCTATAAGGGGGGTATAAGGTTACTGACTATAAAATGGAAGTTTAATGGGTGTCCACTCTCACCCACCAGTTCCTTGACTGGTGGAGGGTCGTTAGCCGAACGGGTAGGAATGGACTATAGTTCTCCCTTCATTAAAAGTATAATGAAAAATACTAAGTAACTAAACACTTATAAATTCCTAATCTTAGTTACTTAGGAAAATGTGAAAAGGTGCTTGCCCATAAAATTACACTTTGTACCTTACCAAGTCCTTAGTGGAGCGTGTGTGGTTAACCGACACACTAACATGGACTAGTAAGAGTGGCAAAGGGTAACTTGACTTTATTATAGATCAGTGGAGCGTGTGTGGTTAACCGGCACATCGATTAGGTAATATTGTTAAGGGTACCAAGTCAATTTGTATGGTTATTCACACCTTGTTTGTGATCCTCGGCATCCTAGTCACAAATTTGAGAGGGCACAATCGAGATTCAAACATGCAATTGAAAAGTTTAATGTATCTCAAAAGATCTAGGAGTTTCAAAACCAATAAAACCTAATAATAAAATATTTCGTTTTCATGGTGGAAATTGGTAAATCGTCATTTATCTACCTTCAACTATTTTATAATTTGGATTACGACATCCCTCTTCCAGTTATAAATAGGTTGTTGGGTTCTAGCCTTAATATTTCATATTGGGTGTTATATTAAGGACTTTAAATCAACTAACTTGAATTTCTCCCATTATAGATTTCTATTTTAGACAGCTATGGTCTTCCCAAATCTTTAGGAACAAGCTTCCTAATGAAGATGATATCCCAAATGGCAATCAAGGTGAAAGATCAATCCCTTTGTTGGGCATTTGTGGGACTAGAAATCATACTTCACTTCATCCACCTCATCCAATAAATCTCCCTATCCCACAAGTTTTAAGACTTTATAAGTTCTAAGTCACTCAATCCCTATTGGGAAGCAAAGTCTATATGTGCTTAGATCTTGGGGATTAAGCCACATATTGACAAGTCGGGAGAGTCGGGTGTCGAAGTCTCGAGGTAGCTGGCTGCTGACTTGGTTCTTTAGTCACTCCCTGATGACAGGTCGCGACAAGACCCTTAATGATCTTACCTATTTGCTTGATGATGCTAAATCAGCAGTGATTTGGAGCATTAGTAAAGCAAATTGGATTGGAAGATCTACTTTCCAAACCTATTTGGACATCGAAAATGGTGACATTAGAGGTCCAGGAAAAACTTTCTCTTCTCAATGGAAAGGGATCGGCCATAGTCAACTCGGTTGACCAAATGGTAAAGAGAAAGGTTAAGTCTGTGATAGTCCCATGTACCGTTTCCAAAGAGTCCATAAGATTCTGTTGCCAAAGGAAAGACATTGGTTGCGAAGCTGCTAAATTTACCTGAGACATCTTAAGGATGGTAAAGTCAATAGGTTTGACTCTACTTCAGGTAAAGTCCATTGTCTAATTCTATTAAGTTTCTATTCTGAGATTCTTATTGCATAATGTGACGAGGTCACATGTTGATGTTTTAAGAATAAAAGAAAAAGTGAAGAAACTTAAAGGAAGTATATGCTGATTTTGATCGTGAAGATGGATTTCGATCGCATGGTTCAGTGATCGGAATTTTGAGTTGTTACTTAAGAGTTATGATATATTGCTCAGGAATAGATAACAACAAGTTTTCATATGGATTGTAAGGATAAATTTTTCCGCAAAGTTTTAAAATAAAAGAAAAATGCTTTTGATTTTATTTATTTTAAGTATCCTTACAATGGCATTTGTGAAAAAAAAATTGTTGATTATATGTTTCCATTGATAAGCAATATATGTAAATGGATTTGATTCTCTCATTAGTGGAAGTGTCATAATTTACCAAATAAGGAAAGATTCTCATCGCCCAAGTTTCAGTTGGATAGAAACTTGGAATCATGCAACTTGTATTGTATGATCATGAGAATTTTTATATATTTGGGAAATTAAGTCTAATTCCTTGTTCACATGTATATGTGAATCAAGTGGAGGACAAAGGGATCAGATACACTTGGGTGTGCGCTGATCAAGTCCACCAGAAAGTTGATAAGATTATTCATTATGATTTACTAAAGTTTAGTAAATATGGTTATACTTACAAGTTTAAGTATAGTTCTGGATCATTGGAGAAGTTTCAATGATAGACATAATGACTAAGAAGAATCAAATAAGGAAGAAAGATAAAAGTTTCTCTAATCTGAAGAGATGGGAGAGTACTTGAGTATCTTGTTTTATGATTATCTCAGTGATTATGAAACCATGTCACAATTGATCCTCTAAGGACACCTTAGTTCATTTTGTTTGGCTAAGGAGAGGAATCGTGAATTGTTGAAATGGTTAGATCAAAAGATAAATTATACTTCGTTCCAAAATTAAATCTTGGAGTCATACTCCAAGATTAAGCCTTGAGTGACATAATCTTAAGAAAGGTTTAAAACACTTGTTAAATGTAGAGTAAAATGATGTTCTTACTCTTGTACATTTGAAATTGGTAAGTTGAAATTGGATAAAACAAAGACCAACTAAGACCAATTGTGAGAAGTGTTTAACTTGATAAGAATCTGCACGAACTCTTGAATATTCGTTTTTGTCAAGGAATGGTTCTTGACAAAGAGAATCTTATATGCCAAGAGGTCAGTGGGAGTCATAAAAGGATCTTAAGATAGATTCAAGAACTAATCAAGAGTTTTGTTAATCACTAGACCACGATTTGAGGTTTGTAACCTATCGTGTTGACATATTCTGTGCCCATTACAGTTGAAGTTGGTTTTGCATTGGAGTTCTGAGAGTTCTCAACTGGTTGCATAACAACTTGGAAGCAATGGCAGGCCCTTGTGCTACCAGGTGGCAAGAAATTAAGACTGCACAAGTTCAGTCCATATGAATTTGGATTTGTCATTAACCTTGTTGTGTGATTATGGTTATGTCAAATTCACATGGATAGGAACACATACACCATCAAAATCGAAGTGTCATAAGGTTTCTCTCCGATTCATGAAAATGATAGTGAGGAAACTCTTCCACTAAGTAGATTTAAGTGGATAGCAAGTGTGAAGTTTGCATTCTCATGTCGTTAGTGGAGCGTGTGTGGTTAACCGGCACACTAACTAATGAGAATGGCAAAGGTTTAGACTCACATGTGAGCTATCTAAGGAAAGGTTTAGACTCCAGGTGTATGATTTGATAAAGTTTTATCAAGGCAATCTAGTATCAGAAATCTGACTGATTTCTAGGTACATGTCAAAGCTAGTGGGAGCATAAAGCATTATGCTAGTTAGATAATAATCATTATGCTAGTGGGAGCATGATGATTATGTTGCAAGTTAGTAATGTTAATTATAGAAAACAAAAGTTTCAACTCGCTTTGAAAAAGTTGTTTTACTATAATTAAGGGAGAGAAATTTATACTTCATTCCAATTCTACAAGCTTAGATTGAGATTTTAATCAACTTTAGTCAAGAATATATGTGAATGTTATGTTGGAATGGTTCAACATAAGGAATTTCTATATATGTTGCTTTCTCAAAATTCGATTAAGATTACGGCATCCCTCTTCATAGTTCGAATTATGAGAACATGGCAAATAAAAATTTTATAGCATGAATCGTATCCCATATGCTTCGGATATAGGATCGATTGCATGTGTTATAATATTCATCCATTCTAAATTTTCCTAATGCTTAGGGCGTTAAGAAGGGAAAAGGGATTAGAACTGGATATGACTAAGATGATTAAGCAATTGTCGAGAACAATTTGGGGTTTTCCAAAGTTTGGTTACTCATGGACAATTGGAAGTATAGAGTAAGGATCGTATTGACATATTTTGGAAAGAGGCAACTCTTGTTCAAAAGTGATGGTCAAGATGGGAATATGGAATTGTTTCCATAGGTGGAAGTTATTCTTTGAATCTGTGTAGGATTAAAGAACTTAATGCAAAGAAGGATGTTCAAAGGAATGTACTATGAATTTGAGACTTCATCTCCATGGAATTGATTTCCATTGGAATACTTTGTAATGTTTGTTGCCAAGTCTTTGTGACTTGTGTGAATATCATTACAAGAGGATCATTGCATAGATTACGGTAAATGACAAGAACTTGGTATTCTTACATTTATAATAAGGATTGGGATTGTGAAATGAGAATCATTGAAGTCATGTTCAATTGATATACATTTCACAAAGAGATGACCATATGTAAACATAGTGTGCATACTTGGAGTATGGCATAGCTATTGTTTAGAGAAACATAGTACGCATGCTTGGAGCATGGCATCACTACTGTTGCAATTCAAGTATTAAGTTGATTAATCGAAACATGAATAATGAGTGCTCAATATGGTGCTTAGATAAAAGGTGTTTTATTTACGCTCAAAGTCTTGAGGCCATATAGGACTAGTATTATTTTGTGTTTCACTTTGCATGTTTTGACTTCCAGAATAACTAGGTCATTCTCCCGAATGACCAAGTTATTCAAACCATCCACAGTCGGTCATATGTTGGAAGTAGATATGAATCAAGACTGTCGTGAATTTGGCTTGTATGATTTGTCTAAAGTGCTTTAGACAATGCAATAGTTGCTACAACATTCATGAGTACTCATAAGGGTTGAGTATTGGATTCAACCCACGCTCATTTGGATTCACTTCATGGATTTTATCACGAGTGAATCATGAGACGATAATATCTTATATTCTTCAAACCTAGAGATATGAGTTGGTTATACATTCATTGTACGAAAACGCATTGGTAACTCGATGCTATAAAACGTGCCTTTGTGTATGATTCAACAAGTAGTCAGTACAAGCATATGAGTCGAAGTTTATCCATTCCTTTTACCCTCAAAGGGATAAAAGTGATATCTGTGGGCCCCTCGATGATTTAGTGATGACAAAAGTAAGTGGTCGGCCGAGCTTGGACTGATTTGATTTGTTCAGTTAGTCAATCGTCATAAATCAGAAATTGGGAAACAACAAATGGACAGAGAGAATGATTATAATCCATGTCTCAGTTCATATGATATCTAGAATGGAGGAATATATGATCACTTATCTAATGGACAAGTCATTGACAGAGGGCAGAGTTCATGGACAAGGTCAGAGATCGACAGAAGCTTTTGAGAGCTACGATTGCTAGTCGGGTTCTGAAGTCATACTTGCAATAATAGATTTAGACTTATCCAAGTGGGAGACTGTTGGATTAATGTCTAAGTCCATAACTATAATTGGTAAGACTTGAACCGACCCGACATGGTCCATTTGGGTTGCATTGCATCATGCACTTGGATAGACTAAAATGAGAGAAATAACACTTAAGGTGTATTAATATATTATAAATTCTAATATATTAATAAGATTATTTAATTAGTATTGATCAATAATTAATTTAGAATTAATTATGTGATCAAAAGAAGACTAATTAAATATATGGGTTGATTGTGTAAATCATCCATACTTATATAGTGGGCTAATGCTCCATGGATTATCAAGTTGGGCTAAAACCCATTGGACGATCCATGGATGCTCCATGGTGAATTTGAACCCATGGATCCATGGAAATGGATAGCCATGACAATTAGGGTTTACCCTAATTGTAACACACTATATAATGATCTCTTTCTTGGGAAAATCGGCGACTATGATATGCATGGAGGGCAAGCCGATTCTTGAAGTATTCTAATTTCTCTCTAAGTTATTCCAAGTGATTATGGTGTTGTGTGAACCATTTGAGGTGTCACACTAGGGGCACTAGGCACTCAAGCTTCATAAAGACAAGCACCAACAAAAGGTATGTTATTCTAACTTGTGTTATTCAAAGTTTTGTATGCTAGAATAGAACAATACCTTGGAAAGTTGATATTTGCATGTATAATAGAGAAAACATAGATCCAAGGTATTTAGGGTTGCATGTACACTTAGGAGTGTTAGATTGCTCAAAACCCAACAGTCGCGTGTTAAGTGACCGACTCGGCGAGTAGCATGGATGGACTCAGCGAGTTGGTGCTGAGTGGAGAAAACCCTAATTTCGGAGGTTAAGCCCTATATAAAGAACATAACACTTCTTCCCCAGCCTCTTTACCTTCCGTTTGAGTTCCAGAAACCCTAAATTCGTGTGAGCCTTCCTTGGTGAGAGATTAGAGCCTTGGAGGTGGTAATCTTGGTAGGAAATTGAAGAGCAAGAAGAGTGGAGCAAGGGGCTTTGCATAGAATTGGTCCATTCATCAGTGGGAGCCTTCATTAGAGGTAATAATCTTCTGTTTGAGCTTTTGTACATCTAGATCTATCATTTGTGGGGTTTTGGGGCATAAATGAGGTCCATCTAAAGTTTGGTTTAAGATCTGAGGTTGCTACCTCAGATCTAGCATGTTAATGATCCAGAAAGCCATAAAGTCCATGCTCAAGAGTTGTTGGTGAAGTCCTTTTGTCCTAAACCCTATCCCTAGAGTGTAAAATGTCCAGATCTCCTTGGATTCACATAAAGTTTGCCAATTTACGTGATGGATGGCTTTTAGAAGGGTAGGTCTGTGGTTTAGAGCTTCTGCATGGCTTGGAAATCCTCTGTACGGTTTCAGATCTAGGGGTACTCGGCGATTCACAAGGGTGTTCTCGGCGAGTTGCTTGAAGATAGACTGAAACTCGACGTGTTGGAAGAATAACTCGGTGAGTTGGTTGAAGATGGGCGGGAACTCAGCGAGTTGGAAGAACAACTCGACGAGTTGGTTGTAGGTAGCCTTGGACTCGGTGATTCTGTTCTTGGACTCGGCGTGTCTGGTCATTAGGTCCTAACCTTTCTTCGGGTTGAGCTATGAATCAGTGAGTCAAGGGATGACTCGGTGAGTCGAGTGTGAAAGGACTCGGAGTTGTTGGACTCGGCGAGTATCGGGGTGACTCGGCGAGTTGAGTCGCGAATTGGGGAAAGTTCTGAGCATAGGGACTCGGCGAGTCATCGGGTTGACTTGGCGAGTAGAGTCAGTCAGGGGTTGACTTTGACTTTGACTTTGACCAAGGGTTGACCAGTTCACTTCCAGGGGCATTTTGGTAATTGTTGGATATTGTTTTGAGTTCAGTGTTGGTGTTGGCTAGTGGTGGAGATCTTGTCAGTGGTCGGAGCAGCTTGGGCTTATCTGTTCAGTCGGCAGTTGCGAGGTGAGTTATCCTCACTATATCGACAGGGTCTACGGCACCAAGGCCGGCCCTTTTATCGGATTGTGATCCGGGTATCGTTGTTATGTTTTTTTTTTTTGTTGTGTTGCATCCTGTTAGTTAGGATGGTATAGGTTAGAGACCTGGTTTAGGTCGGTATCCTAGTATATATAGGATGATGCTATGCTAGTGACCGGTTAGGTCGGTATCCTGGTTAGGATGATGTTATGCTATGTGATCTGTTAGATCAGTTTGATTGGATGTGATATGTTATATGATTGAATGTTTATGTGCACATGGTTGTTGGACTAGGATTGGGTTGAGGTGGGACCTGCTTTGTGCTATAGGCCAACATACCCAGGGCGGACCGGTTATCCCGAAGGCCCAGCGAGCGGTCCGGATAGGCTGTAGGCCCCAAGAGGGCGGACCAGACGTGCGGAGGCTCGGAGAGAGGACCAAGTCGACTGAAGGCCCAGCTTGGGCGGACCAGTCATACTGTAGATTCAGAGAGTGGACCAGGTGCATTCAAGGCCCGGTGCGGGTGGACCAATCACACTGTAGACTCGATGTATATGGTTAGACTCGGAGGCTGGACCAGGTGGACTAAAGGCCGGTGCGGCTGACCAGTCACACAGTAGACCCGAAGTGCATGGTTGTTCTATGTTCTGTTATGATATGGCATGTTATGCATGTATGGTATATGTGGTTGGTATTTTGGGGATATCTCACTAAGCTTTCGGGCTTACAGTTATGGTTTAATGTTTTTTAGGTTCTTCAGAAGACTGTGGCAAGGTAAAGGAATGATCGTACCACTCCTCATGATTATGTTTTGTAATGTGATTCTGGGAAGACTCTGAAATAATTTTATTGAAAACCTTTTTGTAATAATTTTATCAAATCGGGTTGTTTTTGAAAAGTTTAAATTGGTTGGAATTTTATGGTTGTTAGAATTTGGTATCAGAGCATTGGTTTGAGTGAATTGGAGGAACATTCGTGTAAATCCAGTTTCAAATCGAGGAGGGTTTTCAAAAGAGAATTTAAAATGGTTTTCAAAATGAGTAAAGGAGGACGCGGATGTACGATCAACCAGAGCTAGTAAGTAACCCCAAAATACCATACTTGATATTTGTTTTGAGCTTTGATAGAACAGCATGCTAGTACTAGGTTAGGGATCTTCAGGATTTCATGATAATGTTGCCTGATTTATGATGCCTGTTAGCCTAGGGTTTCCTTTGAGGGAGATTTCCAGTATTCCTCTAGAAATGAGGGTTGAGTGCTTGTTATGTATGTTCTTCACTAGGGTGTTGTGGTATAATTGATACAAATATTGGTAGGTGTGGAACGTAGTATTGGCCCGTACTACTGAAAGCACAGGACCCATACGCGTATCAAAGAAACCATAATCTCTAGGGATGGGTTGGGGGTTGGTTCCCGGGTTAGTGGGATGTATCTGAAATCTTGCGATGTTTTCAGTATGGAGGTTTCGAGGCATGCTGGGAGTGGATCCAGAACGGGATCAGGAGTAGGAGAGGGCGGTCAGGGTGGGTCAGTACCGCCCGAAGTTATTGGTCAGATGAGCACATGCGAGTTGGATGTTAGGATTCGTGAGATCCTGCATGATAAGGTTGTTGCATTGTTTCGGGCTGAGTTACCGGAACTGTTTGGGTCGATCAAGACCGCCATTGTTGAGTATTTTGATGAGCGCTATGCAGCTCTCACCGAGACGGCTGCCGCGGCGGCTACAACGGCTGTTGCAGCGGCAGGGGGAAGATCCGTTCGAGGTTTTCAGTATCAGGACATCGATAATACGAAGCCTCCTACCTTCGACGGGGTTCAGGACCCGATTGTTGCTATAAGATGGTTGTCGGACGTGGAGGGGTGTGTTCTTCACGTGTTCATGCCCTGCTGATCAGAGGGTGAGGTGTGCTCTGAACCTGTTAAGGCTCGGGGCGAAGGATTGGTGGAGATTGACCACGGGGTCGTATTCGGATGCGCAGAGAGCTGCGGTTTCATGGGATTAGTTCCGGGAGATGTTCAACACTTGTTATGTTCCGCGGGTCGAGAGGGAGAGATTGGCTCAGGAGTTCCTGGAGCTGAAGCAGGATTTGGAGTCGGTGACGGAGATCACCTGGATGTTCACTAAGAGGGCGATGTTTTGCCCTGAGTTCGCTTCAGAGCAGGCTCAGATGTCCCGATATCTGAGTATGCTCAAGAGGGTTATCAGGCAGTTTGTGTCTACGCAGAGGTGCGAGACCTTGTTGGAGTTACAGGAGGCCGCCAGGCGGCGTGAGTTGGAGATTGAGTTGCAGTTGCGAGAACAGAGGCAGGCTCTGGTGCAGTCGCAGCCGGCGCCGAAACGGTCCAAGACCGTTGATTCTAGATTGAGATCAGGGCAGCCACACTTGTGGGAAGTGTGGGAAGGGTCACACCGGAGTTTGTAGGTCCGGTGGTGTACGCCGCAAGTGCTGAAAGGAGGGGCACTATGCATGGGATTGTCGGCAGACAGCCCCGATTCAGGATCTGAGGATTTGTTATCATTGCCATCAGGTTGGACACTTGAGGGTCAACTGTCCACAGCTTGCTGCAGGACCGGTACAGGCTCCAGCAACGACCAATTTGAGGATTACAGATGGAGGTCAGGGTGGAGCAGAGCCCCCAAGGGCTCAGGGTCGTGCTTTTCAGCTTACAGCAGAGGAGGTCAGGGTAGTGCCGGATGCAGCTGCGGGTATGTTTCTTCCTTGATGTCTTGTTATTTTGTGATTATTTTGGAGTATTGTATATCTGCTAGTCTCGTTTTGTGGTTTCTGGTATTGTATTCGTTGTTCCTTCAGGGTTATGGTATGGTTAAGGGTTTGGTGTTGGGAATTTCGTTGGTTATGTTTATGAGGGTTATTAGTGGGAATCTGGCGTTTCGTCTGAATGTTGGGCAACATCTGCAGTCTGAGGAGTGGTTGGTTGAAGTTCGGGTTTCTTTCGAGCCGTGATGATCCGCGATAATATGTTATTTTGTGAAGGTTGTTCATTCTATTGGGAACCAGATCGCGTGTAAGGGATTGTGTTGTGTAGGGTTGATAAGGGAGGTCGGTGATGGCGACCGGTGGTTGATAGTCAGTGCTCTAAGTGGGGGAAAATTGGAAAATTCTCTGGAAGATCGATGGTCATGTGAGGTTGTTTAGCTGCTTGGGATTCAGCAGTGGTTCTGTCAGCCAAAGAGTGTAGGTTGGTATGAGTAAGTGGCAGGCATGCGGGGCTGAGACAGACCAAGGGTGATTGATTGTGGAAGGCCTGGGATCGGGCCGGGATTGAGTATGTAAGGTGGAGATAGAGTTTGGAACCCCTAGAGGGCTAGAACAATATGCATGGGAGAGTTTTCCTGGAGGGATAATTCAGGATGTTGGATGCTGGTTGAGCGGTACGGATAGACTGAAGGCCGGTGGGTGTACCAGTCAAGTCGAAGGCTCAGAGAACGGTCCAGACAGGCTGAAGGCCCTGGAGGGCGGTCCAGACCTGCTGAAGGTTCCGAGAGTGGTCCAGATGGGCTGAAGGCCTGGAAAGGCGTTCCAGTCATGCTGAAGACTCTGCATGTGTTGATAGATCGGTAAGAGGAAATGAATTGAGTATGTCGCGACGTGTTAGCATCAGAAGGTCTGGCCCCGGGTATTGATCATGGTGAGTGGATGGTAGAGCATGGACTTGAGAGTCCTTGCGAGCAGATCCAGGGCATGTGTGGTGCATGGGATAGAGGTTATGCTATAAGAGAATGGTGTAGTATTGGGTGAGCACCGTGGCACTTGTTGTATTTCC
The DNA here is from genome assembly GCF_002870075.4 of Lactuca sativa. Classification (NCBI taxonomy): domain Eukaryota; kingdom Viridiplantae; phylum Streptophyta; class Magnoliopsida; order Asterales; family Asteraceae; genus Lactuca; species Lactuca sativa. The sequence continues at coordinate 127,957,190 of NC_056629.2, forward strand.
AAGACGGCCAAGTGGATTTCCTTGGTAAGGAAAGGGAAAGGAATGTAGCTTCGAGATGGAGTGCAAGTTCATGGCAGTGAAAGCAGTAGTGCAGAGTTATGATTGGGGTTTCCCAATCATGGTTGATGAACAGTGTGTCTGCGACTGTGGTAGGGATCACACCCTGGTTGGATGTTTGCTGAGTTCACGGAAGGAATTTCCGAGGGTAGACCCAAAATGCTCGGAAGGAATGCAGGGATGGAATCTTGGATTTCCAGTTTGATTTTGATCAAGGATTTACGTATGTGGTGGAAATTCATCCTGGGGGATGTTTGGAGGTGTCGTCAGTGTATCAGGTTTTCCCAACCTGAAGATGCTAGAGCCAGTTCAACATGGGTATGAGATTGCGGTGTAGAAACTCATGGGAGTTCCTCTGAGGCTGAAGGATGTGTCATCCTATCAGCGTGGAATGGATAAAGTTGGGCTCAGACCGGTGAATGTTGTGATTTGGAGCGAGTGATGCATCATGGGGTGGTACTCAGCTGATAAGTGTGGTTATCAGAGGATGAGGCTGATGGCTGGTTTAAAGCGGTGGTCAGAACATCGCGGGAAGGAAAATTGGGTTGGGTTTCGGTGGTTGTGCTTTGAGGAACCTGATATGGTCAATGCCAGGTGGTGCATTGTGAGAGTAGTTCTGGAGTTGTGTTGCCGCAGGCTTCGAGGACGAAGCCTAATTTAAGTGGTGGAGAATTGTAACATCCCAGAATATCAAGAGTAGAGTTGAAGGGATAAAAGTGTAAGTGAGAGAGGGAAACTCGGTGAGTCCACGAGTGGACTCGGCGAGTAGGGTCACGACTCTAGTCGCGTGTTAAGTGACCGACTTGGCGAGTAGCATGGATGGACTCGGCGAGTTGGTGTTGAGTGGAGAAAACCATAATTTCGTAGGTTGAGCCCTATATAAAGAACATAAAACTTCTTCCCCAGCCTCTTTACCTTCCCTTTGAGTTCCAGAAACCCTAAATTCGTGTGAGCCTTGCTTGGTGAGAGATTAGAGCCTTAGAGGAGGTAATCTTGGAAGGAAATTGAAGAGCAAGAAGAGTGGAGCAAGGGGCTTTGCATAGAATTGGTTCATTCATCAGTGGGAGCCTTCATTTGAGGTAATAATCTTCTGTTTGAGCTTTTGTGCATCTAGATCTATCATTTTTGCGGGTTTTGGGGCATAAATGAGGTCCATCTCAAGTTTAGTGTAAGATCTGAGGTTGCTACCTCAGATCTAGGTTGTTATTGATCCAGAAAGCCATAAAGTCCATGCTCAAGAGTTGTTGGTGAAGTCCTTTTATCCTAAACCCTAGCCCTAGAGTGTAAAATGTCTAGATCTCTTTGGATTCAAGTGAAGTTTGCTACTTTACGTGATGGATGGATTGTAAAAGGGTAGATTTGTGGTTTAGAGCTTCTGCATGGCTTGGAAAGCCTTTGTAAGGTTTCAGATCTAGGGGTACTCGGCGAGTCACAAGGGTGTATTCGGCGAGTTTCTTGAAGATGGACTGAAACTCGATGAGTTGGAAGAACAACTCGGCGAGTTGGTTGAAGATGGGCAGGAACTCGGTGAGTTGGTTGCAGATAGCCTTGGACTTGGCGAGTCAGTTCTTGGACTCGGCGAGTCTGGTCGTGAGGTCCTAACCTTTCTTCTGGTTGAGCTATGAATCAGTGAGTCAAGGGATGACTCAGTGAGTCGAGTGTGAAAGGATTCGGAGTTGTTGGACTCGGCGAGTCTCGGGGTGACTCGGCGAGTTGAGTCACGAATTGGGGAAAGTTCTGAGCATGGGGACTCGGCGAGTAGAGTGAGTCAGGGGTTGACTTTGACTTTGACTTTGACCAAGTGTTGATCAATTGACTTCCAGGGGCATTTTGGTAATTGTTGGATATTGTTTTGAGTTCAGTGTTGGTGATGGCTAGTGGTGGAGATCTTGTCAGTGGTCGGAGCAGCTTGGGCTTATCTGTTCAGTCGGCAGTTGCGAGGTGAGTTATCCTCACTATACCGATAGGGTCTACGGCACCAAGGCTGACCCTTTTATCGGATTGTGATCCGGGTATCGTTGTTATGTTTTTGTTTGTTGTGTTGCATCCTGGTAGTTAGGATGGTATATGTTAGAGACCTAGTTAAGGTTGGTATCCTAGTATATATAGGATCATGCTATGCTAGTGACCGGTTAGGTCGGTATCCTGGTTAGGATGATGTTATGCTGTGTCATCTGTTAGATCGGTTTGATTGGATATAATATATTATATGATTGAATGTTTATGTGCACATGGTTGTTGGACTGGGATTGGGTTGAGGCGGGACCTGCTTTGTGCTTTAGGCCAACATACCCAGGGCGAACCGGTTATCCCGAAGGTCCAGCGAGCGGTCCGGATAGGCTGTAGGCCCCAAGAGGGCGGACCAGACGTGCGTGCGGGCGGACCAGTCATACTGTAGACTCAGAGAGTGGACCAGGTGGATTGAAGGCCCGATGCGGGCGGATCAATCACACTGTAGACTCAATGTATATGGTTAGACTCGGAGGGTGGACCAGGTGGACTGAAGGCTGGTGCCCCGGACCAGTCATGCAGTAGACACGAAGTGCATGGCTAATATGGGCATATTTAGTTATACAATTCATGCATTATCTTAATACTTTATGTTAATTTTATCTCACATAATGAACCAAAGGTGCTTAATTAGCTTTAAATATTTCATTTTCAGCAACAAAGACATGCTCGAAAGGAAAATAAAGCGGAACTAACGATTGGAAGCTTGGATCGTGGATTTTGAAAAAAGAAGGACGTTGTTGGACAGCTTGACCCCTCGTCAGTGTTTTGGCCATATCTCATGAACCGTAACTCCGATTGATGAGATTCAAAATATTCTGAAAAGTAGACACAATTTCGGACGACTTTGGTGTTTTGAGAAAATGCTGATTCGAAACATACTTGGCGAGTAGGGTCAACTACTCGGCGAGTTGTATCGAACTTTCGTGATTCTGGACGCGCTGACTTGCCGTACACGGGTTTTAAGTGACAGACTCGCCGAGTAGGTTACTGGACTCGCCGAGTAGCCACTGTTTTATGAAAATATATATAAAGGGACTTTCAGATCGATACCCTAGAATGGAGAGAAACCCTACATTCAATTGTGAAGAGAATCAAGACAATTTTGGTTTATTCTTAGTAACTTTTTGATTTGAATCATGTTTACATACTTTGATTTCATTTTTGAGTTTATGTTTACTGCAATCATGAGCTAAAAACTTATTCTTCTGTTAGGGTAGACAATTTTGTGAACATGGATTGATTATTTGAGTAGGATTAATTTTAATTGGTAATTATGTTTTGTTAAGCTTGTTAAAGAACCTTATGTGTTGACAATAACTATTCTTTTGTTAATAAATCAGTAATTAAGTTGTATGAACATCTCTTAGTTATTAATTTCATATGATTTATTGTGACCACATAGTTGTATGTCTAGGAATAACGAACGTGAAACTAGAATTAACTAGAAGATAGGTAAGTTAATGTGTAAGCTTGTTAGATGAACATCGACAAGAGGTTAATTGAAGGGCCAATTTAGTTAACCACTACAAGTCTTACTTAACCTAAATCAATAATCTAGGAAACCCGTTAATTTAGACAACTGGCCATTGCTTGAATTAATTTGTTTTCTAAGAATTAGGAATAGCGAACATGAACCTAATTAGCTTAATCGGTAGCCAATGAAGAATTAATCTGATACATTAAAATCATCCATGGGAACAAATGAGTCGTACCTAAACAGAAGTCCTCTTTACTATTGAATTTAGTTGATAATTAATTGTTTTAGTTGCTATTTAGTTAATTTGTGTGTTGGTTATTTTAATTAAGTTTCTAGTCTTGTAAAACTAGATAAAACCCCCTTTTTGTTATTTGTTTTATTTATATAATATTAGCATTTATTTTAATTGTTTACCGTTCCCTGTGTTCGATACCCTACTTGCTTGAACTATATTACTAATCGATAGGTACACTGCCTTTCGTGTGTTTATTTTGTGTCTAAGTTAGTAGGATTAAAACTAGTTGGTTTTACACACATCAAGTTTTTGGCGCCGTTGCCGGGGAACGGTTCTAAATAGTTAATTTTATTTGCTAATTGTTATTATTTTTTTTATTTGTTGATTAATTTTTTTAGTTTAATTTTTATTTTTATTTTTGTTTTTATTTATTATGTATTTTCCAAATCTCGATGCTTTTGATGCTTTTCTTGAGGAAGTAGTACAGGAAATTGAGCAAGAAGATGAGGAGTGTGGATCGGATGAAGATTTGAAGAAATTTGATAGATGGTTAGATAACATCTTGTCTAACGATCAAGAACAGTTTGAGTCACAAGAGCTAAAGTTACAAGATGAAGAATTTAATCCAGAAAAATATTTGGAGGAGCTGGAATGGTTGCTAGCAGAGAGGTCAGACGAAGAACAAGAACAAGCTGAATTGCAGGAACCAAGTTGTGGTTTGACCATTACCACGACGTGCCCCCCTGTTCTTCCGGTTTGTGTTTCGAAGCATGGGGTGACGATTCCAACTTTGGAGAAAGTTCTGAAGCGCGATCCATTTCTGATTAGTATCCAACCGGTTCCAACCCTTGTCAATATTCTTGGGTTTTATGAATTCAAGCTCGTTTGGCCAATTTTAGAAGTAAAGAGCCAAATTTTACAAATTGGTCCAAAGAAAATATTTAATGCAACGAGTGGATTGACATTGAGTTTATTAGAAGTTTATTAAGTTGAGAGTCCAGCTCAAGACTCGCACAAAAAGAAGCGCTTGCGGAAGGCAACCTGTCATTAGAGTTTGCTTTTTTTTTTTTTCTTTTTAAACTTCTAGTATTTAGGGATAATTTAGGATTTTTATTTTGATTTATTTTTATTATTACTTGGTATTTGTTTTTGATCTTTTCAGAAGCTAGGGTGATATTAGAGCGAATTCTTAAAGCGTGAGGGAATTAAAGTGAGAGGTCGAGTCGTTTACGAGAAGATTAGAACATTTTGAGCGATATGTTGAGTCCGATGTTTATATTTGATTAAAAAGAGTCTCGTCCCTGAAGAAAATGAGGAGTTGTATTACCTTGATACTCTCCTTGAACACAAAATTAAAGCTAAAGCAGAAAGAAGAAAAGACCTGATCAGAGTCAAGAACTTGTCGAGTGCATAATACTAACTCGACGAGTCCAAGCAACAAATCACGATTTCTGTGAGTATAGCGATTCAACTCGGCGAGTCTCCACATAAAACTCGACGAGTCGCTCATTCTTCTTACTTTTGAGCTGCAGATTTGATGACATTCGATATGGGCATTGGTTCTATTCTTTGAAGATCATTTTCCGAGCATTTCCAAGAGTTTTTCCCTTATATTTGGAGCTTTTATAAAGACTGTACCATACGAGATTTTGAAACCCAAGACATGGATGAGTTGTTCCCATGTCTAAAGTCAATTGAAGATGGAGCTGAAGAGAAGAGATATCAACCTTGCCACTACTATCCCAGGGGAGTTTGTTCCAATTCTCTCTTTATTTTATTGTTCTTTATCATGCATAATATGCAATGGGGACATTGCATAAATTAAGTGTGGGGTAGGGGGTCGACTACTCGGCGAGTTGTATCGAACTTTCGTGATTCTGGAAGCGCTGACTTGCCGTACACGGGTTTTAAGTGACAGACTCGCTGAGTAGCCTCTGTTTTGTGAAAATCTATATAAAGGGACTTTCAGATCGATACCCTAGAATGGAGAGAAACCCTAGGAGGCTGAGAAACGATTGGAAGTGCTGCTAGGTCGTGAGGAACTGAAGAATCAACCCTACATTCAATTGTGAAGAGAATCAAGACAATTTTGGTTTATTCTTAGTAACTTTTTGATTTGAATCATGTTTACATACTTTGATTTCGTTTTTGAGTTTATGTTTACTGCAATCATGAGCTAAAAACTTATTCTTCTGTTAGGGTAGACAATTTTGTGAACATGGATTGATTATTTGAGTAGGATTAATTTTAATTGGTAATTATGTTTTGTTAAGCTTGTTAAAGAACCTTATGTGTTGACAATAACTATTCTTCTATTAATAAATCAGTAATTAAGTTGTATGAACATCTCTTAGTTATTAATTTCATATGATTTATTGTGACCACATAGTTGTATGTCTAGGAATAACGAACGTGAAACTAGAGTTAACTAGAAGATAGGTAAGTTAATGTGTAAGCTTGTTAGATGAACATCGACAAGAGGTTAATTGAAGGGCCAATTTAGTTAACCACTACAAGTCTTACTTAACCTGAATCAATAATCTAGGAAACCCGTTAATTTAGACAACTGGCCATTACTTGAATTAATTTGTTTTCTAAGAATTAGGAATAGCGAACGTGAACCTAATTAGCTTAATCGGTAGCCAATGAAGAATTAATCTGATACATTAAAATCATCCATGGGAACAAATGAGTCGTACCTAAACAGAAGTCCTCTTTACTATTGAATTTAGTTGGTAATTAATTGTTTTAGTTGCTATTTAGTTAATTTGTGTGTTGGTTATTTTAATTAAGTTTCTAGTCTTGTAAAACTAGAGAAAACCCCCTTTTTGTTATTTGTTTTATTTAGATAATATTAGCATTTATTTTAATTGTTTACCATTCCCTGTGTTCGATACCTACTTGCTTGAACTATATTACTAATCGATAGGTACACTATCTTTCGTGTGTTTATTTTGTGTCTAAGTTAGTAGGATTAAAACTAGTTGGTTTTACACACATCAATGGTTGTTCTGTGTTCTGTTATGATATGGCATGTTATGCGTGTATGGTATATGTGGTTGGTTTAATGTTTAATGTTTTTCTCACTAAACTTTCGGGCTTATAGTTGTGGTTTAATGTTTTTCTGGTTTTTCAGGAGACCGTGGCAAGGCAAAGGGATGATCATACAGCTCCTCATGATTATGTTTTGTGATGTGATTCTGGGAAGACTCTGAAATAATTTTATTGAAAACCTTTTTGTAATAATTTTATGAAATCAGGTTGTTTTTTAAAAGTTTAAATTGGTTGGAATTTTATGGTTGTTACATTAATAGTTTTTTCTTGTTTTTGCGTTTTCGCAAATTATTTGTTTTTTCGCATGATATATATATATATATATATATATATATATATATATATATATATATATATATATATATATATATATATATATATAATATGGTCTTCTTTTTGAAATAAACATTTGTTTTTAGTTATTAGTTTTTTTTATAATTATTTACTAAATAATAGTTAAATTAAATATGTAATAAATGATAACTCTATTAAAACGTAAAGTGTTGTTATATATTTGCTTTACATAAAGTGTTTGTTTTTAATTTCTTTTTAAAACAATAAACTCTTTGAATAACTAAAAAGAGTTTGTTTATTAGGTAAAATTTTACAATCTTGATTCAATATTATGTTTATGGTCTTGAAATGTAATTTTTAAGTCGAGAATATGATTTTAAATGTAAAATTTATGTGCAATAATTTATGAATTTATTATATTAAACTGTGAATTTTGTGTACCAAACTCTGAATTGACTGTACCAAATTTATGTGCAATAATTTATGAATTTATTATATTAACTTGTGAATTAAATATATTAAGCTGTGAATTGACTGTATTAAGCTATGAATTTTTTTTTTCCTGAAATGAGATGAAAGAAGCAATAACCTATAGAACGTATACATATAATTTTTAAGTTGAGAATATGGTTGTGAATATATAATGTTTATGTTAAACAATGCAATTATTATATTAAGTTGTGAATCTTATATATCAAATTGTCGATTGGCTGCTTTAAGTTGTGAGTTGACAGAATAGAGCTACATTTTTTTTTAATGATGCTTGTATTAAAATATAAATGATTTATGTATGAATATTTTTACTAATCTCGTGTGAATACATTTATCTTTATGTTGTATAAATATATAAGAATGTATTAATATTTATAATTATTTTGCATTAAACTGAGAATTAGTGAATTAACTGATTTATTAAACTGTAAATATAATATTTAAGCTATGAAGCGGTGATTTGATATACATATCTGATATTGTAAGGAATGATGGTTGCAACAATAACACATATGGTTAGTGTTGTGTAGTAGTTGATGGTGACAGAGTTTGTGTTTGATCTCTCTGAATATGTATTAGAGTATTATAGATTGTATTATCTTATATTGTAAATTTTATATATTAAACTAAAAATACGCCGTATTAAGTTGTATATTTTATATAAATATTTTGTTAAAATATAAATGAAGGTATGCATAAAAATATTAAGTTGTGTATTAGTGAATTAATAGGTTTATTAAGCTGTGCACAAAGTATTTTTAATTGTGAATACGTCTTATACATGATATATATATATATATATATATATATATATATATATATATATATATATATATATATATATATATATATATATATATATATATATATTAAAATCTATAATTAGAAAAAAGAAAATCGAACTTGTTAAAGCGTAATTCAACTTTTTTTTTTTTAAATTTGTATATTTCGCTACAAAAATGAAATTTCATGTGTTAAAAAATATTAACAAAAAAAAATGAGAACTACATTGTCCGTTCTAGTAAATTGTGAATATGACGAAAAAAGTAAAACTGAATTTGGTGTTAATCCGATGAAGATCCAAAGGTGGTCCGACGGCGGTCCAACAATTAGGGAATGGAAAAGTATGTTTAATTTAATATTAATGTTTGATTTGTCCAAAATATCCTTAATGAAAAAAAAAATGGTTCTAAAGGTTTTTAATTTGTTGGGTTATCATTTGAACAACTTTATATATATATATATATATATATATATATATATATATATATATATATATATATATATATATATATATATATATGTATATATATATTCGGTGAGGTTCAATAGATAACCATAATTAACCAAGGAACCAATCTTTTTTTCAACTTTTAGAGCTTATTTTTTTATCAAAAAAAAAAAAAACTAAAAATACAGAAATTCATAACCTTTTATCCATTTTCCAGTGATATCAAATTCGATTTTTTTTACATTAAATTCACAATGTGAATCTTTGAAAATTCACAATGTGAATCCGGATTCACACGGTGAATCCAAAAAATATTTTCCACATTCATAATGTTAATATATGAATTTAGATATTTTTATATCTTTTTTCGATAAAGAATAAGATCTAGAAATTGAAAAAAAGATTTGGTTCCTTGAAGAACCAATAATTATGGTTCTCTATTGAACTTTATATATATATATATATATATATATATATATATATATATATATATATATATATATATATATATATATATATATATATATATATATATGAGTAAATTATTGAAATCATCCCTATGATTTGGTCAAAATTGCACGTTTGATCCCTACCTTTTTTTGCACTCGGATCGTCCCTGTGTTTTGATTTTGTTGCATTTTTCATCCATATGATTTAGTCAAAATTACAGGTTTGGTCCCTAACTTTATGTATGTAAGGGACGAAAAACGCAACAAAAGCAAACAACATGGACGATCCGAGTGCAAAAAAAATTTTAGGGACAAACGTGCAATATTGACCAAACCATAGGGACGATTTCAGTAATTTACTATATATATATATATATATATATATATATATATATATATATATATATATATATATATATATATATATATATATATATATATATATATATATATATATATATATATATATATATATATATACACACGATACTAAATTATTTCATTATAATTAGTCTTTTATGCGTAAGATGAGTTTTACAAATTTAAACTTGAGATACCGACATCATTAAATAACTCACGAAAGTCTTATGTTCAGAATAAGAGACGACACTTTTAAAAAATTAAACTTTAAGGACTTATTTGCCATCACAATAACTTGGAGGACCAATAAAGACGAAACACTATTTCATGTCAATATTTATTTTCTTTACATTTTTCAACAATACCACGGTACAACTACCCAAAAACCTTCATAGCATCAATTTAGTGTAAGATGTTTAACTATGCTGTCCTACGTTGGGGGACAAAGTTTTTAATAGTGAGTTGAAGGATACCAAAATTTTATTCACCGAGGTTAAGTATTATATCTTTTAATGCATGAAAAATTAGGCAAAATGTGGTAGAGCTTTAAAATGAGACGAATTAGTGTAGCAATCCTAAAAATGAATGTAATGTTTTCTGTGTTGGAAAGTAACATGATCCATATATACTCATTATTTCAGGTAAAGTAATTGCACGAAAATAAAGTGGTGAAAGACAAAAAGAATTAAACAGGATACGCAAGTGCTAAAGTATTAATCTTATGTATGAAAGAAATGAGAAGATTACAATTTCTTTATTGCTAACAATGTTTGGAAAACTCATATTTACATCCTTACATTACAAATATTAACGTGTTTGCAAAAATAGCTGGTAGCTGGTAGTTTGTAGCAGCTAGCTCTTGGCTGGTAGCGTTTTGTTAAACACTACGTGAAATAACATTTAGAGTTGAAACATTTTGTTTAAACTAAACGCTAGAAACTTGTATTGTCAAACGAGACTTTCTGTTCAAAATGAAGTATTTTATCAAACGCTAAAAGCTAGAAGCTCTAAAAATTTCAAAAAGCTCCATGCCGAACATGTCCTAAAATAATAAATGACTATTATTTACAAACAAACAAATCTGGATATATCTCCATAAAATCTAGAAGAGTTTTTTTAAAATAAGAAAGAAATTTATTTAAAACAAAGTTTTCTATTAAAGTCTATATTTTCATGAGAAAGACTAAAAGAGAAAATCTACCATTCCGAGGTTTATATTTCATATTCTTCTTTTTAAATCGGATAAAGTTTGATATATATATATATATATATATATATATATATATATATATATATATATATATATATATATATATTATTAAAAGAAAACTCTTAATTCACCAATGAAGCAATCAGGGCCCTTGATTGTATCTCAATCTAATGATTTCCACCCTTAGATCAAATTGATGATATCATCTTCTCAAAATAGAATTCAAACATTTAATTATAGAATCTTTAAATTTGGCAATTAAATTTCAAACACAATTACATTTAATTATGGAATCTTTAATTATAGAATCTATTCATACTTTCTAAAATATATTTCACAATTCGAGCATAATTACATTTAAGTATATAATTTTTAAAACCAACAATTATACTATCAATTGAAGTATATTATTCTATTTATATATGAAGTATCAGTTTCTCCATAAATCTGGCCAGACACATGAATAGCCGCCCATTTTTCTCCTCTATTTTTTTTCTCTTAAACTATAATTCCCTAATCCTCTTCGTCCTCATGTCAATGGTTGTGCTTCAATTGATATTTTTGTGTGTTTATAACAGAATGTAGCACCATAAGGTGGTTCCTATTTGCTCATGTATTCTTAGAATTTGCATGTTGCCTCTTCTTTGCATCTTCAATTATGACATCTCTGTTTTAGCTTCACACAAGTCTCTACAAAATGAAGTAAGTATCTCATTGAAGACATCTTTTGAGAATATATGTCATCATTAACCCTAATTAATATTGTTAATAATTTAACTCCCTTAATTATAGTTTTTGGCTTCAAAATTCAAACCTGTTTAGTTTTTTTTTTCTTTTTAAAAAACTCATTAAATAAGCATATCAATAATTATGTTATTTTTAATATATATTAAAACAAAAATATTGTGACATCCTCTTAAACAATTTGGTTCATTGATTGTATTTCAATCATATGTTTTCCACCCTTAGATCAAATTGTTGACATCATCTTCCTAAATGGAATGTATTTAATTCCAATAAAAGCTTTCCAATTTTCAAACAAATAACTTATATCCATTGAAATGGAATGTATTTAATTCTAATATAAACTTTCCATATTTTAAATCTTGAATTTCCAGTTATAAAGATTTTAAAATGGTCAACTTTTAAAACATATTACTAAAAACCATTTCAATTAAGGCATTAAATATCAACCATTAATATAAATCCATTTATATTAGCAAATCATAAATAAAAAATCCATTTTTATTAGAAACCATTAATTCCAAAAAATCAAATTCAAATTATCATATACATGTACGATTCATCATTGAATCTGCGGCTCACACTTATTTTTAATCATTATTTGTTTTTTCAAAGCTTCTCTTACAACATCATTCTTATTGCCTATAACTTTGATCATCATTCTTTGGTTCACACATATTTTTAAATCTTGAATTTCCAGTTATAAAGATTTTAAAATGGTCAACTTTAAAAACATATTACTAAAAACCATTTCAATTAAGGCATTAAATATCAACCATTAATATAAATCCATTTGTATTAGCAAATCATAAATAAAAAAAATCCATTTTTATTAGAAACCATTAATTCCAAAAAATCAAATTCAAATTATCATATACATGTACGATTCATCATTGAATCTGCGGCTCACACTTATTTTTAATCATTGTTTGTTTTTTCAAAGCTTCTCTTACAACATCATTCTTATTGCCTATAACTTTGATCATCATTCTCTGGTTCAAACCTTCGTTGTTCTGCACTCGAACGTCGGTACCTTCTTTTGCTTTTTTATATTTTTTTGTTCCTGTATCAAATATATGTATTCATATATTTCGATTTTCTTTGTCACAACTTACATGGAATCGATTAACAACTTTTATGAAACTTTTGAAATAAATAGGAAAAGCTATTATGTACCTTTAATCCAGAAAAAAATAATGTACTTTGATGAAAACCAGTTAAAACATAATATAGCAAAGTACTTTAATAGAATGACAAATGCACCCTACCCATTTTCCTATTCATGGCAATCAATTTTTTTGTGTATTCGTTTAGCATGATACATCTATATTTTTATCCGAATGGTAAATCATTAATTTAGTATGTATAATGTTCATCATAAGTGTAAATTAGTAATTATTAAACATTGATCAAATCCTGAGTCGCTACTATTTATGTTTGTTTGATTATCTCAACATGGTTACTGTTTTTGATTTTATATAATATCTTTAATTGTTGGCTGAATTACAAGGATTGCAATCTTGATATAGAACTTAAATAATTTGTTAAGATAAATATAGGTAATACCGAATAGAAAATGGAGGATAAGGGTATAATAGGAATAAAAATTAGTGTTTGAATGTAAATTAATATCTTAATATGATGGTTGAATTACAACATTTCTAACATTAAATTGAAATCATAACTAAAGGTTATTGATATTGTTAGATGATTTTTTTAAAATGTTAAGTATGATTATTTTAAGGTTTAGGGCAAAAAGCTAATTTTGTTTGTGATAGAATAAAGAAGGAAGATTCGAATTTACCTTTTAAGGTATCAATAAACTCCTAAATTTATGTGAATTATTTTAATTTGATTACAAATTAGATGCAAGAAGCCTTTAAGTAAGGAAACATAAGGGCAAAAAAGTAATTCGACTTAGGAAACTAGAAAAACATTGGGCCGGAAAAGAAATTCAATAATAGATATTGATATGACACGTATACTAAAATGATTTATTAGCATGATACTTCCATTTTTTATCCGATTGCTAAATCATTAATTTAGCATGGACTATGTTAAATGGATCAAATTGGTTGTTGTTACTATTTTTGTTTGTTTGACTATCTCAACTTGGTTACTGTTTTTGACTTTATTGTCGAATATAATAACTTCATATTAAACCATTTTTAGGAATGTACATGTAAAGTACATTGTTATAACATTTTTAACAGTAACCTGTTGTATTTTTTCGTGTTGTAAATGTCTTTTAATTTATTTTTTGATCACTATTAAGGTGATGGATTTTATAAACAATTTAATCCAGAAAAGGTTAAATTATAATTATTCTAATTTGTATATGTTTCTATAGAGTAAATACAACCTTTCAAAGATTGTTTTTTATGACTAAGAAAATTATGTTTCTACTTTTGAAATCTCATAAAACATCGCATAAGGCTTTTTTGGCTTAACATATTACATTATTAAATCAAACAAAACAACAATATATAACTTTTCATATTAAATGCTTAACCTAATAACTTGTACTCGATCCTCAACAACATCTATAAATTACAATGGCTATGTTATTTTTTTTTACAAATTATAGCAACATACTTACCATGAAAAAGAACTTTTAATTTAAACTACAACTTAGTTTTTTATCGGTAACAACAATATACAACACTTAATATCAACATTCTTGCCTACATATTAATACATAAACTATATCAAAAGTAGGCTAAGAAGTTAGAATCTAAATTAAGAATGATCTTATTTCCTTAAATATAAGATTTACGGTATTATAGACAAATTTTTTTATTTGATTCTTAAATTTTCTATGTGGTCGTTTTTATATGTTAGAATCAAATTGCATAATTACAATTAACATTTTTTATTAAACTTTGTATGCAGGTATGAAACAACATTAAATATATTGTTGAAGGAACATTGTTCAAAATAAATGCATAATCTAAATACATGTTAATTTAGTTTATTTCATATACTTTCCTGTAACATTTGATTTTTTTGTCATGTTACATTCAAAAGATGGGTTATTAAAACATGCACCTTAGGTGTTTGACGAAATGTGTCAAAAAATCTGACACAAGTTCTCTACGCTCATCTCACAACTAGCTATAAATTTTTTTTTTCTAGGTTTTTAGCATCATGTGTTTTTGATGTTTGCAACTTCGTAGTGTTATGTGTTTTTTTGTCTCGTCCTTAAGTTTTTCTATCGCTGATAGGGCTTCATTTTATTATTATTATTATTATTATTATTATTATTATTATTATTATTATTATTATTATTATTATTATTATTATTATTATTGTAAACTATCGATTCAATCTATTGCACATTGTTATGACTTTTATGAGCGTGATAAGATTCTAATAAATTGTCAATTTCTTGATCTTTTAGGAAAAGATGTTCTAAGTGGATTACCATATACTACTGTGGTATTCTATTTTGTTGATTAAGCGGTCTATGATTTGGCTATGGTGGTTTTTACAGATTATGTTAGGACTGATAATTGTTCCTGTCACAAAAATACATCCAACGAAAAGTGAAAGACGATTTTTTAAATTGATACCCTCATCTAACTTTAAAGGATCTTTTTTCATCTTTGATAACATGTAACAAAGTTTTGGCTAAAATTTTTAATTTTGTCAGCATATAATAGGTTCTGACTTAGATAATGATATTATATATTTGGGTAATCAGGTTTTGTTCGGTTCTTAAATTATTTTGCAAAAAGTGGTCCAATTTGGTATTATTGATCTCACAAAACACAAGTCTCATGTATCTTTTAGCATATCCATTGAGTTTAATAGTAACTCAATGGTTTCTTGTCTATATTTGTTTTTAAAAAAATGTTAAGTATTGATTTAATGAATGTAAGTAAGCATGTAATAAAGGTACAAGGTATTAAATATGGGATGATTATGGCTATGTCAAGCCAAAATAAAATTCTAAATTAACAAATGTTAAATTTAATAGATAAGCACTTGCAATGCAAAATACATATTATATTTCCCAAATAAATAAACAAAAACTAACCTTATCCCCAAATAAATTATATTTTAACTAACATCAATAAATTATGATTATAGTGTCTTGATTTTTAATTATACATTATAGAGAGTCGGTTAATATATAGTCAGTATTTTTATATTCATATCGTTTTTGAACTACCAAAATTATATTCAAATAATAAAACTGAAATGGAACATATACGATGGAAATAATGCAAAAATAACCTTCAAATTTGGTCTGATACAAAAAAGTAGTCTAAAACTTATTTCCAAAAGCAACAAAAAATAACTACGATTTCAAAAAGAAATGAGAAACTGCAACGAACTTTTCAAAACTATCAAGAATATATAATATATGATGATAATAATGCTAGAAAAACATCGTGTTTGGTCTCATGTGAAAAAAGTAATTTTATATGAAATCAGGACTGTAGTAATACTAAAAGAACCTATATGTTTTTTATCTGATGCAAAAATGGTCGAAATATACTTCTAAATCGGTAAGAAATAGCAATGAACTATTAATTCATCTTGAATAACCATTTAATAGCTATATATAAAAGATATAAATACTCAACAGTTAAGACCATAGACCTTACTCAAATGTCCGCATACGTCTTGAAGTAAGAATTCATTTTTCCATTATTTTATCATTATCATAAAATAAAAAAAGAAATCATCATGTCTTTAAATTGTTTAATTCGTCTCATAATAACAAGTTGTGTGCCAATTATGTATTTTGACATTTTCAATGAGTCACGGGCAATATCTAAATCGATCAAACATAACTATTTTTATATTTATTTGTTAGAGTTTCTTTATATTTAATATTGTGGGGGTTTATGTGGTTCCTTTCGAATAAACATAAATAAGTTGCTATTTTTTGAAATAAACAATTCTCTTTTGCAATACAACCATGGAATAACAATGTATTTTGATAGTACATTGTCAATGTTGGATTATACTTGCGTATACCCATTTTCACGCATGGTTAGCTATATATAGTTGTTTCCGATGTCACGAGTAAAAAAGGTTTGAAGGTACTTTGTGACGAGCAATATCGTTCAACTAATAAAATAAAAAATATTGCCTACAAAGAGGTCCTTCAACAACTTATATATATATATATATATATATATATATATATATATATATATATATATATATATATATATATATATATATATATATATATATACCAACTTCAATATATTTTCTACACATTTCAATAATACCAATAACCTTGATTTTTTTATAATTATTTTGCAATATCTATATACAATTATATTTTCTTTATACGTTCCCCCGCGTTTAACGCGGGTCATAATCTAGTATATATATATATATATATATATATATATATATATATATATATATATATATATATTAAAGAAAGCTTGGTATTTTTTATGTCAGGCATATGTTGCATTTTGCCACGCTTCACGTGTGCTAATGTTTTGAGAAAGATATTTGCTCGTTAATCTTTCGAGTTCACATATTCAAGTTTGATCCGTCAATTTTTAACACACTATCTTATGAAGTGAACGTAAATATGTTTTCTTCGACCATAAGCCAAAGATTTTTCATTAAGGCATTTGCAGACTTATTATCGATAGACATAATATGATGTCTCGTAACCTCATTCGCATGATTCCCTAGGCAATGGTGAAGTTGTCGGGTTGGAATATAGCAACCCAAATTGCTCTAAAATTTGTTTTGCATAAGTCATTTGTCACAAAGTTATTATGTAACGTCCCTAAATTCGAAACCAAAATTTTTTGTTTTTAATTAAAAGAAATTGTTCCAATTTTATTCCCAAAGGTAGATAAATAACTAGTTATTTAGGTTGACAAACCAAAATCAGAACCAGAGTAATAAAAGATAGTGAAATAAATAATGCAAAAGGCTCCAAATATATCCATTGATGCAACACAATCAAGTCATGCCTTTTCCCTTGTTGTCGGAACAACCAGAAACATTTAACTAAAACTAGTAAGCATAAATCTTAGTGAGTTTCCTAAAATACCACATACACATGTGAATGCTATGATACCATGACAGACTCACTTTTGTTGTTAAAGTACCCCTCCCTTCTTTCTTGCTATAATTGTTGGGTTTTAATCAAAAATAAGTTTCAAAAACATAAGATTTAGCAATAAAAGACTTTTATTTTTAAGCAACATAAAAAAGTTTATAACCAACCATGAATCTTCTTGCAGAGTTTAGAAAGAAAACAAGCACCAAAGAAGAAGATGAATAAATAACAACCTTTGTAGTTTTTTGGGTCCTCTTGGGAGGCTTGGAAGTTGATAAAGAATGCAGAACCTTTGAGACACCAACAAGAACTCAACTTGATGTAAAGATGCTAGTCTTTGTAAGAAAAAACTCCTAAGCTTTGAACCAAACCCAAGTATGATTCAAAGAGAGCATAAAATGCAAGTAATCTTCATGTGAGTGAATCAAAACTAAAGTGATTATCAAGTGCATAGACACTTACAATTTTATACATTTAGAAGAGACACAAATGAAAGCATCATAAAGTAGTTCTTTTACACACAAGTTCTTAACCATTTAAGCGATCTTTTCACTAGACCATCATGTTCCCCATGCTTTTATGATTAGACATTACTTTTGATTAATTAAACTTGAAAACCATGCTTCCTTTTTCTTTCTTCAATTTTGAAAATAAGTGCTAAAAAGAAGACAAGAATTTTATATTTTATAAACCAAGTTTATTAAATATAAACTTTAACATTTTGGTGAATGACAAAATAATTTATCTAGTTCAAAATATTGTGCATGACTTAATAGTTCATACCATATGAATTATGCAATTATTTATTAAAATCAATTTCTAAATAAACAATTGTTTCATGTTGTTGTTAGTGTGACCCATTAGTCTCATATGTCAATTAATAATATCACTTTAATATGATTCTTGAGCATACTAGATCTTTCAAGCTCTCTCTTGCGCAAGGCTCATATTATGTCACACCCCCAAACCGAGATGACGGAAACATTCGGGGGCGGAGGACGTCATGTACAGTATCATAACAATGCAAAATAGTAAAACAAGCAACATAATCCATTGCATTAATAGAATAGTTAATACATGTGTGTTCATTGTATAGTTGTATGACACCAAAGATGTATAGCAAAATATAAAAGACGAGTCTTGAACATGCTTTGTTTTTTCAAAACCTGTGCCAGTGTACCTGACTATTGGTTCCCTGAGAATACAAGTTATTTTGAAAGAGAGTATCAACTTTATGTTGGTGAGTTCATAAGTATTTAGTGTTAAATGTTTGTATTTGTTTCATGAAAATGTTTGTATTTTTTGTGAAATGATTGTATTTGTTCCTATAAAATCCTATATTTTCTACTTAAATGAAAAGTAGTCTTCTACTCAAGACCAAACTGTTTGTATGTTTTATTTTCTTGAAATAGTGTAAAATGTATGTTTGTACTTGAAATAGTATAAAATGTATGTATTCCATATTTGTAAACTATCTTTACTAGAAAAATAGTATGCATTGCTCATGTGAGAATATCACTGTATGTATGCAATGGAAAATGAAGAATTGCAGTAGTATTGTGTAAAATACACTACTGATGAATTAACTACCTTGTAAACGAACTGTTTCATTAAGGTTTAAATGTGATTAAGGTTATAACCATGCTTGATTGACTAGTATAAAACACGACGTTCTTCAGGCGTCGAAAATGATATGAGATTTGTCACCCGTACCTGCAGGTCCCACTAGAGCTAGCAGCAAGGTGTGGGATGGTCAGTCCCGTATAGATCTATACACAAACTCACGATCTCCCTCCAGGCAACTCTAGTTACAAAACATGATATAGCAAGAATATTGCTATGCCGTGAAATAGTATCTCACATTCTAGTTAACTTGTTTACGTATAGTATGTAAGTTCCTTCTTGTTCTTGTATATGAATAGTATACTTTGTAATGAAATGTAATAGTATGTATGTATTGACTCGTGTATTATTCTCTGATCTAGAAAATAGTATGTACTGATCCTCTAAACTATATATATTATAGTGTACTAGTATGTTTGTTTGAATTGCAAATGATTTGGAGAAAAAACCCATTTGTCTAACATGCACAAATGAGTTAAATATGTCTTTTTAAAATGAGATTTCATATTCATGTATATATTTTGCATGTATAATTATGATTTAGCTGACAGTCGGACTAGTGATCCTACCCTAAGCCTACAACCAAACAAGGAACATGAGTTACCATATTTAGCAATAGTTCTATATCCGTTAAAGCATGATTATACATAAATATACAAACGAATATGATTTTGATATAAATAGAAATCTAAAATAGTTTAAAAGAGTTTTTGAAATGATTTTAACAATATTTAAAAGCATAAGAAATCCTTTGTTTGTTTGTTTTCACATGTAAATGTTAACACAATTAAATTGTGTTTTACTTGTATCCCCTCCCCCTTAAAAACATTGAAAAAAGGTAAATTGTAGGGGTATGAACTCACCTTATGTGAGTGATTCACTTGAAGGTTCGATATAGTATGATTGTTTCCACAAGTTAGATGCCGAGTCAAAACAAGTCCTAAAATGCATTTCACATAATATATATGTATACAACTAGTGAATAGATTCAAAAGCACGATAAGGAAATCGACTAATTTTTAAGTTTCACTTACAAATAAGAGTGTTAGAAGCGATTTAGTGTGGCTGCAATAGGTTTTCGGCCAGCCCTTTGGGTTTTCGGCCCAATGTCGTCTTGGTGTTCTTGGTGAAACCAAGGAGATTCAAGGGTTTGCGGCTGAGGATCTTGATGAAATGAAGAATGCTTTTTGAGATCCAGATACATCTTTTCTGAACCTGGATGAACAGAGTATCGAGTATTGTGTGCTTCGTTCATAACAACATCTCTGAAACCATCGAGTTTCGGTGTCTAGATCCGATCAATGAGGTATAAGACTCAATCACCCTTGACTTCTAAGTTCTTATCCATCACTCGCAAGGTTTCACCTGCCACATATTCATGCTTTAAGGCTTCCTGTTGAGCCTCCTTAATTTGAGTGGACAGATGTGAATGGATTGTCATAGTCAATGCCTTTACTCTACGACCTAAGTACTCTTTCCGACTTAGGGCGTTAGCTAGTACATTGGCCTTGCCGGGATGATAACGAATTTCACATTCGTAGTTATTTAGTAGCTCGACCCATCGTCGTTGTCTCATGTTGAGCTCCTTCTTATCGAATATATGTTGGAGACTTTTGTGGTAGGTAAAGATAGTTCTTCTCGTACCATACAGCTAGTGTCTCCAGATTTTTAGAGCAAATACTACTGCTCCTAACTCCAGATCATGAGTAGTGTAGTTGACTTTGTGTGTCTTAGTTTTCTTGAGGCATAGAAGATGACCTTTCCCCATTGCATAAGAACACAACAAGCCCTTGGTTGGATGCATCACAGTATACCACGAAATCTTCTATCCCTTCTGGGAGGGATAATATCAGTTCACTGCATAAGTCTTGCTTCAGTATTTGGAACACATTTTCTTGTTTCTCTTCCTAGTCAAAGGTCACACCTTTCTGGATCAATATGGTAAGTAGTTTTGTGATCCTTGAGAAGTTCTAAATGAATTTGCGATAGTAGCCAGTGAGGCATAAGAATTGACAGATTTCCGTAGGCGTCCTGGGTGCCGACCAGTTTTCGATAGCCTTGATTTTGGAAGGGTCTACGTGAATTCCCTCTTCGCTAACCACGTGACCCAAGAATTCGAATCTTTGAATCCAATATTTGCATTTAGAGAACTTCACATAAAGCTTCTCTGTTCGTAGTGTTTCCAAGATCTGTCGTAACTGTTGACTATGTTCCTCCATACTGCGTGAGTAGATAAGTATGTCATCGATGAATACTATTACAAACTTATCTAGGTAAGGACGTCACACCCGATTCATTAAGTCCATGAATACCACGGGTGTATTGGTTAATCCGAAAGGCATCATTGCGAACTTGTAGTGACCATAACGAGTTCGGAAGGCTGTTTTTGGAACATCTTCCTCCAAAACTCGTAACTGGTGATATCGGATCTTAATTCAATCTTTGAAAAGTAGCTTGCTCCTTGAAGTTAGTCGACAAGTCTTCCATCCGTGGTAGAGGGTATCGTTTCTTAATGGTAAGTTCGTTTAGCTTGTGATAGTCAGTGCACATATAGAATGATCCACCCTTCTTCTTCACAAACAATACCAGTGCTCCCTAGGGTGAAAAGCTTGGTCTAATAAATCCTTTGCTGAGAAGTTCGTTTAGTTGACTGGATAGTTCCTGCAT
This sequence comes from Lactuca sativa, assembly GCF_002870075.4. Classification (NCBI taxonomy): domain Eukaryota; kingdom Viridiplantae; phylum Streptophyta; class Magnoliopsida; order Asterales; family Asteraceae; genus Lactuca; species Lactuca sativa. The sequence goes on from NC_056629.2 coordinate 127,979,145, forward strand.
ATCAGCTGGTTCTATTCGGTAAGGCGATTTGGCTACAGGGGTAACTCCTGGAATTATGTCGATTCTAAACTCGACTTGACGTTGTGGTGGTAATCCTGGAAGTTCTTTGGGAAAGATTTCGGGATAGTCGTGGACTTTAGGCATGCCCTATATGTCATTCAACTTTTTTCTCACATCAACCACGTGAGCAAGGAACACATGATATTCCTTTCGTAAGTACTTCTGGGCTTGAATACTCGAGATGATTCGAAGGTTCATGCCTGGTTTGTCACAATAGATAACTAGGGTTTCACTATTCGGTAGATTAAGATGAACGAATTTCTCAAAACACAAGATGTCAGCATGATGAAGACTCAACCAATCCATGTCGATAATGACATCAAAAATTTTAATTGAGACATGCATGAGGTGGATTTGAAACGAATAAGTATCTAGAGTGAGGGTGCATCCATTGTATATATCGTTAGTTCTCTCAATCTTCCCGTTAGCCATTTCTATGGTGAACGTTTCTTTTAGTGTTTGTGGTTGTTGTTTATGTAAGAGTTAAAATTTTTGATTCGCGAAGCTCCTCTCCGCTCCACTATCAAATATTATGCATGCATAAGAATTATTGAGGAGAAACGTACCTGTTACCACTATAGGGTCTGCCATAGCTTCCTCATGGCCTATCACCAAAATTCTCACTACTCCACCAGTATTCCTCGCCTTTGGACAATTCCGTTTGTAGTGTCCAATGTCACCGCACTCGTAGCAGGCCTGGTCTACTCCCATACCAGGGACCTGGGTGATTGGTCTTGTCGGTGCCTTACAGAAGTGGGCAATGTGCCCCTTCCTATCGCAGTTGGCACATTGCATCTCTCGGCAAGGTCCATTATGATGGAACTTGCACTTGTTTCATTTTTGGCAGACTTACAACATACTGCTTTATTGGTGCAGAGATAGCAGGGGTTGTTGCGGCATGAACAACCACAATCTACTATTTCTTAGCGGAGTTTTGTGCCGACTGGTTATTTTTTTGGTCCCAAAATTTCCTCTTATTGTCGTTTGCTTTGGCCGGTTCTAGGACAGTAGGGGTTGTTGCTTGAGGACGGACTCCATGGTCGATGAGTCTCTATGCCAATCGTTTGGCACTATCAAATGGAGAGGGGTTTGAAGACAATATGTTCCCCTGAAATGGAGGAAATAGTCGCCAGATGTACCTCTCAATTTTATTGCTTTTCGTGGGGACCCCGGACATAGAGCCGCAAGATCACTAAACGTATTAGTGTACGCTACTATGTCAGAGCCTTTCATGGTAAGGCCCCAAAGTTCCTATTCTAATTTCTGTACCTTGCCCCTCGGGCAGTACCCCTCGCTCATCAGGTCCTTCAGCGTCTCCCAGCCCATTGAGTTAGCTACTATGAGTGTAAGTGACATCACATGGCCATTCCACCATGTGAGGGCCCATTCGGAGAAGGTGTAGGCAACAAATTTTACTTTGCTTCCTTCAGGACATAAGCAGATCTCAAAGATCGACTCCGTTTTCTCAAACCATTGCGATAGAGCAATGATTCCACTGCTAACGTTAAAGGCTTTGGGTTTGCAGTTGGTGATGTCCTTGTATGAACACTCCCTAGGGTGTCCATGACTATCACCTTGGGTAGAGTTAATACCCGTTCTACCCCCACTAGTACCGCTAGTTTTGATCTGAGTTAAGGCTGTCATTACAGTCGCAGTCACTGCATCTTGAAAAACTACAGGATCGAATTGAGGTGGAGGTGGTGGTTAAGTTGGAGTTATTGGCGGATTGCGTCTGTTTGATTTATGAGGAGGCATCTTTCCACTATAAGTTTATAAAAATGAAGATAATGGTAAGATGTCAATAGTAAGTATAATGTGATTGCTCCTTGAACTACATCACCCTAGTTTAACATGTAATTGTTTAAGTGTTTGCAATAGAGGTCTACCACTAGAAAGATGAAAGAATTTGGATAGAGAGAATTTTTTTTCCAAGAGAATTAGGTGCCTATCAATTTATTGCTATTATAGATGTATAGAGTTAGGGAAAAATTTGACCTTGTAATAGGTCTACAACTTACCAATATAGAGAAAACTTTGACAGCACAAAGACCTAACAAACTGAAAGTTCAAGGTCTAAACATGAATATG